>NC_133368.1:30829646-31075534 GCF_049309525.1 Garra rufa | reverse complement strand
AGTAAGAGTAAAAAAGTATCCGATGAAAAAAGTACTCAAGTAGCCAGTTACTAGTTACTTCTTGATATGAAGCGAAGACCCTGAATTTCATATTTACATTCAAAATTTCTGGTAGCCCTTCGGGCAGGTACTCTTCAGTTATTGGTAGCCCGAAAATTAATTTAACTAGACCCCCCCCCCCCAAAAGACCTTTTTTTATATAGAGAAAATCAGATAGGAGTCTAATCAAAAATGTTTTTAATACACAAATATAAACAAATATCAAGGAAGTAATTTTATTTCATTATATTTATTTCATTTAGTGTATCTGCCATCTTAATTTAAAGCAATTCATAACCATTTTTAAGATCTGCAAAAGTAAAATAAACAGTAATGGGATTGGACAATGTAAAGTATAATATAAAGCCATAAAATGGCATGATTTAAAATTCAGATACAGTTTCACACAAAAACAAAATATGTTACACTATGGCATTTCATCCTTTATAACATTAAAAGGGGATAAATTGAGCATATAATTAATTTATTTGAAACATAAATATTACTGCACTCAGGGCTGCCAACTTTTGACTTCAGCTTGGAGTGAGAATTCCCACAGCCGTCCCTGTAGGGGGGTCCGGGGGCATGCTCCCCCGTAAGAAAATTTTGTACATTTTACATTTAAATTCATCTATCTGGTGCACTTTGAGAGTTCACAATTAAGAGCTCCAATACAGTTTCAGTGTGCAAACTAAACAAAGAAAAAAGCTGGTCAATTGACTTGATGAGGTTTAAAGGGGACTCAATCCTCTTTTTAGTGTGATATGGTGTCTCAGTCTAAATTACTCTCACGCTGGCATATTTAGAAACCAAACAATTTAGAATTAAAAAAGAATTAGAAAGAACAACAATAATAATAATTTTATATTAACAACAGTAATATTGAAAACAATTTTGTAAAGTAAATAAAAACAGAAGTATTTCACCGGTATGTTATTTTACCTTTTTCTACAGTTTTCTACATGTTTTGGTGATTTGAGAAAATTTACCAGCCATAAATATTTTTCCTGGCCATGAAACTGTTTTTGCAGAGGCTGCTACTACAACTAAAATTTTTTAATAATAATAATAAAAAAAAAAAAACATTGAAAATTAGAACTAAACACTGCATTTTAATCTTGATACAAGCAAAGATGCTACACATGTTCGCATGAGCAGTGTGTGATACTGTTTTTATCATAAAATGATGTAAAGTAACTGTTGCAGTGCTGCAAAACTGTTCACTTTTTACCACAACAAGAAACGCAAATTTACAGTGAAAGAATTGCAAGATTTAGTCATTATACTTTTATAAATAATTACAGCCGCATTTAAATATATATATATATATATATATATATATATATATATATATATATATATATATTTTTTTTTTTTTTTTTTTTGACACGAAAAATTCAAATATTTTGCTGTTGATATATTAGTCTGCTGTTCTGAGAAAATAAATTTTTCTCATTTTCGAAAAAGAATCCTTCATTCATGAGATTTATCACTCTCGAGGACGAAAAACAAAACTTTTATTCAAATTCTGAACGGATTATATGTAGCCTTGGAGTGCGCAATAGCCCTTCCTTGATAATCACTAAAACGTGTCGCTTCAGTTAATCGCAAAAGTCCTTTTATTATTAATGAACCGCTTATTTACAGTGAGAGGATCTGGCGTTTAGAGGTGAGTGAATTCAGAACGCAATGGCCAATCACAGGTGTTCTAGATCAACATATATGTCTGTGATTGGCTACATTGCTCAGCGCTACGAAAACACGTTGTCTTTTGGCGATTTCCAGAGCACAAACACAAATACGCACTGGAGCTTTTGCCAAATCTGTTTAGCCAATATCTTATATTATTACAGTTTTAACTGAGGGTGCTTTTGACTGCGTGAGAAAATGGATGTGTGGCGTGAGAGCGTGTGAAAAGTGTCAATTGCGTGAGTCTCACGCTGAATGCGTGAGAGTTGGCAGCCCTGCTGCGCTTGTTTAGATTTTTAGAAGGCACCTTAACTTTTTATATTTACAACTCTGTGTTTGCTGCAGAAAAACATGGGTCGATAATTGCAATCATTTGACCATAAACAGCTGAAAAAATGTATTGGAAATGAAAAATTCATTCTCTGTCACGAGGGGGCGCTTTAGGAGCGCTGAAATAGTACGGTTTCCATAGTAACAGTTGTATACACAGCAGTATTAACGCAGTTTTATCAGACATGAAACGAAGATTCTGACGTTTCTGAGGACAGTAACGGAGGAACGCCATCAAATGTAGCGAAGTAAAAGTAACGTTTTTTCACTATAAATGTACTTGAGTAAGAGTAAAAGTACCTATCTTTAAATATACTCTAATAGTACTAGTTACCCCAAAAATGTACTGCCTACAAATATAGCCATGCTTTTGTGGTCTAGGGTCTCACATAATTTGAAATTGAACCAAAAAGAAAATGCAACAATGTAGCAGTGTAAGTTCCTTTTTGCACCCAAGCAAACAATCTAGAGGTTTAAAAACACCCTAAGTGAAATAATCATTTTCACTCATGTGGCATGCCATAATAATGTCTCAGCTTTGCGTCTCAGCAGCTTTGCCTATTGGGAAATGAGAAATAGCTACATAAATGCTTCACATTACAGCTACAAACACTATTGAAAGTTAAGCGGTTCTAAAATGGGTGATTAATCCAAAGATTGGCTAATGCAGCGAAGTGAAAAGTACTGAAATTGTACTCTGGGAGAACAGTTGCATAAATCAAGGTCTAGCCTGCATTCTCAAACAAGAGGATTGTTTTAAAGGCCTGTGTTTTTACGGAGTTATTGTGTAGTCCTTTATAAACGAGACCAGTGTGAAAGGAATAGCTCATCTGGTGCGAGTGTTCAGATTTAGACTCTCTTACCCCAGGTGACTCATCTCAGAATTGCTGCGGCATCATTTTACATTTATATTTATGCATTTGGCACAAGCTTGTATCTAAAGCAACTTCCAGTGCATTTTAAGGTATATATTTTATCAGTTCTTTGTTTCCTGGGAACTGATGTCCTACAGTACCAAAGCCCTACCAAATGAGCTAAATTTACGTTAAACCTGAACCTTAAATGAATAATTCACCCCAAAATTAAAATGTTGTCATCATTGTCAACTCATCCAAAGTGTTTTTCCAACCCTGTATTATTTTCTTCTTCTTCATTGAAACACAAAAGGTGTGCAGACGGAATGTCTGAGATCTTTTCCAAACAAAAGTTTATTTATAGTTTCATAATTGTTGATCTTTGCACACCAAATTGAACTGAATAAAGACACTCTTTTAAAACTCTTTAAATTGAGTTAGTGTCGTAATTGACGAATTTTACAACATATTAACAATTTTACTTTCCTGTATTATTAAAGTAATGCTTTGAAAAAAAAAACTGTATTGTATATAGCGCTATATAAATAAAATTCTTCCATATGTCGATCCACAGGTTTGGATCAACATATGGATGAATAACTTTTCCAAAGGAGTACCTGGAGTGTTTGCCGACTGATTGTTAACCATCTATGGCTGATAGTGCTTGGAATTCACTTCCATTAATTTCTAAAAAAGAATGTATCGCCTCCAGTTAGGTTTTCCACAGGATAAAGCTTTAATGCCCATCAGTTTGACGCATGACATATTACATGCCCTCCAGCCATCTAGATGTTAACATTGTTAACACTCAGGGAATTTATGTAGTTTTCCATTCTCCTTCAGAATCTACAGGGATCTGGTGATTATGGAGCAAGTGGAGATGGAGACAGACCACCACCAGTCCAGGTATTACCTTCATTTTCCTTTGAAAGCTGAGCTTGCATTTGTAAACTCGTTGTGATCCATTTAATGTCCACAACTAATGACGATCCCAAGGTTTTCCCGGCTATTTCCAGAGCAGCAGCCTGTGAGTTCTGGCAGGTCTGTTGTTGTGCACTTGTTCATCTTCTGGGGGAAAGTCCCGGATGAACGCTATTATCTCCAGACCGATCCAAGATGTTAAAGCCCATCTTCCCATGCCTTGTGTTACTAATCCAGAAATAGGTCATGTGGAAATTGAAATGAACCCATTGCTACTAATGTGCGAGGCCTGTGTCTGAGCTTGCCAGAGCTAATTACAATGGAAAGAAACCAGGTGGCTGATAGGTGTGGACTGCAGGGATCTTCTCCAATAAATGTCTACTTTTTTGACTGGTTTATTCATCAGTGCTGAAGTTTAGTGTCATTCAAGTCACTTTTTTTTAGTTTTTTAAATATATTGTACTTATTTGAAGGTTGCTGCTTCTTAGCAGTGTCTTTCCTTTCACCTACAAGTATTTATTACAATTATATTTGTTGTAACATCTTTAAACAGCTGCTGCCAAGCATGCAGGTATTAATTTAATTCTAACCTTGTAATTTTAAATTACACAGTTTTTGTTTGCTTTTGCAGTACACAGCGTGTTTTAACACGCTGTGACAGAGAGAGAGATGGCATTCCGAAGCGCTGTAAAGTAAACTTTCTTTTGTCTTACTGTGGAATCCATTTTGATGGATGCTACATTCCCCCCTGGGACATTTTCCACGCTTGTTTCACAGTCAATCCAACTCTCCTTGGATGTTGGAAAGTGCATGTGAGGAGAGGGCACCTAGTAGGCATGCATTCTTGCAAACTGTGTTGCATGACTGCCTCATGTGTAGGCCTCTTGGTGTAATCTAATTTTGTGAGATTATTATATCTAGAGGGAGAGAAGTAGTCTTGTGACAGTGTGGTAAACACTAGTTTGACTTCATTACAATTTTCTGTGGAGAAAAGAAAAAGAATTTTAGTGTGTCTTCAGTGCTCAAATATTATTAGTCTATGTTTTTAGTTAACCTGGCTGATGTACTTAAGAAAAATCCTTCAGGTCCCACAAATTCTGTGTTTTTTAGCATTTCTGTGTATTTGAACCCTTTCCAATAATGACTGTATGATTTTGAGATCCATCTTTTCACACTGAGAACAACCGAGGGACTCATATGCAACTATTACAGAAGGTTCAAACACTCACTGATGCTTCAGATGGAAACACGATGCATTAAGAACTGGGGGGTGAAAACTTTTGAATTTGAAGATCAGTTTAAATTTCACTTATTTTTTCTTCTGGGAAACATGTATCTTCAAACAAGTATTTTTTGTAGCTTCTGAAGGGCAGTTCTAAAAAAAAAAAGATATTTAGGCATAATAAAATAATCTTCATTCTGTTCAAAAGTTTTCACCCCGCGGTTCTTAATGCATCGTTTTCCTTCTGGAGCATCAGTGAGCGTTTGAACCTTCTGTAATAGTTGCATATGAGTACCTCAGTTGTCCTCAGTGTGAAAAGATGGATCTCAAAATCATTCAGTCATTGTTGGAAAGGGTTCAAATACACAAAAATGCTAAAAAAAAACCCACAGAATTTGTGGGACCTGAATGATTTTTCTGAAGAACAGCAGGTAGTTTAACGGTTCAGGACAAACAAGGGATTCATGAACAACTATCACTAAAATAAACCCCACAGTATTAAGAATCAAGTGTTTGTAAACTTTTGAATGGGGTAATTTTTATAAATTCAACTATTATTTTCTCTTGTGGACTAAATGTAAACATCTTTTATATGAAATATTTCATTCAGGTCATTACTAAATAAAAAATAACATTTGTATGTGCATTTTTATATGCATTTTGTATGATCCCTTATTTTGGTAAAATAATTAACACTTTGCAGATTCTTCAAGGTGTATGTAAACTTTTAACTTCAACTGTATATACATTGCAATTTCAAGTAGATCCGTTGCATCAAATAGTTTCAAATTCCCTTATCAAGGCTCATATAACAAGCTTGAGGATGTGTACCAGCCCTAAAACATATCCAAAGAAGCCAGAACTTTCCAAGAGATGATCCAAATTGCTCTCCTGGAAGACCATGATGCAAAAAACAGATGGCAGCAAAGAATGGCCCCTTTTTTAAAGCACAAGGAAATATTCTTCCATGCCTTATGATCTGCTCTATGTCCTAAACTCCTCCAGCATAACTCAAGTCTAATGTGTTCAAGGTCAGAGTAGCTGCACTGACCGTGATGGCAGATGTTTAGCAGCGCCTTCTCGTCCAGCCGGACAGCCCCCACTTGCCCACCCCTGACCCCTATCTTTAGATCCAGGACCCGTGGCCTGCATTCCCTAAGACGTTCGTTCTCTTGATCCGAAAATACATGCTGTCAGCATCCCCTCACACTGACCACCAGAGCACACCATGTCCTCTCACTGAAGTCTCCTTTTTCTCAATCCCGCCGTGAAATTTAAGGATCAGAGTGTTCTAGAATCTGATGCCTGCTGTTTCATTAGTGGGTTCTGCCGTTTCAGCAGCACATGTTTTGTAAAGTGCAAGGTCAGGCCCTCTTTGTGTCAGAGCTTCAATCGTCCTGCCCTGGCAGCTTTTCTTCAAGGAGCTTTGTTAACTCTTAGCTGTATAAGTGAAATGATCGTCCTTTTTCTAAAAAAATTAAAATTTCTGTACTTTTTAATCACAAACGCTCGTCTTGCACTAGCTCGACTTTACACATTGCATAGTCACATTGGAAAGGTCAAGTGTGACGTAGGCAGAAGTACCGACCCAGTGTTTACAAAGCGAACTTGCAAAGAAACGCCCTTTACAAAAAAAGATTAAAAAAACAATGTCTTACAATTTTGATGTTGGACCTACCCTAACTTTAATGCAATGCTGTTATATACATTTACATTACAGTGTTGACTGACTCAGTCAATGCATGTTAATTGCTACATTAATGATATGTTTAATTTCCAGCCGACACCTCCCTCTTCTCGGCCGATCCAGCAGCCGCCGGTGACCAGCAGACCGCTTGTTGAAAGGCAGCAGTCAGGTGAGCTTTCTCTCTGTTCAGTGTCAGGTCTGAACTGGTCTGTCTGTAAAACATCAGCTAGTCTGACAGCACAGCTCATCAGTAGTACGTATTGCTCTGTTGAACACTTAAGTGTCTCTTTTTTGTCTTGTAAACTTGGAGTAATGCATTTTTTGTGATTTTGTTGGTTAATTTACAACTTTCTGATTTTGTGATTTTGTTCATGAAAGAAAATATCTGTGTTGCGTGCCTAGATTACAAGTGTTTATTAATCAACCACCTTATTTAGAAAGCATACAGATGTTTTGCTGTTGAACTACAAGGCTGTAATGGTCTAATCTAGTGTTTTGTAGAGTATTGAAGGCAGGGAGATTTCAAATGTAATCTGAGACTCATGTTGATTTCAATCATGTAATAGTTTAAAAGATTGCAAACATTTCTTGGATATGTGATGGACCAGACTGGCTTCATAGAAACAGAGTGTGTTTATGGAAGGAGCCACTGTGGTATTTGGCTCCCTCTACTGGTGAAAAGCAAATCGGATGGTGTCTTTTACATTTAATTGCAGAGGTATTGTTAAAAAGTTGGGTTATTCAAACTTTGTTATAGATAGTTTAAACCCAAGGATCAATTATGGCCCAGTGCCTGAGGCATTATTGCCGTTTTTATGTGTACAAATCATTGTTTAACTCACAGTTGTTACTTTTTTGTTGTTTAGTTGATGAATTCTCACAGGTAATATCTGTGTCAATTATATTTTTATCTGCCGTCTTAAAAATTGGAATTTAAGTTGCAATTTAGAGATATAGGCCAGGTTTCATAGACAGGGCTTAGCCTAAACCAGGATTAGGCCATAGTTCAATTAAGACATTTTCAGTCATTTTTATAAACATGCCTTAGAAAAAACATTACTGATGTGCATCTTAAGACAAAACAAAGGCAGTCAGTGCAAGTTTCTTTTTAGTTGAAACAGCTCAGACTTACATTTTAGTCTAGGACTAGGCTTAAGCCTTGTTTATAAAACAAGTCAGAATTATGAGAGACACAGGTTTTACATCATAATTACAGAATGTAAAGTCACTAATGATAATAATAATAAAACTGTTTGGCTGTTTTTAGTACCTCACATCAACACAATCATCTTCAAAATTTTGTAAATGGTTTGCTGAAGTGTGATCTTTCTTCAAAATGAGTTGAAGTTTTATTGAACATTAGGCTCAGTCGATTCCTCTTGGCAAACGTCTGGCTCCTACGGTGATTCTCGACAAATATCCGGCTCATATGGCAGTTCTCGAAAAACATCTGGGGATTCCCGAAAAACTTCTGTCTCCTACGGTGATTCACGCCGAACATCCGGCTCATATGGTGATTCTGAACAAACTTCTGGTTCATATGGTGATTCCCAAAAAAACTCTGGCTCGTCTGGTGGTTCTCGACCGTCATCTGGCTCATATGGTGGTTCTCGACAAACTTCTGGCTCATACGGTGACTCTCGACAAACGCTTGACTCAGTCGATATTACCAGGCAAGCTTCAGGGTCATATGATGGCTCTAGACAAGCTACAAACTCTCTAAGACCGTCAGGCTCAGCTGGCGATGGCGTACGTTATTCTGTGGAGTCCAGCCTTGGTTCTGCAGGTCCAACAGGTGGGTCGCTATTGAAGAGATGAAAATCTCTCAAATGGATGTGGAATTTCCCGATAGAAATTCTCAGGAGAAATTCTCAGCAGAATTTCTACATGATGCTTTGCATGAAAAGCTGGCAAAACGCTGTGTAAAGTTGCCCAAGAAGGACCGCAGCAGACTGGGAGCAAGCAATTGCGTTGCCGCATATGTATGGTGTTCATTGCTATAATTGTTATATTGTATTTTGTATTGTTTTATCAAAACACAATGCTTATTGTCCTGCTTATAGAAGCTTCTGCTGGTAGGCATATTCTTACATGAATATGTGGAGTTTGGCCCATCTTCATTGAATGTTGTCATGTTTTTAAGTTTTATTTTATTGTATTGTAAGCTGAATATCACAAAACATGGTCACATTTCACCACAAATAAATAAATAACTTAATTAATTAATTAATAAGACATTATACGCCTTTTAGGACCATTTAGATATTCTGCATTCTGGCATTATTTGCCTAAAAATTAAGCACATTTTCCCCTAAAATTCTCAATACCATATTTTATTTTTGCATTATTATTATTTTTTAATTCACAGAATCCTCAACTGGATTCCTTTTACTATAGTACAGTCATTTGTTTAACATCAACATAAAATAAAAGCTGTAAGTATGTAGAAAATGGCATTTTTGCTTTACAGTGACTGCAAACAGATTTATTTTGCATTTCGGTAAATTGATTTGACATTAAAAGTATGCCACAGTGTAAAAAAAAATCTTAATTTTCTTCACACTAAATAATTTCTTATTTTGTTTTTGTGATTTTGGGGTGAAATATGGGCCAGATATGTTTTCAAAATGTAAAGCAAGAGTAAAGGTTATTTTAATATTAAATGGACATTTTCAAATGTACAGGTGCAAGAGGAGAGAAAGGAGACAGAGGAGAAAAGGGTACCAAAGGTGACAGAGGTCTTGTGGGGCCAAAGGGCGATTCAGGATCTGGATCTGTGTCTACTGGCGGTGCAAGAGGAGAGAAGGTGTGTTGAGTACTGTAAACCTCACTTACTGTAGAGTTTCTCTGAACAGCTTGGTTTCAAAATAAAGTAATAAGCCATGCCCATTACAGTAATTTAACTATTACCTTTTTGTTAAAATGCTCCAATAATAATATAGTTAATTTAACTGTAGACTGTTTATGGTTGTCAAGCAACATTAATCTACAATTAAACTAATATGCAATCTTAGGTGTTTATATTTTGGTTATTATGGTTTTGAATGTGGCTCATCCAATCAGAACTAAGAACGCTATTAGTTTTATAAAAGCAGCTATGTATTTAAGCTGTAAAACAGCTTTTATAAAAACAATAACCCATGCAGTGCTAATAGCTAATATGAGATAATTTCTGTGTTTATATGAAATGGTTGTTCAGCCACAATAGGAGACACAGGGCCTTTTCCTTTTCGAATTGTTACATTTAAGTTTTATGTCCTTCAAAATTCTCAGTAATGTGTGAAGTCAATGATGGGGAGCTTGGATGTTCAGCCATCTGTTAGAGTGGTGCGAGTGGCAGACAGGTCAATCATTTTTGTCTATGTTTTCACAGGGTGACGCAGGAGAGAAAGGAATGAAGGTTGGTTGTGATGCTTTTTACCTTGACATAACTGTGACAACATATTTTGCACCTGTTAAATGGGAATTAAAGAAATAGTTCATGCTAAAATGAAAATGTAGTCCTCATTTACTCATCCTTTTGCCATTAGTATTTTTTGTAAAACACAAAAATTAGATAATACGCAGCAAACAGATCAACTGCCTACCATCTCTTTTTTGTTTCATGAAATAAAATAATACAAGTGATTTTTGTTAATCACTCCCTTTAAGAGTAATTAGTAATAATTTCCTCTTTTAATGCATATTTGTTTACATTTAATGCATATTTGTGACATTTATTAAGCTTTTTCATAGAGGTTAGTTCACTTCTGAATTAAATTTTTAATTTAAATTTACTCACCCCATGTCATTGAAGATGTTCATGTCTTTCTTCAGTTGAAAAAAAAAAAGGTTTTTGAGGAAAACATTCCAGGATTTTTCTCCATATAGTAGACTTCAATGGGAATCAACGGGTTGAAGGTCTAAATTGCAGTCTCAATGCAGTTTTAAAGGGCTCTACGCAAGGAATAAGTGTCAGACATTTTCTAAAAAAATAAAATGTTATATTTTTTATCCACAAATGCTCATCTTGCACAAGCTCTGCATCCACGACTTCATTCACTATGTAATCACGTTGGAAAAGTCACACGTGACGTATGCGGAAGTCAACGGTCTTTACAAAAAAAGGTAGAACAACGATGTTGGGTGATTTTTAAGTTGGAGGAGAAAATGTGATGGAGTTTTCCATCCCCAATCTACCTTTTTGAATCAAAAAAAGTAAACAGACAAAACTAAACATGTATGACCAATGTGATTACATAAGTGCTAGTGCAAGATGAGCATTTGTGGTTAAAAGTGTGTACATTTTTATTTATTTATTTTTTTCAGAAAATGGCCAATCATTTTACTAGATAAGACCCTTATTCCTCGGCTGGGATCGTGTAGAGCCCTTTAAAGCTGCATTGAAACTGCAATTTGGACCTTCAACCTGTTGATACCCATTGAAGTCCACTATATGCAGAACAATCCTATGTTTTTCTCAAAAACCTTCACTTCTTTTAGACTGAAGAAGAAAGACATGAATGTCTTTGATGACATGGGGGTGAAATTATCAGGAAATTTTAAGGCCCTTTAAGGCCCATTTATACGAAGAACAGTAACTATAACGATAACTATATTAGCATCATCCTATTCTTTTAAATTTGATATGAACACTCAAATCTCTGGCGTTTTTGTTTCAGGGCAATCCTGGTTTTGGTTATCCTGGATCAAAGGGTGACCGTGGCCCTGCTGGGCCTCCAGGGCCTCCTGGTCCCCCAGGGCCCAGTGCAGAGGTAGAAGAGCGGGGAGATGGGTCAGTTGTACAGAGGGTGCCAGGACCAAGGGGACCACCTGGACCACCAGGACCCACTGGCCCTGCTGGAGCTGATGGGGAGCCGGTGAGTAGATCACAGTCAAAGGACTGGTTCAATTACCGCCTCTGTTTTCTATTAGCGAATTCATTTCCATTTAAAAGGAACAGCGTTATACCATAACCGTATGTGTCATAAGTAGTCTTGCATTTGCCGCTGATGTGTTAGAACAGTAATAGATCCCTATGGTGTTTCCCATCACAAGCAGAGAATGATGTTAATACAGGTTTAAGATATGCATCATCGCAAACACAAAGGCACATTGTGTTTCTGCCCTTGAGACTATGCATAATGCATTGGTCATATCTGAACAAAACTAATATTCTATCCTCTTCTTTATAGGGTGACCCTGGTGAAGATGGAAAAGCTGTAAGTAATGCATTTCATAAAACTCTTATAAAGTAGACCAGGGTCAAGCACATTTTACAGTATTTTTCATTTTTCCAACCTGAATTCATTCCTGCTTGTTTTGATTTTGATTTGTATTGTATTTTGTTTCAAGTGCAAATGATTGAAAATCTATTTTTGTAACAGGGCCAAGTTGGACCTCCTGGTTTTCCTGGAACTCCTGGAAGTCCTGGACTCAAAGGAGATAAGGTATGTATTGTTGATGTCCATTATTGTGCCGGCCTTATGACAGTATCATGGTTGTGCACCATTTAGAATTGAATTGTGAATGCATTTAATATTATGACAGTTTGACTTTATGTTCTTTTGTTTTCGTTTTAGGGAGATCGAGGTGAAAGTCAACCAGGACCTCGTGGGCCTCCAGGGCCTCCTGGCCCACCGGGACCACTGTCTCGCTCTGATAGGCCTGTGAGTTTATTATTAGTCAGCTGTTTTTGTGATAGCTTTCCTTTTAAAAAGTGTTCTGTAATATTACCTCTGTTTTTTTCTAGACATTTGTGGACATGGAGGGCTCTGGATTTGATATGGACAGTGTACGGGTACGTCAATATAAAATTCATTTGGATCTAGTGTTTAGCAACTGGAAATATTCATTTTGGAATGACACAAATGTGACCCTGGACCACAAAACCAGTCATAAGGGTTACTTTTTGGAAATTGAGATTTATACATCATCTGAAAGCTGTAAATAAGCTTAAATAAATAAGCATAAATACACTTTCTATTGATGTATGGTTTGTTAGGATATGATAATATTTGACTATTTGAAAATCTGGAATCTGAGGGTGCAAAACAATCAAAATATTGAGGAAAACACCTTTGAAGTTGTTCACATGAAGTTCTTAGCAATGCATATTACTAAATACTAATTACGAAATCTTCCATCTTCATGAAACATGATCTTTACTTAATCATCCTAATGATTTTTGGCATAAAAGAAAAATTTATATTTTTGACCCATACAATGTATTTTTGGTTATCGCTACAAATATACCCATACTACTTAAGATTGGTTTTGTGGTCCAGGGTCAGAAATTTCATTCATTGCTGACACTCTTTAATTTACTTCATACACACTAGAGACAAGATTTTTTAATGTCTGTGAAACAAGTCTCTTTTGCTCACCAAGGCTACATTTATTTGATCGAAAATACAGTGAATATATTAATATTGTGAAATATTATTACAATTTCATTACAAATTTTAATCCAATTTATTACAACTTTATTACAACTCTAATATATTTTACAATTCCTGTGATGGCAAAGCTGAATTTTCAGCAGCCATTACTGCATTTCTAAGGGTCACATGACTTTAGAAATAACTCTTAATATGCTGTTTTGGTGGATCAAATAAAAATCCATTTTATTTGAAATGTTTTGTAACATAATACATATCTTTACTGTAACATCGGATCAATTAAACATGCCCTTGCTGAATAAAAGTAGGCATTTAAAAAAAAAAAATCATTTTATTTGTAATTCCTACATTTTCTGTTTATAAAAGCTTTCAGTTTTTTACTTGCAACTTTTTATTTGTTAATAGGCAATGCCTGGTTTGCCTGGTCTACCTGGTCCTCCTGGCCCCCCTGGTCCCCCTGGTCTACCTGGCTCTGGGTCTTCAGGCTCTGTTGGTTTTGGCCCTCCTGGTCCTCCTGGGCAAAATGGAGCTCCAGGTCAACCGGTAAGTTTAAGGAGACATGGTACATGTGTATAAGATTGGTTTTGATATGTTGTGTCAGAATAAAACTGTTATTAGTCAAAGATGAGGCCATGTGGGTAATGATCCAATTTGTTTTTCTCCCTGTCATTTCAAGCTATGAAAACACTATAAAATCATTTTAAAAAATGTCTTATTTTTTAAATAGGGACTTCCAGGTTCACCAGGTGCTGATGGAAAACCAGGCTTATCTGGCCCAAAAGGAGAGAAGGTAGGATATCCAGTCTCATCTAATAAAAGCTAAAAACAACAGGGAATTTGACACTATACATTTCTGAGGTTTTCCAGGTTTATAAATTACAATCTTACTACTTATAATCTTACTCTGAAACGTTAAATTATCTAAATTTCGCCTTTTATGGATGCTTGTGGAGAGTAAACATGCTCATAAGCCAGCATGATCACATTAGAGACATTTGTAAATTAAGCATACATTTTTAATCCATTATTTCACTTGACATCAGGGCTATCTGTAAAATTTCCAAGTCCAAGGACAAAATGTTTATGGCTAGGCAATAACGTACAGTAGAGGACAGTGGTTGGATCCTTTCATCACAGTCTGGCATACAAATGTAAATCCAGTCTGGCAGTCTCTATAAAATGATTTTTTAAACATCCTTATGCTATAATCACAAACGACTGGAAAGGTCATGGAAAAGTCACTGCAATCCATTGGTAAAAAAGTCTAGGAACCCTGTCTGTACATAGATAGCTGTGCTGGTCCTTTAATGGATTTGGACTTGCATAATTCAGCTGTGTTGAGATCCTTGTAATGGTAGCTATCTTTAGGCACTGGACTGATTTTTGTGCTCCACAGGGTGATGGCGGTGAGCTGGGCCTTCCTGGACCTGTGGGAGAGAAGGTCAGTTTGCGTAATCGTGCAAAACCTCTGAAATACTTGTGCATAATATGCATATGTTCGTTTGCATATTACATATTTGAATGTTGTGTATAAATGTTCTGTACAAGCTCAGCAATCTGCAATGCTCTGTTTTCTTTAAATAATTATTAAATGAAAAAGACACAATGTCCTATCCAGGCGTGACGCAGCAAGATCCAGAGAGAAGTAATTTGCCTGTCTTCACAGTAATGATCATTAAACATGTTTGATGTATAATATATAGTAATATGGAGTAGGATTTTGTACAGGTGATACTTCAGAAATGTCCTTTCATTTTCAAGAGGTTATAAAACATAAATCAGATAAATTAGATTATCTACTTTTTTCTCACATTGAAACTTTTGACCATGCCTTTGATTATTTGATCTTGCTATTTTTGCTATTTTCATTAGATTATTTAGTTTGACCCTTTTTCAATACCCAGACTTTGTTTTAAAACATTAAAATCTATCTAAAAAAAATCATAATTACTTTAAATATGTACTAAACTGAATAAAAGTTAATTAATAAAACTATTTAAGTATTTGTTTTATGAAAATGATTTAGATACACTACCAGTCAAAAGTTTTTGAACAGTAAGATTTTTCATGTTTTTTAAAGAAGTCTCTTTTGCTCACCAAGCCTGCATTTATTTGATTCAAAGTACAGCAAAAACAGTACAATTTTGAAATATTTTTACTATTTAAAAGAATTGATTTCTATTTGAATATATTATATGTAATTATAAGGCTGAATTTTTAGCATTATTTCTTATTATTATTATTATTATGTTGAAAACAGCTGAGTAGATTTTTTTCAGGTTTGGTGAATAGAAAGTTCAGAAGAACAGCATTTATTTGAAATAAAAATCTTTTGTAACATTATAAATGCCTTTATCATCACTTTTGATCAATTTAAAGCGTCCTTGCTCATTTCTTTCCCAGAAAACAAATTATACTGACTCCAAGCTTTTGAATGGTATAGTGTATAATGTTACAAAAGCTTTTTATTTCAGATAAATGCTGATCTTTGGATCTTTCTATTCATCAAAGAATCCTGACAAAATGTACTCAACTGTTTTGATAATAATAATAAATGTTTCTTGAACAGCAAACCAGCATTTTAGAATGATTTTTGAAGGATCATGTGACACTGAAGACTAGAGATGATGCTAAAATTTAGTCACAGGAATAAATTACATTTTAAAATATATTCAAATAGAAAGCAGTTATTTTAAATAGTAAAAATATTTCAAAATTGTACTGTTTTTGCTGTACTTTGGATCAAATAAATGCAAGCTTGGTGAGCAGAAGAGAATTCTTTTAAAAACATTAAAAATCCTACTGTTCAAAAACGTTTGACTGGTAGTGTATATACCTTTCCAACTATTCTAATAAACTAATGGTGCACTATTTCCAATCAAGCTGTTTAAAAAAAACACTGTAAAAGATACATAAAAGAAGTCAGTTTAATCCAGAACTCTTTAAAATGTAATTTCCATCACTGTCATTTCCACCAAAGATTGCTTTCAAACACAGTGCGTACTTTGACATGTAGTGGAAATGACATTGTAGAGCAGTTGTTCATTATTAAAAGTGCCCGTCGTTGAAGAAAAATGGAAGAATAGCATTGCTTTATTGTGTCACGCCTAGTTAGGACACTGTGTGGAAAGCTGTTTCAGAAAACAACCTTTTCTGAAACAGTCGAACCCACTCAGGATTCTTTTATGTTTCTGTCTCTGTAGCAAAACTCCTACTTTCCCAGCTATCTCTATGATCTTCTCTCCTACTCTACCTCATCCTTCTTCTCTAAAGCTGCAGGGTGGCAGGTAGCAGGCCTTGAGTGTGGAAATCGATTTTATTTACAAACATCACATCTTTCTACCATACAGTTCTTATATTTGAATAGTAACATTATATATTATTTTGGTGATAGTAGTGTGGACTCTGGTATATTGCTTTGTAAAATGTGCCAACGAACAAGTTTTGCACTTGGAATCTTGGTATCTTGAAAGCTGACTTGATCTAGTAGTCGCCTTGTTTATTATTTTGTTATCTTTATTATTATTATTATTATTGTTTATCTTTCTTATTTATTTTTTTAAAGGGTGCCAAAGGTTCTCCTGGTTCCACTGGCCCTGCTGGAGAGGGTGGACTTGCTGGTCTTCCAGGACCAATGGGACCTGTTGGACCTCCAGGGCCACCTGGTCCTCCTGGCCCAGGCTATAATGTTGGTTTTGTAAGTATTGCTCAGTCATACTTCATGTCTCACAATCTTTTAGGAAAAATGCAGAGGTATTGAGTTCTCTGTATGTGTTCAGGATGATATGGAGGGCTCTGGTGTTCACTTCAGTTCAGTTCCTGGAGTAAGAGGACCAATAGGAATCCAGGTTTGTTGTTTTTTTTGTGCTTTTATTTACCATTGTTGATTTTATTTCATTTCATATATTAACTTATAAAAATTAATTCAGATCTAGTGTTCAACAACTAGCAATCTCCTATTAGAAACTACATTATTCAATTTACTTCATACACACTACCGTTTAAAAGTTTGGGGTTGGAAAGAGTTTTAGTGTCTGTGCAACAAGTCTCTTTTGATCATCAAGGCTGCATTTGTTTGATCAGAAATACAGTAAAAACAGTAATATTGTAAAATATTATTACAATTTAAATAACAGTTTTCTGTTTCTTATACAGGTCCTTTTCAAAAAATTAGCATATTGTGATAAAGTTCATTATTTTCTGTAATGTACTGATAAACATTAGACTTTCATATATTTTAGATTCATTACACACAACTGAAGTAGTTCAAGCCTTTTATTGTTTTAATATTGATGATTTTGGCATACAACTCATGAAAACCCAAAATTCTTATCTCAAAAATTTAGCATATTTCATCCGACCAATAAAAGAAAAGTGTTTTTAATACAAAAAAAGTCAACCTTCAAATAATTATGTTCAGTTATGCACTCAATACTTGGTCGGAAATCCTTTTGCAGAAATGACTGCTTCAATGCGGCGTGGCATGGAGGCAATCAGCCTGTGGCACTGCTGAGGTGTTATGGAGGCCCAGGATGCTTCGATAGCGGCCTTAAGCTCATCCAGAGTGTTGGGTCTTGCGTCTCTCAACTTTCTCTTCACAATATCCCACAGATTCTCTATGGGGTTCAGGTCAGGAGAGTTGGCAGGCCAATTGAACACAGTAATACCATGGTCAGTAAACCATTTACCAGTGGTTTTGGCACTGTGAGCAGGTGCCAGGTCGTGCTGAAAAATGAAATCTTCATCTCCATAAAGCTTTTCAGCAGATGGAAGCATGAATGCTCCAAAATCTACTGATAGCTAGCTGCATTGACCCTGCCCTTGATAAAACACAGTGGACCAACACCAGCAGCTGACATGGCACCCCAGACCATCACTGACTGTGGGTACTTGACTCTGGACTTCAGGCATTTGGCATTTCCCTCTCCCCAGTCTTCCTCCAGACTCTGGCACCTTGATTTCCGAATGACATGCAAAATTTGCTTTCATCCGAAAAAAGTACTTTGGACCACTGAGCAACAGTCCAGTGCTGCTTCTCTGTAGCCCAGGTCAGGCGCTTCTGCCGCTGTTTCTGGTTCAAAAGTGGCTTGACCTGGCGCCTGTACACGGTGGCTCTGGATGTTTCTACTCCAGACTCAGTTCACTGCTTCCGCAGGTCCCCCAAGGTCTGGAATCGGTCCTTCTCCACAATCTTCCTCAGGGTCCGGTCACCTCTTCTCGTTGTGCAGCGTTTTCTGCCACACTTTTTCCTTCCCACAGACTTCCCACTGAGGTGCCTTGATACAGCACTCTGGGAACAGCCTATTTGTTCAGAAATTTCTTTCTGTGTCTTACCCTCTTGCTTGAGGGTGTCAATGATGGCCTTCTGGACAGCAGTCAGGTCGGCAGTCTTACCCATGATTGCGGTTTTGAGTAATGAACCAGGCTGGGAGTTTTTAAAAGCCTCAGGAATCTTTTGCAGGTGTTTAGAGTTAATTAGTTGATTCAGATGATTAGGTTAATAGCTTGTTTAGAGAACCTTTTCATGATATGCTAATTTTTTGAGATAGGAATTTTGGGTTTTCATGAGCTGTATGCCAAAATCATCAATATTAAAACAATAAAAGGCTTGAACTACTTCAGTTGTGTGTAATGAATCTAAAATATATGAAAGTCTAATGTTTATCAGTAAATTACAGAAAATAATGAACTTTATCACAATATGCTAATTTTTCGAAAAGGACCTGTATATTTTACAATTCCTGTGATGCCAAAGCTGAATTTTCAGCATCATTACTCTATTTTTCAGTGTCACGTGAATTTAGAAAGCGTTTAAATATACTGATTTGGTGCTCAAGAAGCATTTTTTTAATTATTGTTAATGTTGAAAACAATATTTGCTGCTTGATTTTTTTGTGAAAACTGATTCATTTTTTCAGGATGGAAAGTTAGAAAAATCAAATTTATTTGAAATGTTTTTAACATTATAAATATTTTAACTGTAACATTAACATTTAACATAAAAGTAGTAACTTCTTCAAAAAAGAAAAAGATACTGTGCAGACATTAAATGAAACAAAATGTGGTAGTTTAAGATTTTATTGTTCTTAAAGCTTGCAATTTTTTTACTTGGTAAGTTTTTATAACAGGTCATTTACTGAAATCCTATTTCATTTCATATATTAACTTATAAAAATGTATTCAGATCTAGTGTTCAACAACTAGAAATCTCTATTTAAATGACACAAATGTCATTCATTGCTGACACTATTCAATTTACTTCATACTCATTACCGTTTAAAAGTTTGGGGTTGGAAAGAGTTTTAATGTCTGTGAAACAAGTATCCTTTGATCATTAAGGATGCATTTATTTGATCAGAAATACAGTAAAAACAGTAATATTGTGAAATATTATTACAATTTAAATAACAGTTTTCTGTTTCTTATATATTTTACAATTTCTGTGATGACAAAGCTGAATTTTCAGCATCATTACTCCATTTGTCAGTGCCACGTGACTTTAGAAATCATTTTAATATGCTGATTTAGTGCTCAAGAAGCATTTTTATTATTGTTGTCAGTTTTTTACTCAGTAAGTTTTAAGTAGCAGGTCATTAACTGAAATCCTATTTCATTTCAGGGACCTCCTGGTGTCCCAGGACCTCAAGTAAGACTTCATTTATTCAAATTAAATTTATATCCCAAATATATTATTTTTAGATCATATCTAGAGGAGTTTTTAAAGTTATTTTTATTTTGTTCCTCAGGGTAAGCCTGGTATCCCAGGATTTCCTGGTGAGAAAGGCAGTGAGGGACTTCAGGGAAAAGATGGCCAGCCTGGTTTGGATGGCTTCCCTGGACCACAGGTGCGTTTCATTTTAATAAAACTTTTAGGTGCGAATTTACTTAACAGCCACTCTGATGTGCAGTACTTCAAGCTGATATCAATGTTTTACATTTGCCTGCAGGGACCAAGGGGTGACAAGGGAGACCGAGGCGACAGGGTGAGTTTACTTTTGGTCTGAAGTAGTTAGGATAATATTTGAGATTTTGAAATTGCTAAATGTTAAACGTGATCTGTTTAGGGTGAACCTGGTCGAGATGGATCTGGACTTCCAGGTCCACCTGGCCCTCCTGGACAACCTGGACAAATTATTTATCGCTATTCTGAAAATGTAAGTTTTCATATTTAAATGTTTTTTTTTTTGCCTATAATGGTTCATAATCTTATTTGAGCTGTTTGTCATTTGTCTGTACAGTATGATGAAACTGGAGGAGCAGGGCCTCAGGTATGAAAATTCTGTGTCTATTGTTAGTATGGTAGATGGCATTATGATACCAGAAACTGTCTTGTGGGCATTGAAACCTCAAATCTTGTAATATTCATATTGTTTGTGTAATTTTCAGGGTGGTGCTGGTGTTCCTGGTCAAGCAGGTTTCCCAGTAAGTACTACAGAACTTTTTGGTTTGTTTTTGTGTTGTTTGTACAATTTTGCATTAATTTATCTAAACTATATAGTCAGAATTATGTGTTTTATAATCAGTCTTACACTCCATCTACTTTTTTCCAATCAGGGCCCAATGGGACCAAAGGGTGATAGAGGAGAGCCTGGTCCACCAGGCTATGGCATTAAGGTTTGTAAGCAAAAACCTATAGACAAAGCTTAATATGAAGTATTTCAAAACCTCAAGTTCACTGCTGCAGCATAATTTTGTTTGCAGGGGGACAAAGGAGAACCCGGAGTTATTCTTGGATCTGATGGAAACCCACTTTACTTTGGTGGATTGACAGGCCAAAAGGTTTCATTTTATTTTTGAATGAAAAGTGAATTGGATATTGAAGTGTCCAGGATATTTCAATATGACTTCAATATGTTCAATGACTTTTTGTCACTAAATAATTGACATAGATCCATTTGTGTTTTTTTAATTATATTTTCAATGACTTGAGGAAAATACTAAAGGTGCTTAAGGTTTTTAGTGCTTAGTGTTTAATGAATTTGTTTATACCCTCTGTAGGGTGAGAGAGGGCTTTCTGGACCAGTTGGACCTCCTGTATGTTTGTATTTATTTACGTTTTAAGTTCAAAGTTAAAGAAAAAACTCTATCACACCTCTATTTGGAACATTGTGAGCAACATCTAAATCATATCTTATTTTATTCAGGGTCCAGTTGGACCTTCTGGTTTGAAAGGTGAATTTGGAATGCCAGGCAGACCCGTAAGTCTTTCAAAAATAAACTTACATCAACAAAAAATACAGCATAATTTACTATGTGCTTAATAAATACATTTTATGACTATAGGGCCGCCCAGGTGTGAATGGATACAAAGGAGAGAAGGGAGAGCCAGGGTCTGGTTCTGGATATGCCTACCCAGTAAGTACCCCGCAAGCTCTTGAATTTGAAAATAAATGCTGTTTGTTCTGTCAGTGGTTGTTATATTGATAGCTTGCCCTCATAAGTTATTTTGTGTCTTTTCAAGGGTCCCCCTGGTCCCCCAGGACCCCCTGGTCCCCCTGGACCTCCTGTGCCCTTGGACAGATTTGGTGTAAGTGCTTTTTGTGTCAAATAAGCTGTAATTTATGCATGAAATGTTTCAGAATGAGCTCCATATGCTGGCTATGTTGAACTGAAGTGGTTGCAACCGCAATAATTTGCAATCTACTTTTTTTATTTCAGAGATATGAAGATTATTCGAGGAACTTTCCAGGTAGGTTGTTACTAGTCATTCAAGTCACAGCAGATAATCGAAAGATATTTTGTCACAATGTCCTTAAAGTCAACATGAAATCAAAATGTACTCCAAATGTACTCCATGCACTTATTAAAGTACTTGAGTGATCTGATTTAACTGTGCCTCTTAAACAGTTTTTCTTTACTGCTGATGTAATGAACTTCACACTGATCCAATTGTTTCCCAATGGATAAAATCAAGCCCC
The DNA here is from genome assembly GCF_049309525.1 of Garra rufa. Classification (NCBI taxonomy): domain Eukaryota; kingdom Metazoa; phylum Chordata; class Actinopteri; order Cypriniformes; family Cyprinidae; genus Garra; species Garra rufa. The sequence continues at coordinate 31,053,494 of NC_133368.1, read as the reverse complement.
AACCTACATTTTATTTCCGTTTAGTGACTTGTTTTGCTCACAGCAGAGAACTGCATTTCATGTTGATTTAACATGTATGAATCAAAACTCTTGACAACTTTGAATAATACCTTGTCTTGTTTTCTTAAGCTACGAAAGGAGAGAAAGGAGACCAGGGATCTCCTGGTGTTCCAGGATCGCCAGGTAAAATTTACCACTGTTGCTGTTTCTAGACATTCAGGGCCGATAGCAGGCAGTAATAACAAGGGATGTCTCAGCCTCTGTAAATTTTAGTGACTGAAGTACCTTGACTTACTAGCTTGACATCATTATCAAATCATTGTAAAAGGTATTGTGGTATTTAATCAATTAATGCAATATTCTCTCATTTCTTCCACAGGCATTTCCTCTAACTTTGATATATATGCCTTCAAGGTATGTGATTCTCTAAATATATCAGTGAAAATGTTTAATGAAACACTTTATGATTTAAATAATGCAAAACATGGCATCCGTTTCCTCAGAATGAGATGAAGGGGGAGCGTGGTGAGTCAGGTCTTAAAGGAGAGAAAGGAGAGCCAGGAGGTGGTTTTTATGACCCTCGTTTTGGAGCTGTACAAGGACCACCAGGAAACCCTGGACTTCCTGTACGTTTTACTGGGAATTTCTGGACACAACCTGAATTGATTATTAGCCTACATATGGATGGTCTCATAAAAGACATCTTTTCCAGGGACCTAAAGGTGACTCAATCAGAGGTCCCCCTGGACCGCAGGGGCCACCAGGATCACCTGGAGTTGGTTATGATGGTCGTCCAGGAAACCCAGGACCTCCTGGACCCCCTGGTCCTCCAGGGTCACCATCATTGCCAGGAGCCTACCGACCACGTAAGAAAAAATCTGTAAAACATTTAGAATATTTTATTTAAATAACAGACAGTGTTGTATGATTTTTGTTTGTTTCAGAACTCAGTATTCCCGGACCTCCAGGTCCCCCCGGCCCACCTGGAATTCCTGGCACTGGATCTGGAGTGAGTTGCACATTCTTTACAGTAACTACTAATGGAGTGTATATGATTACATACCTGGCACTTTATACTTTAATCATAACCATGGTTTTATGTGTCTGCAGGTGACTTTCTTGAGGTCTTATGACATAATGATGGCTACGGCACGCAGACAGACGGAAGGTGCTTTGATTTACATTTTGGACAGAAATGATCTCTACCTCAGAGTTCGGGATGGTGTCAGACAAGTGATGGTATGGGACTTAAACACTCCTTTTTGTTTACATCTTTTTTTTGTCTTACATCTTAAGTAAAAAATTTATTTTACTTAAAAAAAATTATGTAAAGAACATATAGATTTTGTTGCCATGTGACAAGTAAACCATAAAACAGAAAATAGTATTGTAACTATCAAGACTTAAAAATCGCGACATCATAAATGTTTCGGAGTCAGTAAGTTCTTTAAAATGACCTTATAATTGAATTTTTTCATGTCATGTCAGGATTTGTTTTGTTTGGCATATGGCATAACCCTGCATTCTTTGAAAAGTAATAGTATTATTATATAATAATAATATTATTATTATTATTATATTATTTATTATTTGGAAAGAACCCTTTCATTACTGTAACTTAACAACCAAACTGTCAGACAGAGGGTTAAATGCATGTGCCCACTGTGCACAGTTTTCTTAATGCCATCATGGTAGTGGTGGTCCTGGGGTCTTGGGCCCGTCATTGCTGCTTGCAGCTATATTATTATTATTATTATTATTATTATTATTATTATTATTATTATATTATTTGGAAAATAGTTATTTAAACACACTTAAATGCACTCCAGGAATAACAAAATTATGTCTTAGTATATCTTTTTTTAGTTAGTGTTATGTGTGTATGCATGTGTTTGTATATATATATATATATATATATATATATATATTAGTGGTGGGCATAGATTAATTTTTTTTAATCTAGATTAATCTCACTGTAATCTTGGAATTAATCTAGATTAATCTAGATTAAAATGGCTAATTTGAATTCTGCCGAAGGCATTCAGAATATGTGTGCTACCCAAATAATGACTAAAAGTAAGTCTCTGAGAACGGGTTTCTCAAGCCAGGTGGCGCATTAGACCAGGGGCTCATCTACTGTTTCCAAAATGCATCACAAACTGCTTGACAATTGCATTTACAACACAATTAACTATACAAACTTGTGTAACTAACTATTCCTACACTGCATGTACTTCTGCGTAAAAGGCTGCACGACGTGCGTGTTGCAGTTAAATACACAGACGCGCAGGGCATGGATATCTGCGTGCATAGTCTTCGGTTAAACTGCGTTGCTTTAAGAAGCGTCAATTCAGTTGTTGCATATAGTTTAATGTCTTTATTTTGGGATTATCAAAGTAAATTATAACTCACGCACGTGCCCCAGTAAAAAGGGTCTAGCAACGCCCCTGCCCTGAAGCAAACCCGGCGGCTTCATAGCTGCATCCATGTTAGCACGTCTCGTTTGATGTGGTAATTTCACAGTAGGCATACACACAGGTTCGAAGACTCGTTCTCGCCCCCTACAGTGCAATTCGGCTAGGTACACATCCGCGCTACAATATCAAGGTGAAAGTCATCATAGCTTGCGTAGTATAGACCCAGCTCCCAACCCAACTTTGAGAATAGATTAACGGCGATATTTTTTTTATCGCCCGATAAGAGTCTCACGTTAATGCAGCACGTTAACGCCAATAACGGCCCACCACTAATATATATGTGTGTGTGTGTGTGTGTGTGTGTATAAAATTTATTTTTTACAATTATGCATTAATTAACCTAAGCTTTATCTAAACAGTGGGGTGGTGATGGTGGCATGGGCCCATCATCACTGCTTGCAGCTATATTGTTATAATTACTATTTTATTTATTATTTGGAAAATATTTAAGCACACTCAACTATATTCCAGGTGTAGTAAAATATGTTTTCATTTTTTTTTATTTGGTCACACCACTTGTCATTGTTACAGCTATTAAATCAAAATTATGGAATTCTAATATAAAACGACATAGAAAATCAACATAAATGCACATATTTATAGGAACATGGTATTTTAATTATTTCATAATTTTTTGCATGCATATTTGTCATAGACTTTTAAGGAGAACATTGCAAGGATTTACTCTTTTTTTTTTTTTTTTTTAAAACATGTATTCCTAAATTCTAAAACAGTTTTCTTTTTATTTGCAGCTTGGAGATTATAAACCCCTTTATGGAGAGCTGGTAAGCAGTGTGAATAAAGCTCTTTTCTAATGCTTTAACATTCAAATAAGCACCCACAATTTAATCAAAGGAGGTTGGAATTAGTGAATGTGCATATCAATTCCTGAAGGTATGACTAGCTTGTTGGCTCTTCCTCCAGGACAATGAAGTGGCAGCGGTCCAGCCGCCTCCTGTTGTACACTATTCCCAAGACCACACGGCTAACAATGGAGCAGAGCAGATTTCTCCACCACACCCGCCGATCGAGTTTCCAAGCAGGGAGCCAGAGAATAGAAACCCCAATCCGCCTGACACCCGTTACCCAGATCCACGATACCCACCCTACACTGATAACAGGTACACTGATCCTGTACAACCACACAGATACCCAGTACAACCTGAGAGGAACCCCATCACTCCAGCCCGCCGTCCAAGCCCCCCTGTCAATCAACCTGAAGGCCACATCCACACTTCTGGACCAGGGGTTAGTTCAGTTAAATTCATTACAACGTTTGCACAGGTCACTTGTGTTTATTTCTTTTTTTGACTGCATTTTCTTTTTCTGTATAGTTGCATCTTATTGCCCTGAATTCTCCACAAGTGGGCAACATGAGAGGCATTCGTGGGGCAGACTTCCTGTGCTTCCAGCAAGCTCGCGCCGTGGGCCTGAAGGGAACGTTCAGAGCCTTCCTGTCTTCCAAACTTCAGGATCTCTACAGCATCGTCCGCAAATCCGACAGAGAGACATTACCAATTGTTAACCTCAAGGTGAGTAGCAGTGTTTTTTGAAGTTTCAATGAAGTAATATTGTATTTGTTAATATTTTGAATTTGATTTTAATTTTATATTTTCTGCTTTCATGTTAAGTTTAGTTTTATGTCTTTTTATTAGTTTTTAAGCATGTCTACTCAGGCTTGTAGAATTGTCTGTGTTGTGTTCATTTGATCTTTTGGATCATTTTGACAATTCGTCAACATTTTCTCTTCAAGACTAAATGTACCCAATGAACTTGCTTGATGATCTTGGTTGTTTCTTGTCTTTTCATGGCATTGATATTCTCCTCTGCAGGATCAAGTCCTTTTCAGAAGCTGGGAGTCTCTCTTCAGTGACTCAGAGAGCAGGATGAAGGACAATGCTCCTATCTACTCGTTTGATGGCAGAGATGTCCTGCGGGACAGTGCCTGGTGAGTGCCAGTGGCTTTGGCTGATCCTGTGAACCCTTCAAACAGAGGCCTCAGCAGAGCATCCTGTCACTTTTCATTTTTCTTTAAAAAACACTCAAAGTACTGGAGCTAGAGATGAGTGCAATATAAAATATCTATCTATCTATCTATCTATCTATCTATCTATCTATCTATCTATCTATCTATCTATCTATCTATCTATCTATCTATCTATCTATCTATCTATCTATCTATTCATCTATCTATCGTTCTATCTATCGTTCTATCGTTCAAAAAGTTATCTATCTATCTATATATCGTTCTATCTATTCATCTATCTATTATCTATCTATTATCTATCTATTATCTATCTATCTATCTATTCATCTATCTATTATCTATCTATCGTTCTGTTGTTCTATCGTTCTATCTATCGTTCTATCGTTCAAAAAGTTATCTATCTATATATCGTTCTATCTATTCATCTATCATCTATCTATTATCTATCTATCTATATATCGTTCTATCTATTATCTATCTATCGTTCTGTTGTTCTATCGTTCTATCGTTCAAAAAGTTATCTGTCTATCTATCGATCGTTCTAGCTATCGTTCTATCTTCTATCTATCGATCTATCGTTCTAGCTATCGTTCTATCTTCTATCTATCGATCTATCGTTCTGTTGTTCTATCTATAAAATATTATCTATCTACGTATCTATCATCTATCATCATTCTTTCTGTTGTTCTATCTTTATGTTGATTCTATTGTTCTGTTGTACTATATATCAACCTGCCCATTGTTCTTTCTTTCTTTCTTTTTTCTTTCTTTCTTGTGCCTTATACATCTCTGAAAATCTTTAAACAATTCAGTGCCCAATTTTTGGCCGGTCCAATGATTCACTCTTCTTCAGAACTCATTGTACTATAGCTGTCTGGTACCTTGTAAACAAAATGTAGTTTGGTAGTATGCGGATTAAAAACCTGTGCAATCCTGATCCCACAATTTGACTTTGCAACTTTGGAAAGGTCTTCCTGGTTTTGAATGCTGTCTGAGGCTATCCTAAATCACCTAAAATGAAAAAATTTCTTCCTCTGTTCTGTAGGCCAGAGAAGATGATCTGGCATGGCTCCAATGGCAGGGGTCACAGGCAGACGGATAACTACTGTGAGACATGGAGGGCCGGAGACCGTGCAGTGACAGGCTTGGCCTCATCTCTGCAGGCTGGCCAACTCCTCCAGCAGACCTCCAGCAGCTGCTCCAGTTCTTACATCGTGCTGTGCATCGAGAACAGCTACATGACACAATCCAAGAAATAAAGCCGTCCTAAAGAGCCTTTGAACACTCAGCATAACCGTTTATACAGGCCCAGTTTCACTCCAGTAGATGCCTGTATCTAACGAATAGAAAAAAGAGAAAATTATAATTTTTTTTAAAAAGAACTGAGTCTGCCTTAAGGAGAATTTGCCAGTCATCTGTTCCCTCACCGTAACGCCAAAGAGGCAGGTTGAACGTGGAGGTGTTTGCTCTCTCTCAGGGCATTGGCACATATTTTTTCAGGGGGTTAAACCAGAGAAGTGAGGCCAACTGAGGCAGTGTTTTTAACTGTATCCATATAAAATTTTGTATATGAATTGTTTGTCATCTGTGTTGTTCTATTTTTTGAAGATGTCTTAATTGGTATATTTAACCAATTTTAGCTATATTTTTGTGTAACTTTTTCCACTTATTTGTCTGTACCATTTCCATTTTCATGGAAGGTTTGTTGGACACCGAGGGGCAAACCTGACATTCTAGTTTTAGGATTGAAAAAGAGAAAATATTTATTTCGCAAATAAAGAGAGATAAAATATGATTTGAATCTGCAAACCATACTTTTTTCTATTTTAGTGAGCACTTTTATATACTTCCAGATAAAAGTGCACTGAAATAGTTAAAAATAGTCACTCTTGCGAAAAAGAAGATGCTTTGAATAATTCCACAGTTATCCCTCAAAAGAGTTTTTGTACAAAACAAAATTATTTTAAATACTTCCATTGCATTTATGGGATCACTGTGTGTTTTTTCTATTGTGATTAATGTGAAATTTCATATGGACGTTCTTCTTAGTGTCATTATCAAAACTTCTGGAATCAACCAGAAGTGTAAAACAAAGCAAAGTGACTGATTTAAGTAAAGAGGGGAAGTTGAAAGATTTTTGTAACACATAATAATGTAAAAAATTCTGTTACCTAAAAATAGCGGTTGCATGTCCTATAATTCATAGGACGTTGCAGAGGCTTTAGTTGCATTCGGTGCTTTTCACTGATGAAACAGCTGCTGACAGTGTTGTTTGGGAGAGACAGATGTGTTTTATGAAGACACTTTATCTTCTATCCATATGGAATTTCAGACACCTAATCCACTGTAGTGCTACTGATGTGTTCAGTACAACCCTGTGGGCTTCTAGTCTTTTTTGTTTTATTTTTTTAAACCAGTTTGTGCTGTACAATGTCTCAGAGGCACTGAATAAATGATTTTGTTTTTGTTTGCCACATTAACTTTGGCACTAGTTCTTGTTTATCAAAACCTATTTCCTAAAACCTGACCTGTCTACACATATCTTAGACTCTGTTGTCTATTCATGCACAATATTAACATATCGGATATCATTCACAAGCCATTTCATATCATGAATGTGTTTACTGTTCACTGACTGATTACTAAAAAATAAAGGTATGTTTTCCTCTCACAAGTCTGCATTTTAGATTTTAAATTCATAAAGCTTTCTATTTATTCATTTTTTGCCACAAATCATATTTCCTAAGTCATTTATACATCAAAACACACATCTTGAAGAACTTCCAGTCAGGTTAAGATTAAGTGACTTTTGGTACAGTATAAATCCTTCACATAAAAGCAACCTTTGATCAGCATAAGTGCTCTTGGTTCTCAATGGTTGGAATTGTAAACTATGCGATTCTGCTAAATGCTGTTTAAGCACTGAAATACTCTCAGGCAAACGTCTTCTGTGCACCTATGGCAAAGGGCCCCAAAGTCCTGATTCATGCATGTCTCTAAATTGCACAGCGTGCCCCTTTGATGACATTGCAATCCCTCCTCAGTGCCTATTGCACTGATTCTCTGTCCGCCTGAAGGGTTTTACAGCCTGTTCAATAGGATTTAGCGATGTGGCCTTGAGAGGGCCTCAAGGCACAAATCAGAGACTGCTGACAGCGAGCTGGTGAAGCGGCCCCTTTTGTATCTCAGGACTTAAAGGTCCTCTGCAGGCATTTCGGGCAGGTGGACGTGGACCAAGCCGGTGGTCAAATAACCCATGGGCATTTGAGAAAGTTGATTAAGTAAAAATGAAGCAAAATGGCGTGCCAAAAATAACTAAAATGCTATGGCTGTTAAGGAGTACGATTTCAGATGGAGTATGGATCGACACAGTGCAGGAAGACAGCAGGAACTCTGCAGGAGTTCAGCAAGATGACTGTCTTTATGATTAACTGTTGTTGATTTTGTAGTGATCTGTACTGAAACAAAAAAACAAAAACAAAACAGTTTTATTCTTAGGTCAAAGTCCTTGACTGCACAAATCTTCTCTCAAAAGCTTCCAGCTGAGTGAAGAGTGAAATTTGGGTATCCATCAACAATAAGAGGCCCCTCAAGGGGAAATCCACCAGGAAAATAAATTAGATTAGATAATTTAGAATTCTGTTATTCAGATGAAAGACAAAAGTTGCCCAATTTAACTGAAACTAATATACTAAACTAACGTTTTATCTCTAAAATGTATGCTATTAAAGTGACTTTTCGCGTCATCAGTCAAACCCGGGTGGAAAAAATTTATTTGTACACTTCCATACTTAAAGTGCTCTATTTTTACAAACAAATTTTGTACTTAATATACTAAAAATAATTCTTTAGTACTTCTTAAGATAATCTTAATATCATCTAAGTGTACTCAACTGTGCTATTTTGGGACACCATGAATATGAACTAAAATGTGCTTTAACGTACTATGTATTTAAAAAAAATCGAATTAGTTACCACTTGTAGTACACTTAAACCCATCTTTCATACACTAGTACACTCAAGAGTGGTAACAATATAGCCTACATTTTTTAAATACAGAGATAAAATGTCAAAAGCACTGTGTCCAAAAATAGCACAGTTGAGTAGGCTACACTTAGATAATCTTCAAAATTTATCTTAAGAAGTAGCCTACTAAATAATATTTTTTGTATATTAAGTACACAATTAGTTCGTGACAATTGAACACTTTACGTACATTACGAAAAAGCAGTTTTTTTTCCATCTGGGAATCCTCAGCACCCATTTCGATTCGGATTTGTCTGATGCTTCTCCGTAAATATGAATTGTTGATTTTGACTCGAGAACCATTTGAACCAGGGCCGGAGTGGGACTCCTTTTCAGCCCTGGAGTTTCAAGCCTTAGACCGGCCCACTTTAGTTCACGACTGACTATATTAAAATGACGTCATTTCCAATTCAGTGCAAATACAGTAGCCTAATTGTTGCTTCACAGTGAAGATTTATTTGAACAGTTAACACAATGTAATGTTTAACAGTATCAGTATCTATTTTCTGTTAGAATTAGTGCTCATAAATATCCAAGCCTTGAAATGAAAAAATATCAAATAAATACAAATATATATTAAGCTATATGTATAAAATAAAGATTAAAATAAAATGTATTAAACTTTCTAATGACACTATCATGTCTTTTTCAAGTAAACAGCTGCTTTATATGTTCAAATATTTTTCATAAATGAGAACATTAAAGGGTAAATCTCCAACACTATTCTTTTAAACATCACAATGTCCTTCTCTGCAATATCTGAATATATATTCTGTGCAAAATTGTTCACAGATATCCAGTCCTTAAACACAAATAAAGAATAGAACAAGTATTGCACTGTCCTACCTGCCCATTCTAGTGTGTTGGGCTCATGACTGGTGCTTGGTAACGTTACGGGGCCTGGCTCTTCACTGTTAGCAGCAAACTGGACTAGAGGCTGCTGCTGCTGAAGAGCAACCGTACAAGAAAAAGTTTGATACATAAACATGAACGATGATTTGCAGACATCGTTGTTTTGCACTGCTCCTAACTAGCTTGACGTTAACCAGGGGTGGACTGGGACAAAATTTCAGGCCGGGAAATCTCACACTTATCCAGGCCATCCCACACCAAAATTTGAAACCCTGGACAACAATATTTTTCATCATCACATAAAGAAAAGTTGAAATCAACTGGGTAAAATAATTATCTCTTGAACTTCCAATTTGCCTTTTAATCTCTTTAAATCTCTCTGTCTCTCATGTGTGTTTACTTTTTAAACTAATTTTCTTGTATCTGTCACTTTTGTCATAAACACATCTCCACCTTTACAACCACCTATACAGTACAGATCTAAGGTTGGTCTTTTTTAAAGAAGACAATCAGCAGATTATTGCAGAAATACTGAGACCTTTTTAAAGACATGTTTTTGTCAAGATTGTAAAAAGTTGTGATTTTGTAAAATGACACTTGACATTGCTGCTAAGGGGGAGGAGACAGCCACCAGGATGGTTCTTTAGCTTCTAAGATTTCAAAATTATATATAATTTATTATTAGTACTAAAACATTTGATAGAGAAAAGGGCAACAGAAAAAAAGAGGGCCACTACATTAGGACCATGTGTTATTTATTGTCGTAATGTTAAAATTAAAACAAAAATTAGCTACATCTTGAATATATCTTTATTTAAAAATCTTAAAACTAAACATGTTTTGCATTATCATGGGTCATGTTTGGCCCAAAGGAAAATTAACCATGATATTATTGAGCCTATGGTAAACATTGTAACCATGTTTTTTTTTTTTTTTTTAGGATTGATTCCCATTAGTATAATCACAATTTTATACCATGGTGAAACTATAGTGTAGCAAAACCATTGTATAACTATAGTAAACATGTTTTGTAAAACCACAGTTAATTTTTAATAAGGGTAGCTCCCTAAACCTGTTTTAAAACGATATTTTTTATAGATTAACATTTGTTAGCAGTTCAATACTTAAGTAAACGAAGACAAAACTACAATAGTCTGTTTACAGATGTAACTGACCTGCACTTTAGGTCCTAAACAGGACAGATTTGTCTCTCTGCTCCACCTGGGCACTTCTACTTCAGTCTCGCGTCGTTTTGGCGGACGCGCGGATGCGCGGAGCGCGCGCGAGATGAAACGCGTGCCAGTTAAAACTAACCGATTTATGATTTATTAGAGTTTTATTATTGAATGGCTAATTCTGAAATAACCACTTTAGTACATTAGGCCGGCAACAAAAACAATAACAACAACAATATTAAATAATAATAATAAAAATTGGAGGGTAGCCGGCCAAAAATTCTCCCGATGGACAGTCCGCCCCTGGCGACTGCTGTGAGTGCAGGCAGCTAGGGACACCGGCCCTCGCGGCCAAAAAAACGGACCGGCCCACCGGGAATTCTCCCGGTCCTCCCGATTAGCCAATCCGGGCCTGATTTGAACCGATTTATTCCGAATGGTAAATGAATCATTCAGACCATTTTGATGCAGGCTCAACCTATTCGTTTAAGATCCGACTAAAAAAAAAAAAAAATCGTTCACGAATCAAACACGCAGTCGGTGGTTAACGTTAAATATAATGTTTTTCTCCTTCCCTTCAGTCTTTATTTAGCCTTTTATATGGTTCTCATATTTCTTGATTTATGTCATCTAGTATGGAAAATGTAAAGTTGATAGGCTACAGCAGGATTTATTCAAATCCTCAGTTTAGCACCCATTTCGATTCGGAATTGCCTGAAAGACGCTTCTCCGTAAATTGTTGATGTTGACTCGAGAACCATTTGAACCGATTCATTCCGAATGGTAAATGAATCAGACCATTTTGCAAAAGTTCAACCTATTCATTTAAAAGATCCGAATCAAAAGAACAATTCGTTCACGAATCAGACACGCAGTCGGTGGTTAAAAAGCAATGCTCCCTTTAGTCTTTATTTTCTGGCGGTATGCACCTTTTCAGTTGGATTGCAACCCGCCAACAAATTAACAGAAGAAGAAGAAGTCTTTATTTTGCCTTTTATATGGTTCTCATATTTCTAGATTTATGTAATCTAGTTTGGGAAATGTAAAGTTGATGGGCTACGGCAAGTCTGAAGGTTAACGATGGATATTTGAACGAGTAGGCCTAAACTCTTGACCGTGACTTAAACCAGAAGGAAGAGGCTCTACAACAAAAAAATCAAGAATGGATGTCAGGTAAAATATAAACCAGCAAACAGCAGCTCGGTTTGTGTAAATACGTTCATGCTGTTTCTGTGTAAACACGCAGTGCAGCTTTGATGCGGCTTCGTCGATTGTTACAGTAACGCCTGTAGGCCTTTCTAAAACACGTATTTCATTTCTCCAACTCTCTGAGACGGTTCATCCAGAATATACAGGTATTTTCTCCTCATTATGTATTACTCACTTTTAGTGTTATTTGTAGTAGTTGTTTACCTGATCATTAGTGATGTAGCAGCTGGTTCCTCTCTCTGTTGTCGTTGTATTTCAGTGTGGTTCATAAGTCCAAGTGTGTTGTTTTCAAATATGCAATTCAAGCCTATCTATCTATCTATCTATCTATCTATCTATCTATCTATCTATCTATCTATCTATCTATCTATCTATCTATCTATCTATCTATCTATCTATCTATCTATCTATCTATCTATCTATCTATCTATCTATCTATCTATCTATCTATCTATCAGTTTTCTTCAGTAGCCTTTTTTACACTTTCAAATATATGACTAAATTCACTTGATTAAAATGTGACAACTACTTTCCACGGTTTTGCGGGGAAAAGAACTAGATTAAATTTATGTTTCTTGTGAGTCATGACTCTGACTTTTTGATCTACAAGCTTGAGCTTAAATTGAGTTTTATGGATAAATATATATTGTGCCTACATGTGCATTTTTATTTTTTACAAAACTAACTTTTATGGATGAGTTTGACTGGATAGTAAGGGAAAATCAGCACCTTTTAAAGCTGCAGATCACAAATTTTACACATCCATTTGTCTTATTTCATACTTTTGCTTTACTATTATTCTAAAATGTGGAGAATGCTGATCAAATATAATAGAAAAAGATCATGCTTTTACTTCTAGTATATCAGCATAACAGTTAATACAGCGCTGCAGTGTCCTAAATATAAGCCTTCATTTTCTACTCTTTGTAATCAGCTTTTTTGTACTGACCCCCTAAAAACAGATCCAAAAGGGCTTGTTGCACCCCTGTCGAGTGATATAGTATCCACGTAAGTCTTTGTGACTGCAAACACGGGGAACAATCTGCAGCTGACTGCAATCTCTAGCGCTGGCACAGGAAATCTATATTTAGCAGCAAGTAAGTAATAACAAAGCGCATCCAAATGGTCTACAGACGGTAATGATATGAGAGCGGGACAAGATGTTGGCTTTAATTACATTGGTAGCGGAGGCAAAGCCATGTCTGTTAGACGTGCTGTGTTTATGCTGTCTTTGTGAGTCACTGAAAATGAAGATGCTGTGCCGCTGAGCGCTGTTGGTTTTATGGAGGTAGTTTATGCTTTTGCTTCATTTACTATCTTGCGCTCTCGTCTTTGCATATGAAGCTGCCAAAACTGTCAATGAGATGCAGCTTAAATGAGATGTCACAAGAATGGCTATGGAAATATGATAGCCCTCATTACTCAAAATTATATTGAGCAAAATATTGGCGTATTTGTTGCACTAACAATGAAATTATAGTCATCGCAATCTACAGACTGTCAAGGTTACTAAACCATACGAGCAGGGTCCAAAATGAATTTTATGCCTCACTCATGCGCCAGTGGATGTTAACTGAGATGATTTACGATCCATAAATACTTTTACAGACCATGAAAATGTGTTTAAATAAAGCATTAAAGGAGTCATATCATTAGGAATCAAGTCGTTTAAAATAACTGATTGTGCTATAAAAACATACTGTAACTTTTACTAAAATACTTCCAATCCCAAACATCATCTGATCATTTTATGTCAGATGAAACTTTTGAAGCTCTTTTTTGCTCCAAAAATGTATCTGTACATACAATTCACTGCAGTCTCAGCTGAGATGAACACTAGTGGTAGTAAAGTACCAAAAACTTTTATTCCTGTTACATCAAGGAGCAGAATTTGTAAACTAATACATTTTGGTGTTTTCATATCAAATATTACATAATCAGCTCCATTTGTATGGCTTTTCTTGATTTGGTAAACTTGCTTGATAGCTCACCTGGTACAGCAGTGAGTCCTGTGAAACACAAGTCACAATAAAACAGTACATAGACTTGTAGAAGTAAGCTATAATGGCATGGTTGCTTCAACAAATGTGCTTTTGTCTAACGTTTGGTTTTGTTAAAGTCCTCGACTAAAGATTCTTCTGGTTGACTAGTAGTTTTTTATTCTAAGCGTTAGTCGACTAATCGCATGTTTATTAATTAACCATTTAAATAATAATAATGAACCTCTAATTGCCTACATAGCCTAATAAGCACTCAATCTCATGCATAACGCTTGCCACAGCACACCAGCAGAAGGAATAATTATTAATGTCAGGATTAACATTTGAGCAATTTACTGATAAACTAGTGCTTTCTTTGTTTTTGGTTTAAGAGATTAAGTCGGTGACACTGACTTGTCATTTCCACAGCAGGGATGCACCTGTATGCTTGTTTCATATGGGTTTTATAATTTGAGAGTATTTGTTTTCCATTTGAAAGTAGAAATTTCACTCTCTATTTATTCGTCATGTCTGTTATAGACACATTTTTGCGCTAAAGTTCACAGATATCGAGATGGCAGAAAGAACATCCTGTTTCTTTCATTATTTTACAAAAGCACAATGTTTAGTTGTCATTGTGAGGGCACACAATTAATTGTAGAGTCTTTACAGATTCGAAGGATTTATTTCTCTATGTATTATCTGTATGACCAAAAATGACTGCACCATCATGCAGTGAGGTCACTACTATTCAGCTTAGTAGGGATGGGAATATATATTGATGCATCGTGAACCAAGAAATGATTAGCATCGATTCTGAGATTTTCCAAATGCATTCTTTCTGGAGTCGATTCTGAGCGTACCGCCGTACTACGCTTGTTTCCAAATCCTTACACACACACACACACACACACACACACTCTTAAACCTAAAATAATCGTTCCTAAAATTGGAAAAGGTTAAAGGTTGTATCAGCGATTTCTAGCCTGAAACATAAAGTGTCAAATTCAGCTGACCTTTCATCACGATCCGCTCGCTCATAAATTGTCTGTGAAAAAAACGCGTCTCTCTGGTCAGCCTAGGGTCCGAGATATGCCAAAAAAAAAAAACAATCGGCACTACCAACCTTTCCACAGATAAACAAACAGACGCTGATTGGTTGGAACACTGTTTGTTTATCTGTGGAAAGGTTGGTAGTGCAGATTGTTTTTTTGGCATATCTCGGACCCTAGGCTGACCAGAGAGACGCGTTTTTTTCACAAACAATTTATGGGGCAGGCAGCGAGCGGATCGTGAAGAAAGGTCAGCTGAAATTGACACTATGTTTTAGGCTAGAAATCGCTGATACAACCTTTAAAGTAAATTACAAGGGTGTTTAAAGTGGGCTGCGTTTACAATGCTGCATCATAAAAGAATTCAGAGCCGAGGTAAAATTTAGGGCTGCACAATAAATTGAAATAAAATCACTATTGCGATAAGACAGAAGCTGCGATTGAAGCACAGATCTGTGATTAGCAGAAAATCTTCATCCAAAGGCCAGAGGGCGCTCTTGCATTGAAACGCCAAATACGCATTAAAAAAGAAACCTAGGAAATGCATATTGCTTGAATAAACAGAAGATTTAACTGCTTTCATTGATTCAACGTGACTAATAAACACAACTATGACAATTTATTGTTCATCTGAGTTCTTCATATAATTTTCATTATATTAAAGTATATTGATAATGCAATGCCTTCATCACTGCTTAGAATATTATGAAATATGTGGTGCATTCTGTGTAAGAAGCCACATCTCACAGAAGGATTTATTTCAAACACTCAACTGATGTTAAGAAGTGAGTTTGAAATAATGCTGTGTTCCAGGCAGGTTTTTGAGCCCGTAAATCATGACTTCAAACCACGACTCACGAATTTGTAGTGTTCCAGGCTAGGGATGCTCATTTCGGTTAATTTTCCTGACCGACAACCGCTGCTCGTTATCCGAACATTAACCGTTAACTGATAAAATTAGAATAATAAATTAGTTTAAAATAAAAATAGAATGCACGAGTATCTGTGATGATACATTAAAAATACAAGCAAATGTTTTATTTTAACGTGCAAACAGCAGCATACAGAGCAACAACAAAAACTGTATTGACATATACTTAAATTATCACGCATCAGCAGCGGTTCTGAGAACAGAGAAAATCTGAATGAAAAAAAAAAAGAATAATATAAATAGGCCTACACTAAATATGTATAAATTAAATAACTACCTAATTAAGATGACAAAACTAAAACACACTGAATCCTTTTATGCGCTTTGAAGAACTGTACCGGTCTTATTCTTCTCGTCGGACATAAAAATATATAGCAGGCCAGCCAATACCTCAGTGTGCCTAGTTTTTACCATGTCCACATGCTGTACGGATAGGCAGGACCGCTGCCTGTTAACGCTTAGATCCGCGAAAAAACACCATCACAAAAACCCTTTCAATTTGCGGTTCGGGACTTCCATCCACTGTCATATGCGTGTGGAGAAGCGCGTGTTTTACAGCGTTCAGCAATAGCCAATCACAGACATGTATGTTGATTAGATTATCACTGTGGCCAATCAGAGGAGGCTATGTTACAATCCACTCACCAACCAAAGTGCCGGTTTCAGTTTTGCTGATTTCTACACTTTCGCGAACTCTCTTATTAAAACAAAGAAAGTGTTGGCATTATGTAAATAAGAGATTAATTATGCAGTGTAAAGGTTATTTTATTACTTTTTAATAACTTTGAGATTGCGATGAACTCTAGGATAAGTGATAGCTTTCCAGTGATTGTAACGGAGCGCCTATTGCGCACTTTCTAGACTATAATTCATTCAGAATTTGAATACATTCACTCACGGATTCACTCTCTAATAACCCAATAACGCCACTTGTCATTGAGTTGCATATACTACATCTGTTTACTAAGTAAAGGTTGTAACCTACTGTGCATTAAAAACCACACGAAGCCGGTTACCATTACCAAAAAGGGTTATTATTAAAAAGGAAGAAACAACAAAAGAACGATTAGGAGGAGGATTCCTCACGCATATACACTTGAGCGCCGTGCAAGGGAAATTCCCAGAAAAAACCCGAGCCTTAAAGGGACAGACACCCAGACCGTTACAAGGTGAAGCGAAATATGTCTGTACAGCCACACTGCACGTGTCGACGCGCGTGAGTAAACAGATAACTTACAAATAGCATTATTTCTTTCACCATGCAGCAAACGTAAAAAAATAAAAAGAATAGAAAAAAACCCTTTTAAACCGTTCAACTGATAGTAATAATCGGTTAAAATTCTTACTGTCGATTAACGGTTAAACGGTCAATATGAGCATCCCTATTCCAGGCAAGTCACGGCAAACTGCCTGGGCACATTTATTATTTTTATATTATTATTAAATTGACTGCAACGGTATATTGTCCTAAGCTCTATTTTTCCACCGTGTACTACTTGCATAAAAACCGCACCCATAGAGGCTGATATTGTTGTTTCGCAGGCTATGTTATGTCAGAGCTCGGAACTGGGAGTACATCGATCTAGTACGAGTTCACGGGTGGGAAGTCACGAGTTTGACTGCCGCTGCCGTTAAAACATTATTAAAATGAATTTTCGCGTGCTTTCAGATGTAGCGCCATTTACTACACAAGACGTAGTTCACTAAGAAGCTTCGCAAACAGCTGTCATTATCACAGAAAGATTTCTTTTGATGTCATTACCGCGCAATTAAATCGTCTGCGATAATGACCGAGATATAGTGTAGCTTTTCTGTGAACTATGGCTCTGTGTAGTACATGCTACTACATCTCAAAGCAGGTGCTGAAGATTTACTATGAGCATTTGAGTGTACGGATAAAAATTAGATTAGAGCGCCATCTGCTGAAATTTGAGGTTGATTAATGATAGACAAGCTTTTGGATGTCCTGCTCGATGTACTGTATCACCACATAGACTAGCAGTTAACGATCTGTCCGTCACGGACTGCATGACTTCGCCACTTCCTGTGGATTCAGTTAGGTTTATAGTATGTTAATTTTAAACGTTATAGAGCTATATTCCAACACTATCTCACAATAAATTTGTATGTATTTCACGAGGTGATGAATTTTGTATGATTTGTTGAGACCCTAGTAGGGGTGTGAACCTACACTGGTCTTACGATTTCGGTTCGATTACGATTATCATGTCATTGATTCGGTTCAATACACGATGCATTGACGACGCATACTCATTTTTCAATTTTACTTCAAATATATACAATTGTCTTAATAAATACAAACAGTCAGATGTATGAACTGAAACTTTAATCTTACCTTCTCAAAAAAAAAAAAAAACACACTTCTTGAATGTATCAAACAAAACTAAAGTCTGGACACAGAACACAACAGCAACATTTAGAATAAATACACAAATGTAAATACCTGGGCTTTGGTTTCGTTGTAGAGTTTGTAACGGGTGAAAATGTTGTGGCTCCTTTAAGAGCAGAGTTCCGTTCTGTGCACAGTCTGCAGCTATATGCCATGAGTACCGCATGTGTGCGGGTGCGATGGTTTTACTTCTAATTTCTGTTGCTCATTTAAGTTGTCGTCTTTAATAAGTAATGCTGTTGCCAGGAGAATAAAGCTCAAGATGTGGAATGCGACCCATGTGCGGTTTGGTTAATTTTCTGTTGCAACGTGAGTTAGGCGAGCTATCCCGACTCGGCGCGTTACAAGTTCATAAGCATAATCTTTTCTGAAAAGTGTCTGCGTGAGGGAAGCTTATATCGCGACTCCAGTGTATTTAACAGGTGGCGAAACCCGGGGTTTTCCACCACAGAAAAGGGCCGTAAATCTTTTGCTATAAAAGCTGCCGCTATTGTCATTTTAAATGTGAAAAACTAAACCGAATACGATTTCAAGCGAGAGGTATCGCTCAGATCTTATTTAATTGAAACGAGGGAACGAATAGAGTCCTGCACGAGCTCAGCCTGACTCTCAGACCCGAGCCCCGTCCTTGTCCGACAATTTATCAGAACAGTTTGTGCATCAATTAAAATAGTTCAGTTTTGGATTCTAATGGCAAAGTGGCCAGATTTCGTTTTGTTTCCTTTTTAAGTTAATTTAGAAATATGTTTGGAACATTTTAGGTTTGTTAAATTGAAGCTTTTGCTTTTTTAAAGTAATGACCTAATGACCAAGCGGCCAGCGGCAATGAGTTGAGCATGTTTGATAAATTTAGCCTTCTCAAATCAACACGACTTGCATTAAATAAAATCTATAGAAATAAAACACTTGATGCATTTCAGAATATTAATTTAAACATTTAACCTAGATAAATGTGCGCAGTTAGAGCATATCCAATCATTTAGGGCTGCAACAACGAATCGATAAAAATCGATTACTAAAAGCGTTGGCAACGAATTTCATAATCGATTCGTTGTGTCGCGCGACGCAGAGACATTTGGTTGTTATTATATATATATATATATATATATATAAAAAAAAAAATTTGAGCGCAGAGCGGACTGGACACATTCGGTCTCTCTCCCGCACTGATGCCAGCAGAGTTCGGCACCTCATAAGCTGTGTTTCCATCCAAAAATGCGAATTTAACTTATGTGCAAAACTGGAACATTTGAGCATAAAGCACCGTTTCTACATTATATATATATGCTGCCCCGATTTATATCAAACATGTTTGATATTTAAGCCTACTTTGGCTAGCTTACTTTCACAGCAGCCAATGCTCGATCGCAAAACAGCTGGTGTACGGGTCGTTGGATAGTGGAGATGGAGAAAACTACTTCTATAGTTTTTGTAACACTGTCTGTCTGTATAATGTGTCGAAAACATACCACAACCGTAAGGAGAAAGAGGAGCTCTGCTGAGGTGAAATCGTCTCAGTTTTGAATAGGGCTGTGACGGTGGCACGTTGTTTTTTTATATATAGCCTACACTTCAGTCAGCGAACAAGCAGCCTAAAAAACGCTAAAATAAATCAAAGAAATAATATATTTAATTAAGAAAGTAGCCTAAGAGTATTAAATAGGCTATTAAACAAACATTCCTTGTAAAAATGTCCGACAGCTCATCAATTTTTGGCCGACTGAATTTCCAGTCCGACTGTCTTTTTTTCTCTTTCTCTTCCTCATTACACAGCTGCTGTTTTTAATAGCAAAGTGATTACATTTATTTTCGTTCCTTTAGTTTATAAAGTTAATTTAGATATATATTTGGAACACTTTTTGTTTGTTAAATTCAAGTTTTTGTTTTTTAAAGTTATGACCTAGCAAACAACGGCAGACAGATCAAAAGCCTGCTTAATTCATCGCGATTTAAATTAAAATCCATTGATATAAAAAACTTAAAACATATCCCAATATTAGTTTAATCATTCAATCAAGATAATTCCAAAGTTTGTGCGGAGAGAAGCGCGCTTTGCAGGACATGGAGACGCCAGTGCAATGTGGAATTTCTTTTTTGCTCATAAAGGTAAGAGTAATTTACCACCCGGGCCGGAACTGTAAAGGGTCTACCTTAGTTTGTGTGTACTACTAACAGTATCAACAAAATGTGCTCTTAAAGAAAACAAACAGAATACGCTTGATATCTTTGGTTTAAACAGGAGCGCTTCACAATAATTAACCGAAACCCAGGTAATTGCCTCACAAACACAATATCTATAGAAAGCTTTAAATTATTATTTTACTATAAAACGAAATAATTAAAATCGAAAACAAAACTCTTTCATTAGCTAATCCATAAAGATGCATTAGGCATTAATGAGCAGATGGCAGGATCGTCAATTTCATCTTTGCAACACTGAATCAGAAAATACTAGTTTATTAATAAGTAATTCGAATATTTTCTTAATTTTTGCCTTGACACATTCATGGTAATTACTTTTGCTGGGGCTTTGAGGCCAGTTTTGCGTGCATTTGAATGCGGAACTCTTCCAGCTGGTCGCTGCTGATGGCAGGACACTAAACACCGCCATGGCAGAATGAATGTAGCAGAAAGTTAGTCAAGTTATCCCGTTCCAGCGTGCAAAGTCACATGACTTTTTTAATGCGCACTGAGGAATTTAATTTGAGAGGCTTCTTGATGGGAAATGCAGCATGTACACCACAGCAAGCCGCTGTCTTGACGGATAGTAATTTTAGTTTATTTAGTCTATATATTTGGCAGATGTAAAGCATACATGTGTATGTTTTTTGTGTTAGTCCATTTTTATTTTATTATTATTATTATAACAGTTCAAGGAGCAACATGTTCGTGCACTTTCTAAAGATTTTAGTTCTGTTTTTGAATAAAGGGTTGTAAATCCCTTGTTTTTTTTAATCCGATTCATCGATTAATCGAAAAAATAATCGACAGATTAATCGATTATTAAAATAATCGTTAGTTGCAGCCCTACAATCGTTTGTGCGGAGAGTGAAAGCGAAAGCGGGCTTTGCAGCTGACATGGAAACTCAAACGCGAATCACGATCACTTGCATTTTTTCTTAATAACAGTGGAAACCTAAAATACACCATTTTTGTTGATAAAAGTAAGAGTTCTACTTCATTCAAAACTGCAAAAGGTCTACTATTATTATGTGCACTCACAATATCAACAAAACGTTATATTTGTGTAAAACGGTGCTGAGCCAGATAGACGTGCTCAGTGCTTTTAGCCAGTCTTTTCAACCAATAAAAATAATGTTTCAGTCTTTTAAATGAATTACTAACAAAAAAGACATTTGTTAAATACACACTGATGTTTGTTAGTTTGTTAAATGCACCGGTGTGTAAAGAAAGTGGCAATTTCCTTTCAGTTGTTAAAATCTGAAGACTTATTTTATTCATATAGAGTACTCCCCTCATTAGCCCAACCCCCCTCCCGGAAATTATACCCGGGTCGCGTGTTATGGCACCTGGACTGAGTCTGTTATAATCGGTTATGGTCTATTACTGAACCGATACCGAATCGTCCTTGTCTGCATCGCGATGCATCGTAAAAACGATTAATTTTTACACCCCTAGACCCTAGTGATGGCGTCTTCTGGTTCTGCGCCGACGATCTTCATGTCTTCCTTAATGCGATCCATCCACCGTTTCTTGGGCCGTCCTCGTTGTCACTTGCCCTGGGGGCTGAGTCTCAGCGCTGTTCTGGCCACTGAGTCCTCGCCGCTCCTGACTACATGGCCATACCACCGCATCCTTGCTTCCTGCATCTTCTCCGTGATTGGGGCCACTCCCATGAGCTTCCTGACGTTGGTGTTCATGACGTAATCCCATCTGGTCAGGCCCAGGCACCAGCGGAGCATCCGCATCTCCATATTGTGCAGGATTCGCTCGTGTTTCGCCGTGGCTGGCCAGCATTCTGCTCCATAGAGGGCCACAGGGCGGATGATGGTCTTGTAAACTTTTGCTTTCAGGCGTATTGGCATGCATCAGTCGCAGAGCACCCCGGTGACTTGTCGCCATTTCGCCCAGGCCGCATTCACCCTCGCTCGAATGTCCGGGAGGAGGTCGCCGTCACTGCTGAGGACTGATCCGAGATAATGGAATTTGGTTGACTTTTCCAGGTCTTCGCCCCCAACATTGATTGTGCCGTCCGTCTGCACCCCGCATTCCATATACTCAGTCTTCTTCGTGTTGAGTCTCATGCCATTGGTGTGCAGGAGGGATTTCCACTGCTGCGTCTGGAGTTGCAACGTGGCACGGTCTTCATCTGCGAGCAGGACGTCATCAGCATACAGGAGAGTCCATGGGTGGGGTGCTTGCAAGTCGGCGGTAACGGAGTTCAAACATTGGATGAACAGTAGTGGTGATAAGGCCGATCCTTGGTGCACGCCCACGTTGATGGTGACAGTCCGACGGGGCATCGAACCATGCTAGTGACATTTGTATAGAGAAGTTTCACCCAGCTCACGTACGCCTCGGGGACGTGGTGTGACCTCAAGGAGTGCCAAATGAGGTCATGCGGCACCCTGTCGAATGCCTTCTCCAGATCAAGGAATGCCATGTGGACGCCCTAGGGCTGGGCGATATGGCCTAAAATTAAATACCTGATTTTTTTCCACAAAAAAATCCGATTTACGATTTAAATTGACCCCCCCCCCCCCCCCTACTACTTTTAGCATGTAAAGAAACCCCAGCTTTTCCACAATATATGTGACCCTGGACCACAAAACCAGTCTTAAGTCGCTGGGGTATATTTGTAGCAATAGCCAAAAATACATAGTATGGGTCAAAATTATTGATTTTTCTTTTGTCAAAAATCATTAGGAAATTAAGTAAAGATCATGTTCCATGAAGATTTTTTGTAAAATTCCTACTGTAAACCTATCAAAATGTAATTTTTGATTAGTAATATGCATTGCTAAGAACTTAATTTGGACAACTTTAAAGGTGATTTTCTCAGTATTTAGATTTTTTGCACCCTTAGATTTCAGATTTTCAAATTGATGTATCTCGGCCAAATATTGTTCTATCCTAACAAACCATACATCAATAGAAAGCTTATTTATTGAGCTTTCATATGATGTATATATCTCAGTTTTGTAAAATTTAACCTTATGACTGGTTTTGTGGTCCAGGGTCACATATATGGGCACCATATATTTTGCAATATACATTGCAACTGCATCAGTGATCGCTTTCCACCAGGCCCCATTCTTATCATACCAGACACAGTAAATGTTTGTAAGACAAATAAATATGAGATGGGAGGAAAATATATATTTCCATGCTTTCTCTTGCACTTATATCGTATACAAAAATATACAATTTTGAATACAGAAATATTAAATGATTTAAATGACAAACGATCTGCCAGCAGGTGGTGTTAACACTGATTTAATTACTGAATCATATAATTAATTTGATTCATTTGAACTGATGGTTCATTCAGGAATAAAGCAAGTGACTCTTTATGAATGGGAAATTGAATCATTTCACTAGAGTCGTTTAAAAACGCACGTTCATTCATAAATGAAACACCGCTGTGTTTGAGTGGAGATGCGCAGCGGCTCAGCTGTGACTTGTTTCAGACCACTTTTGATGACGAAATAGTGCAAAATCAGGCAATAGTGTTATAGTCAGACAATGTAAGTCACTTAATAATAACTTCTTGTTTATTTAACTGTTATCATAAATCAATATCTCGTTTACAAACTCCCTTAAAAATGATTAAAAGCTGTCACTCATCTTAGTTCGCAATCTCACAAAGCTCTATTATAATAAACGAAGCTACTGCCCATTCAGTCTCTTATTTACACTCTCTACACTTGAGATACATTAGTCAACGTGCAAAACACATGGAAACCTTTGAAGCTCCACTCAGCGCAAATACAAATATGCTGGTCGGGTCAGTCGCACATGGTGCTCCTAAATATTTTTTCATAGTCGTACGCAGTAGTTTTTTTTTTTTGCCCTTGAACTGCTGGTCGCACCGGTGCGACCTAAGATTCTTTTTATTCGCACCATTGGTAAGTGAAATTGTATGTACTGTAATGTAACAGGCTAACTTGCTAGCAAGCAGCTAATCATGTCCCCTTAGTGACTCACGTTATTTAATCAGAACGCGCTATTTGTTTTCCGTTCTGAATACAGCGGTTAATTAGGCGCGCCATCATGTGGTCGGACAATATTGCCTTTTAATTATTCTGCCATTGGTGTAATTACAATGTATCTAATATTTTTATAAAAAAATCGCGATACCTCGATTTTATAAAAAATTAAATTGTCTTAAAACGTAAATTCGAATTAATTGAAAAAATCGAAAGAATCGCCCAGCCCTAGGACGCCCTTGTTCTTTTCCCGGTGCTTTTCCAAAAGGAGCCGAGCAGCATGGATGGCGTCAGTCGTTCCACATTCCTTGACGAAGCCGCATTGATTCGGTGTGATGGTGATTAGGTGGCGGAGGCGGGCATCCAAGATTCGCTCAAATCTTCATGGAGTGGCACAAGAGGCGAATTGGGCGATAGTTTGAACATTCGGCCACATCACCTTTGCCCTTCCAGATGGGCACTGTGACGCTGGTGGTCCACGCCAAGGGGATCGCTCCTTCCATGACGACTTTGTTGAAAAGTGCGCACAGCATTTCAGCTCCGCTGCGACCCATAAGCTTCCAGGCTTCGGCAGGAATGTCGTCAGGACCCGGTGCCTTTCCGTTCTCCATCCTCTTGATGGCGACTGCGACTTCTGCAACCGTGATCGGCGGGACTGGGCCTGGGACAGGGTCGGTGCTTGGTATTGGTGGGTGGGGAAATTCTTCATTGCTGATCCGCAAGAAGTATTCGTTCCACCGCTGAAGGATGGCGGACGGGTCGCGCAGTCCCTTATGTGCTTGACCTGACCGATATCCTGAGTAGAGCGGTGTCGCATGCTGGTGAGGCGGTAGATCTTGTTCGCTCCGGCTCGTCGTACAGTTGGTCGTAGTGCGCATTCTTCGCCAAAGCAACTGCTCGTTTCGCCGCGGACTTCAGGTTCTTGTACTGTTGGAAATCAATGTCATCGTGGGATTGCAGCCACTTCTTCAGGGTGAGCTTCTTCGCCGTGACAGTTTCTTGCACTTCTTCATTCCACCACCACGTCTGCTTGTCGTGTGTCACTAAGGGGACATGATTAGCTGCTTGCTAGCAAGTTAGCCTGTTACATTACAGTACATACAATTTTACTTACCAATGGTGAACCGTCTTCCAGGGTTTCGTCTTTCCAAGAGTTGTCGCCGCCGCTTCTCGAATCACCTAGGGTGCTCCAGACGGCCTCCACAGGTTGGTTCGGGTCCACGTTCACACGTCCCAATGCTTCTTTGAGTTGCGGTTTGCATTCAAGGGTCCGTTACCACTTGATCTTCTCAGTGGTTGTGGTCTTTACTGGTCGGCGTTGGCCAAGGTCCATACGCAAGTCCATGACGAGTAGCCGGTGTTGAGGGCCGATGTTAGTCGATGGGATCACCTTTGCATCGCGGGCCAGCCTGAGGTGTGGTCTTCGGAGGAGCCAGTAGTCGATTTGGGTTTCGCGGCCGCCACTGGCGTACGTGATCTTGTGCTCTTGCTTTTTCTTGAAGAACGTGTTGACCACCGCAAGGTCTTGTGCTTCGGTGAAATCCAATACTCGTGCGCCATCGTGGTTGCGCGGTCCGAATCCTTGACCACCATGGTACCGCTCATATCCCATTCGCTCTTGGCCAACGTGGCCATTGAGGTCGTGTCGATCTTAATTGACATGAGCCGATCTGAGGTGCGGATGACTTCGACTACACTGTCCCGGAGCCTCTCGCTGACCACAATTCCAATGCCGTTTTGGGGCTCGGTTCCATTACAAATGAATTTATAGCCTTCGCCAATGTTCCTGGCTTTCCTCCCTTTCCACTTTGTCTCTTGGATGCAGGCGATGTCGACATGCCGTGCTTTGAGTGAGTCAGCCAATTCGCGACTGCGACCAGTCATGGTACCGATGTTGATGGTACCAAGGCGGAGTTGAACACGCTTCTTTAGCCCACCCTGTTCTCTGGTGGGTAGCCCTCATCCATTTCTCACATGGTGTGGGCGAGGACGACGCGCGTCGCCTGCGGGGGACGCCCTAGCATTCGTCTCCAAATTTTGAGTCGACATTGCATTAATTTTTACACCCCTAGTGATGGGTAGGTTTTGGGCCGGGATTACGGGTAGGTGGCTAATTTAAATTTTCTTCCAATTTTTTTTCTCCCAAAATCTTACAAATTCATAAAAATTGGGGAACTTGTAAAATACATACGATTTACTAAAAATAGGAAATCATTTACCTAAATTGGAAGTAAATTTATATTAGCCACCTCATAAAATATGTACGAATTGCCATGAGATGGGGTTGGTTAATCTTTTAGAGCCACTCTTCAGACATTTCATTTCAGAACTGCCATGATATGTACAAAAATAAACATAATGTAACATTGCTTTTAGCACAACCAAGGACATTTGTGACCCTGGACCAAAAAACAAAAAACAAAAAAAACAGTCATAAATAGCATTGGTCTATTTGTAGCAATAGGCAACAATACACTGTATGGGTCAAAATTATCGATGTTTCTTTTATGCCAAAAAATCATTAGGATATTAAGTAAAGATCATGTTCCATGAAGATATTTTGTAAATATCCTACCGTAAACATATCATAACTTAATTTTTGATTAGTAATATGCGTTGCTAAGAATTTCATTTGGACAACTTTGTAGTTTTCTCAATATTTTTTGGCACCCTCGGATTCCAGATTTTCAAATATCTTGACCAAACAATGTCCTTTCCTAACAAACCATATATTAATGGAAAGGTTTATTCAGCTTTCAGATGATGTACTGTATAAATCTCAAAAAACAAATTGACCCTTATGACTGGTTTTATGGTCCAGGGTCACATTTTTCTTTGAAAATGTCCCAAAATGTACAAGATCCAATGTAACGTCATTTTGCAGAAATGCCGCCACATGCACGTTTTCTAAAGAGCCTGTGTTGGATTTATTTGGGTTTGTTGCAAATCTTAAAAAACGTAACAGGCCAATAACCAATTATTCCACTTTATTTAAAACTACAAACCGCTGTTTATTTCTATTTGATGCCCACATATGTTTGTTTTCTTTGTCAGTCACTGTTTAAAGACATCAAACCCCAGTATAATGACATCCACTTATAAGTGCCACATGTTATAAATCCTCTTGCCTAAGCGGTGCCCATCTCCCCTGCTAAGCATGACATTTAAAGCATGATTGTACTCCAGAATTAATGAATATTTGATGAGATATCTTTCTGAAATTGTAGACTAAGGCAGTGGTATGCCATGCTCTCGAAACCCCATTGTTGTAAATGCGTTTATAATGAAACAGATCTGTGTCTCAGAGTGAATGTAAATCACTGGGGCAGTAAGTGTGATGACAGCCTCAATATACAGGCTGAATGAATACTATTTTTTTTATAGTGATTGTAGATATTTATGCATCAAGTCATACATAAGCCATTAAATCTCTTGTGCATCAATGGATTTCCGTCTAAATCTCTGTTATTGCTGGCACAGCGCGGCAATGGTTTTGGCAGGTTTAGCGGTGGAAGTTAAGTGCTTTTTTCCCCTCGCTTCTCTCTTCTCTCTTCTTAGATCCGAGTTCACTTGTACCTTTCACTCTCGCGGCTCTCCACACACCAGTATCTCTGCAGCTGGAAACATATCCGATGTGACATCTCCTCCTGTTGCTCATGCATTTTTTATGGGCCCTCCTCTCCCACCCAGTCCTCTTGGAGGAAGCCCTGCACTCTGTAGCGTGCCACAGTCTATAGCACATTTCACCGTCGCTGTCAACTCCATACTTAAACTGCTTTACTTGTAAATACTGGTACGCTGATGTATGTGATGTCCAGAGGCGGACAGAGTACACAGCTTCATTACTTGAGTAAAAGTACAGATACCCCTTGCTAAATTTTACTCAAGTACTTGTTTTTAAAAGTACTTGAGTATTAAGAGTACATTTTCTAAATATTGCATTACTACTGCCACAGTGTATACATTTATGTACAGAAACGTCCTACATGGAGTTATGAAAAATGTTAATGTTAATACCTTGGAGTTTTAATGGATTTTTTGCACCCACATTTGAACCTGACTGTGTTAAACACACCGCATACTCAAGAAGACTAAAGCAAATGCTCAGCTTACATTAATGTGTAATATCTGAAAAGAAAATTCAGCTAACAATTGTGTGTACATGTGAGTTTCTCTGTTTTTTTTTTTTTTTATCAATCAAATCAATAAACCTAAACCAGCAAAGAAGGCAATATAGCAATGTTCTGACACAACTCTTAACTGGGGCCACGGGTTGGCACATTCCCGGGATGGACCTGCTGCGTCTTCATCCATTGTTTGGTCCATGGTTTCGTCATATAAATCATTATCTGACTGTGGAGTTGACTTTGGCGGAAACCTGAAGGTGATTGCTGATAGGCTGTCCCAATCAGTGGCGCCTGCACAATCCAATCGCGTTTGAGAGGGAAACAACAAATTGAGGGTTTCTGAGATTTTTTTCCTTTTTTTTTTTTTAGAAGAAGTAATGGGTACTCACGGTTATGGATAGAAATGTAGTGGAGTAAAGAGTACAATATTTGCCTCTCAAATATACTTGAGTAAAGTCATGAGTACTCCCCAAAAATGATACTCGAGTAAAGTACAGATCCCTCAAAATTGTACTTAAGTACTGTACTCAAGTAAATGTACTCCGTTACTGTCCGGCTCTGGTGATGTCTGGGAGGGCATCACAGCTGTGTGAACACCTGCTGAATCATCATAGGTTTGTGCTTGCTCGTTTTATGCATATCGGGCCATGTTATGATGCATGATATCGATAGGTGCATCGATTTCACCGGCGCACAAGATTCACTGAGCAGAAGTGCGTACTCTTCTGAGAAAGCCCCGACCCTGAAATAATGCGCGGTCGCTCGGACGTCAGCAGAATCGGGTGCTAAGAGAAGTTTCGCCACTTTGAGCACCACCTTGTCATCCTGAAAGTATATAGAGGTGCCTTCTTTGCGGTTGTTAATAGGACATTATTACATCTCTGTCCCCACATCGGCCCTTCCTGCTGTGAAGGGGATAGTGCCGACCGATGTGCTTTTCATTCGTCATTCTAACAGTTCACCATTGATCATTTCTCAAGCCAAGACCTGAGCCAGAGTATTGATCTGGAAAACAGGAAAAAAGGTCTTATGAAATGAGCTCCGTTCCGGGTCTATGATTTTGGTTTTATGCAGAGAAAGTGAGTCAGAAAATAACTTTTTGATTAATAGACAATATTAGCCACCCCAGAGTTGACTTTAAGGTACATTTTTAATGGTATTAAAGGAGTAGTTCACTTTCAGAACCAAATTTTACAGATAATGTACTCACTAGGGGTGGGCGATATGACCTAAAATTAATATCACGGTATTTTTCATCTTTTGAACGGTGACGGTATAATATCACGGTATTTCTTTTTTTGGTACATTTTGGGAGGAGTAGCCTGTCCTGTCCCTTTAGTATGTAAATAAAGTTAATATTTTTATATTATAATAAGTAAATGGTAGGTATCCTTATCAAAAAGAGACATGGGAGAGTATTATGCATTCTCAACATATTTATTTTGCAAAAAACATAAAGATCTTACTTAACAGTGTACAACAAAACAAAAATTATTTTTTTATTGAAATTTAATTTCTGCAATATTTAAAACCTTTAAATAACTGGGGGAAATCAACCCATGGCAATTAGTTTATAAGTAGACCAATTCTGTGGGGGAAAACGCGGACTTGGCAACCCTGCATCCAACACGAGCTGCTGGAGTTTGTCTTTGCACACATGAGTACGAAATTTTCGTCCGACATTTTTGCACGTTAAAAAAAATACAGGTTATGTTAATCGAGTTTACACACTGCCTCTGAAACTTTCGTCCGTCATAAAAAAAATTCGGATCGTGTTTGATTTTATGCATTTTCGCATCCATAATAAGCATTTTGATAAGGACGGCGAATATGAGAAAACAAAAAAAAAAAACGCATGCGAAAATCGGACTCAGTGTACAATGACCTTTAGATTTGAATGATCACGGGTCGAAAGTAAAGAGAGATGACAAAAATAGACTGGAGGATTTGTTGCAATCTTGTACTCACTGACAAATATCTATTATAAGATGTGCTGCTCCCTTTACAAAATCGAAAGTAAAAGTAAACAGGCCGGTCGCGTTCGCCTCGCGCCGCTCAATTTGTGATCCGCTGTGTAAATCCTTTGGCCGGCTGACCGGGAAAAGTCCCGGTCGTCCCGATTGCCACTCCGCCCCTGGTATAGGCTACAGGCCCGACCTTTCTTCACGATGTTTCACCAGTCGTTTAATGGCCACTCCCCTTTTACCTACCACCTGCAAAGCTGATACGAATATGTTTTACTTTTTTATTTACAACAAGATATATAGTATAAGGACAGGTATTCAGACCACAACTGAACGTTTGAAGAAAATTTATTGTTTTAAATATACCGGTATTGACGGTATTAGAAAATCCATGTCGTGGCGCAATCTCACACCGGTGATGACTATGACACCGGTGTACCGCCCACCCCTAGTACTCACCCCCTTGTCATCCAAGATGTTCATGTCTTTCTTTTAGTCGTAAAGAAATTGTTTTCAGATTTTTCTCCATATAATGGACTTCTATGGTGGCCGCGAGTTTGAACTTCCAAAATGCAGTTTAAAAACAGCTTCAAAGGGCTCTAAATGATCCCAGCCAAGGAAGAAGGGTCTTATCAAGTGAAAGAATTGATTTTCTAAAAAAAAAAATTGTACACTTTCTATACTTTTTAACCTCAAATGCTCGTCTTGTCTAGCTCTGCGTGAACTCTGTGTATTCTGGTTCATGACAGTTAGGGTATGTCGAAAAATCAAGAAAAAAAAAAATCATTTTCATTTTCTTTTTCAACTTCATAATCATCTTACAAAGTGAACATGCAAAGAAGGTCAAACATCGTTTACAAAAAAGGCATAAAACAGCGATGTAAGATCATTTTGAAGTTTACATTTCTGAAAAGCTTTTGAGGTTAAAAGGTATATACATTTTTTGTTTTTTGAAAATAATCATCGACTTTTAGAAAATAATCAATTGTTTTGGTAGATAAGACCCTTTTTCCTCGGCTGGGATCATTTAGAGCCCTTTGAAGCTGCGTTTAAACTGCATTTTGGAAGTTAAAACTTGGGGGCATCATAGAAGTCTAGTATATGGAGAGAAATCCTGAAATGTTTTCCTCAAAAAACATAATTTCTTTACGACTGAAGAAAGAAAGACATGAACATCTTGGATGACAAGGGGGTGAGTACATTATCAGTTATTTTTTTTTGTTTTTTTTGAAGTGAACTACTCCTTTAAGGTGGCATGTTTTTTTTTTTTTTTTTTTTAAATAGCCAAATAAAAATGTACTGCCATATTAATACATAAAACAATTAAAACAACACTACAGTTCAAAATTTTTGTAAAAAAAAAATTAAATAAATAAAAAAAAAAAAAAAAAAAAAAAAATCTGCAATAATATTGTAAAATATTATTGCAGTTTAAAACAACTTTTATTATTATTATGTTGCTTTTTAATTTATTATTATTAGTATTATGTATTATTATTTTGTTGCTTTTTTATATTTTTGTAGAAACTATGCATTTTTCTTGAATACAATATTCCTTATTAAATAAAATTGAAAAGAACTGCATTTATTTGAAATAGATATATTTTGTAATATGTGACCCTGGACCACAAATTGAAATTAATTGAAGTTATTTTTTTTTTTTTATTGAACTCTGAAAGCTAATATTAATACGCTTTCCATTGATGTATGGTTTGTTAGAATAGGACAATATTTGGCTGAGATACAACTATTTGAAAATTTGGAATCTGAGGGTGCAAAAAATTCTAAATATTGAGAAAATCGCCTCTAAAGTTGTCCAAATAAAGCTCTTAGCAATGCATGTTACTAATCCAAAATTAAGTTTTGATAAATTTACAGTAGGAAATTTATAAAATATCGTCATGGAACATGATCTTTGCTTAATATCCTAATGATTTTTGGCATTAAAGAGAAATCAATAATTTTGACCAATACAATGTATGCTTTTGGCTATTGCTACAAATATACCCGTGCTATTGAAGACTGGTTTTGTGATCCAGGGTCACATATTACAAAAATGTTACTGTCACTTTTGGTCAAATGGATGTATCCTTGCTAAATATAAAAGTATTAACTTAATTGTCAGTGTCATGTAATTGTATTTCTTTGTATTAAAGGAACACTCCACTTTTTTTGGAAATAGGCTCATTCTCCAACTCCCCCCGAGTTAATAAGTTGAGTTTTACCGTTTTGAAATCTATTCAGCCGTTCTCCTGTTCTGGCGATATCACTTTTAGCATAGCTTAGCATAGATCATTGAATCCTATTAGACCAATAGCATCACGTTCAAAAATGACCAACGAGTTTCGATATTTGTCCTATTTAAAACTTGACTCTTCTGTAGTTATATCGTGTACTAAGACCGGTGGAAATGCAAAGTTTCAATTTTCTAGGCTGATAAGATTAGGAACTACACTCCCATTCCAGCGTAATAGTCAAGGAAGTTTGCTGCCGTAATAAGGCTGAAGCAGGAGCAGTAATACCACGCAGCACATGTGCAAATGCTAAACTAGCTGGGAACTCATTTCTGATAATACTCCGCCTGCTTCGGCCATATTACGGCATCAAACTTCCTTGACTATTACGCCGGAATGGAAGTGTAGTTCCTAATCTTATCAGCCTAGAAACTCGCAGCTTTGCATTTCCACCGGTCTTAGTACACGATATAACTACAGAAGAGTCAAGTTTTAAATAAAACAAATATGGAATCTCGTTGGTCATTTTTGAACGCGATGCTATTGGTCTAATAGGATTCGATGATCTATGCTAAGCTATGCTAAAAGTGATATCGCCAGAACAGGAGAACGGCTGAATGGATTTCAAAACGGTAAAAAATCAACTTATTAACTCGGGGGGGAGTTGGAGAATGAGCCTATTTCCAAAAAAAGTGGAGTGTTCCTTTAAAGTTCATAAAAGGAACTCATATTTTACAGTTGGTGATAATACGCATAACCAGAAGCCATTAGGAACTATGTGAGATGCTGTAAATAAATAATAATAATAATAATAATTTAAAAATAACAAGAATTTATGATGTTCTGGCCAGCATTTGGAATTATTTGGATACTAAGTTTGTTTTTTTCTTTACTGATTATGAATATCAGGAGCTCAGTGCCAAACCTGAAAGTGTCACTGCATGATAAGCATGCACATTGTTCACCTTGTTAAAAGTTCCCATTCCTCCTCCTGCTCTGTACGCATCATTTCTGCCTGCTTAACATCATTGCACCTTTCCGTAGCCCTTCCCGTGTAGCCTGCGCCTCTGCCAGTTCTGCAGTGGAGCATGCAGCGTTATTCTGCTAGGTTAAGTGCGGCACAATCTAATTACTCTAATGTCGGTTGCGGTCTTAAATCACACTTATTGGGTAAGTGCGCCCGTTTGTCTGTCCTTCAGAAGGGAAGCCGCTCCGCTCTGCTCTCGGACTAATTATTCCAACTGGATATGAGCAATTGCACTTATTGGCTAGGGCATGGCACCGGCTGCCTGCGCTCCCATTCGTTGCCAGTGAAGTCTGCGAGCGATTGGGTCCTGGGAAGGAGTGGGAGGGGCGTTCTCTCTTTCCTCCTTGTGCTGGAGCGTGTGTGGATGTGAGCACTCTTTTCTCTCCTGTTATTTGAGTGGCTGTAGGTACTGGTGTCTGCCTCTATGCCTCTGTGCCAGAGGGATAAAGAGGGAAAGACAGAGGACTAGTGCTTCATATCCCCCCTTTGGCCTCCCCGTCTCCCTGCTCCCTGTCACTCCATCCTTCCTTCCTCCCTCCCGGACCACCCGTCAGCGGCTGGATCAACCCGCCCGGACCCTCCTCCCACAGCCCCTTTGACTATCCTCACTTCACCGTCCCGTCTTGTGAACTGAGTGCAGGTAAGCCAGCACCTCACTGTGACTTTGTTGTGCTTTTTCTTCCCTCTTCTCTACACTCTTTCCTCTCCGCATGTCATTTTGTCTCTGTTTCTCACACACGCGCTTTCTCACGCACCCTCCCTCACTCTCTTTAGCTTTCAAGTTTTCCCCTCTGGCAGTTCCTCTCAAAGGGAAGCATGCAAAGAGAGATGAGGGATTAGAATCTGTGAGGTCACTGTTTTCGAGCCCAAACTCAGTTCACACAGAGTGCTTACCACTTCCTCTATCTAAGACTTTATCTGGAGCGGTGTAATGCCCACCGGCTACCGATACGCTAGAAAACCGATGCTCCGCGCCACGAACCGAGTGTGTACTTTAGCTTCACATGCTTTCTCTGTGTTGTCCTTGACCCCTGCAGCAGTTTATTTTCTGTGTGTCAGAAGTGTTTAATGCTGAGGTGTTTTAAGGAAACTTACAGATAGGATTACCAATGTCATGATGTAACTGCTGGACTGACTTATTCAAACAAGGTATTCACGGTTAATTCAAACATTTAACGTAACGCACAATGCAGGTGCTTGTATTTTTAGTATTTTTGAAAATGGAAGGTTTTTACAGCAAAGCCACGGACTTATAAAAGCTTAATCATTTTAAGTTTTAAATGACACTGTTGTAAATATTTTAAAACCACAAAACCAGTCATAAGGGCCAATTTTTCAAAATTGAGAATTACACATCATCTGAAAGCTGAATAAATAAGCTTTCCATTGATGTATGGTTTGTTAAGACAGGACAGTTGGCTGAGATGCCACTATTTAAAAAAATCAAAATACTGAGAAAATCACATTTAAAGTTGTCCAAATTAAGTTCTTAGCAATGCATATTACTAATCAAAAATTAAGTTTTGATATATTTACAGTAGGAAATTTACAAAATATCTTTACTTAATATCCTAATGATTTTTGGCATAATCGAAAAATCTATAATTTTGACCCATACAATGTATTTTTTGGCTATTGCTACAATTATACCCGTGCTACTTAAGACTAGTTTTGTGGTCCAGGGTCACATTTGTAGTCTGATTTTTCTGATAAAGTGTAAACACTGCACTTTTACTTTTACTCAGCCCAACATTTGTTCAGTATTTGGCAGCATGGTCTATTTTTCCGACCTATAGTTTGAGGAAGCATTTATAAACATTCAGTGTTTGTTGACACAAATGGGACAGAAATTACTGTGCGTTCAAATTCTCCGGGGAAGTTTGTATTTATGAGTTGGGAAGTCGTAATTATGATGTCAGGGTTGTTCAAATGACTTTGGTCAGAACAGGATGGCAATGTACCTTTTAAACTCTCCTTCTTCAAAATGAAGTATGCATATCAGGTGTATTTTTATTTCTTTCAATATACAGTCCAACCAAAATTTATACAGACACCTTGAACAATTTTCACATTGTCACAGTCTGTTCGCTACAGTTTAGAAAATGGTAATAAAATAGGACAAGAACTCAAGTGTTAAACTGTCAGAACAAATGAATAATAGTCCAATGTATTCAGCGACCTTCAAAATTTCTCAAATTATTCGCTATAGTTTAGAAAATATTAATACAATATTACAAGAACTCAAGAGTTCAACTGTATCAGAACAAATTCATCTTGATAATGTCATATAACTTTGATAGAAAGGTTTAGAGCAAAATATGGTCAGGCCAAGTGTCAAATCAAATTTTTGGTCCCAAATTTGTATCAATTTTACTGGTAGACTACTGTATGAAGATTTTTTTGTGTATAATGTCACAGTTTACTTTATTTTGCTATCCTCACTTACATAAATTAACTATAGTGTCCTGCAACCACTAGTAAAAAAACAAGTTATATCTGGTGTCTGAATAATTTTTGGTTTGACTTTATGAAGGTGCTGTGAATGAAATTGTTAAATAGGAACATTTATACAAATATTTGCAAAACTGTGGTATATTGTACATGTAGCTTAACTAGTTTTTTTTGTACATTTTATATTTATACAAAAATAATTTTTTTACAAATTTGTCAGCCATGTTTTCTTACTGTTACACCCCCAACTCAGAAATTCTGGGCTCATCGTTTCCCACTCTTAAGGTCCTTTTACACTGAGTCTGAAATTTTTGTATGTGTTTTTTTCGGTTGTTGGCTACTGATGCAAAAACGTAGAAAATCAAATTTTTTATTTTTTTTTATGACGGACGAAAGTTTCGGAGGCAGTGTGTAAACTTGATTGACACAACGTGAGGTCGTATTTATTTTTTAACGTGCAAAAAATTTCGACTCGTTGTGCAATGACCTTTAATGCTCTCACTTCATTAATACAATCTATTTGACATGACTTGAATGTGCCATTACACATTTTACATTTGAGATGCATATTTGCACAACTTTGGCAGTAATAAACATTCAAAAAGCGAGTTATTATAAAGATCCCCTTCAAAATGAATATTCTATCATCATTTCCTCAACTTCGTGATTTCAAACCTGTATGACTGACTTTCTACTGTAGAACATTAAAGAAGATATTTTGAGAAATGTCTGTGTGTGCGTCTATACAAGTCAATGATAACCAAAACAGTTTGGTTACCAATATTCTTCAAAGTATCATCTTTTGGGCTTGACAGAAGGAATTCACACAGATTTAAAACATCACGACAGTAAGTAAATGAGAGAATTTTCATTTTTGAGTGATTATATCCCTTTAAATCACATTTTAATCCTTGTCCAATGAGAATAGAGGGAATACAAAGAGTTGTTGATATGTTTCTAAAATTCTTTTTAAAGAAACTATTGCTCCATTTGTTGACCTAAAGGAAAAAACTGACCATTAGAAGTTTGGACTTGCATTCCAGAATGCATTGACGCGTGAAATAGAGTAGCTAGAAGCATTAGCGTTAATATACTTGCATAGAGTATATTTCAGGTCTAAATCTACAGAGCACAGTAGACAAAAAAAAACTGCTTAGGTCTTCATCCAGTTCAGTGCTTTAATGTGAATGGGTGCTGCGTGAGATTGAAATGGTGCAAACATCAGTACCGGCCCATGGTTTGACAGATCTTGAACTTGTCTCCAGCACTTTAGCAAAGTAATAAAGACGTTTCAAGTCAATCTTATTAACATCATTACATTCCCCAACGATTGGTCTTTTTTACAAGCCCATCATGCTTGTGTATATTCTCTTTATTAAGCAGTTTTGAAATGTAGAGCAGAATTTTCGGGGGTTATTGAAAACGGCGCTTAGGTGAGTGAATTTAGAAAAGAACAGGTGTCTTAATTAACACCATTATTCCTTTGCTGCCTTGTTGGCCTATTTCCAACTGCAGAAAATAAAGAAGGAGTGAGTGTTCAAACAATAAACAGATCTTCAACTAACAAAGACAGAATAGCAGGAATGAAAAATGATACCCCACTTTATTTAACTTGCATTGAGCATTGATTTTAGTTCTATAGCTTCTTGTCTCCAATCAGTCCTTGTAAAGTGGGTTTCATCAAAAGTCCTCAGATGCAATTAGAAAACTATCAGAACTTTTTGCATTTCAGAAGGATGCTGAATGATGTTGCGCAGTGACTTTTAACTGCCCTTCATGTTTACTCTAAAACAACTCAGCGGTTTCATATTGCTGATTTTATATTGTTTCTAAACAATTGCACAAATAGCGGCACCTCCTGAGAAGTAAGACGTGCCTTAATGCTTGACTTATAAAGAAGTGTGACTTTTAGATCTACAGTAGTAGGTTCTTGGATGTCGAAGTTGTTTCACTGACAGCTTGAGTGTTTTGAAATGTTCCTGTCAGGCAATCCGGATTTGCATTTTAGCATGGTGCCTTTTTTAGCAATTCGCTTGTGGACTTATATTGGAAAGCTACGCTTATCACGTAGTATGATTACAAATATGGGCAGATTCTTAAGCTAGAGTAAATTGGAAATGTCATCGATGAGGACTTATATCTCCTAAACCACTTGAGATTAGTTTCAGTTGCATATTTACCTCACTGTATATTTTCATCAGCGTGAAACAGATGCATGAAGTTTTAGGAAAAGCTATTACTTGCCAGACAAGTTCAATTATATTCTCTCTAACAAGACTTTTTTTTTTTTTTCCGCTGACGCCCATGATCTCGAAGCAGCTGGTCTTTTTGTGCTTTGGCTGTTTTTTTTTTTTTTTTTCTCCGGATCTCATGCTGTCCTGGCTTCCGAGTTGCTGGTTCGGCAGAGTTGCAGTATCAAAAGGCCTCTGCCATTCCCTGGGCTTCCTCTCCATTC
Organism: Garra rufa; assembly: GCF_049309525.1. Lineage (NCBI taxonomy): Eukaryota > Metazoa > Chordata > Actinopteri > Cypriniformes > Cyprinidae > Garra > Garra rufa. Next base: position 31,014,968 of record NC_133368.1, on the reverse strand, counting down.
CCTACGTGCCAGGAAACTATGGGAGCCTGGATGTGACTTCGGACTGAGATCCAAACATGAATGTACATGTAAATCATTTCATGGCGACGTTACTTCAGTGCTTTCTGCGAGTAGGATGTGGAAAGCATCCAGCTCGTCTTCAGCCAGAAGATGAGCCGCTTTTATTTACTGTATTAAATTTCGCTATAACTGATGCTCTGTGCTGACAGAGAGTTTGTGTGTTGTTCCTCCATTTGGTCTGATTGGTACGCAGGTCTCCTCCGCATGGCGGTATAGTAAGTTAAAAACGTCATGGCTGTGTCATAACTCATAAGCGAATGCAAAGTGTTGCCGAGGGCTGAAATTGAATGCTGCACCTTTTCAAAGTTAAGGCCCGGAAAGAATTATGGCCTGTGAAATCCTGGGCCCTTTGTCTCTCCGCAAAGCCACTCTGCAGTGTAATTTAACCCGCCGATGGGCCGTGAGATCAATCAGGACCCAGGAAGCTGAGGGGGTTGGGGAAGGAGTGAGTCGAACCGGCCCTGGACCCCCGCTGCCGTCGTTCTTAATGCTTGACTGGGTAGCGAGGCTATTTTTATTGTTTCCAGTGATGTAGTGGAGATGTTCTGGAAAAGGTTAGGGAAACATTGCAGGCTTGTTGGCAATTCGTAGATACGTGGGTCGTGTAAGCTTCTGATGCAGCTGGGTGTTTGATTAAGTCAGGTCATCCTGTTGTTAATCTATCAGTGATCCAATTTAATCAGTCATGGAGTCCAAGCTATAGACTGAATACACATAGTTACCATGTGCTGCTCTCTGTGTTGCTATAGTGAAGGTACTTGGACTTAAGTTGTGCTTGAGTCATAAAATAATTGGCTTAAGATTTCACTTCGATGCAGGCAATCAACTTAAGACTTGCATTTGATTCCAAATACAAAATCCAGGGCTCAACAGCAAGGATTTTTTTTCTGTTGACCTTCCACAAAGGAATGGTTTTCTTTTCTAAGATGTTTTCTGGCAATTTTTATTGTTTTAAAATTTTGTGTTTATTTGTATTGTTTCCAGTGATTTAGTTGAGATGTTCTGGAAAGGTTTTGGGAAACATTGCTTTTCCAAATTCACAGATTTGTGGATCTGCTGACTTTTTAGCAACAAAAAAGCTATTTTTTTCGAAATATATCGTTTTATTAGGGCTGTAATATTCTTTATTCGCGATTAATAGCATCCTTAATAAAACCTTACATGTAAAGTTTTAAGGGTGCTATTAATAACATCTTCATGTAAACCTTATATGTAAGGTTTTATTAAGGATGCTATTAAACGTGATTTATCAAATCTTCAAATAAAATTTGCATATAAATGTCAAATCGATTAATAGAATCTCTAATAAAACCTTACATGTATGTCTGTCAAATCGATTAATCACAAATATTCATATCCAAAATAAAAATGTTTACACACACACACACACACACACACACACACACACACACACACACACACACACACACACACACACACACACACACACACACACACACACACACACACACATATATACACACAGTACACACACATTATGTAAACACAAACTTTTATTTTACTGTGATTAATCAATTTGACGGCGCTAATTTTTATACTTGCTAGAATTAATTTTTCCTTAATTGTTAATTTTATTTTATTAATATATACAGTATATATTGTTATTATTATTAAGATTGTCAATATTTTAATTATTATTGTTGGTAAAGTAATAATGAACAAAGGGACATTATTTTATTAAATATTATATATTTCATAAGTTTTTTTAATTACATTTAAAATTTTTTTTAGATTTTAATATTTTTTTTATTACTATAACCAGTGTTGGGAAAAGTTACTTTTAAAAGTAATGCATTACAATATTTTACTTCCTAAAAAAGTAACTAATTATATTACTTAGTTATTTTTGGTGAAAAGTAGTGTGTTTTTTACTTTTGTTACTTTTTAAATCTGGGCAAGGCTTGCTTGTTTGTTTTTAATATAAAAAAAATTGATTTTTGGCAAATGCAAAAGCCCTTTCACACCAAAAGCCTCAGCTTTTCTCAAATTTAAGAGCATAGCAGAGTTCACACTAGGACTATAAAGATAACAATACAGGGGAATGATATCATTGGGATCACTTTTTTATTACTATAACCAGTGTTGGTAAAAGTTACTTTTAAAAGTAATGAATTACAATATTTTACTCCCTAAAAAGTAACTTAGTTACTTTTTGTAAAAAAAAATGTGTTACTTTCCTTTTGTGTTACTTTTTAAATCTGGGCAGGACTTGCTTGTTAGTTTTTAATTTAAAAGGTTTTTTTTTTGGCAAATGTAAAATCCCTTTCACACCAAAAGCCTCAGGCTGAAGGAAAAGTAAACTCGCGTCTGTACAGTATAACGTGGAAGAAAAAGGTTTGACACTCTTTGGAATTAAAAAAAACAATGAATCTTAGTTTATCTATCTTGAGTAATTTAATCCATATAATAAACAGTAGTCTGAATTGCATTTCATTGTTTTTATTCATTTTGACGAATACTGAATCTGTTTTTTAGTGAGCGAGATGAATTAATACTTAATACTTTGTAAATCTGAGCAGGGCTTGCTTGTTTCTTTTTAATATAAAAAGTTGTATTTTTGGCAAATGTAAAAGCCCTTTTACACCAAAAGGCTGAAGGAAAAGTAAACTAATATCTGTACAGTAGAACGCAGAAGAAGAAGGTTTGACACTCTTCGGAATAAAAAAGAACAAATGTTAGTTTATCTTGAATTAGATCATCGAAGGTCAGCAGAAAAGACACTGGTTAATAAAATGTGATTAATTACAGTACCTAAAGGATATTTGTACTATTTAACAAATTTAATAATTACGTGTTTGCATTATATTCTGAATGGCATTTCACAGTTTTTATTCATTTTGAGGAATACTGAATATTTATTTATTTATATTTTTTTTTGTGTGTGTGAGTGAGATGAATTAATGCATGTTCACATTTATTCTAAAACTAAAGTAACAACTTATTCCCGATTTCTCTCAACCATGGGACAGGAGAGTTTTTATGGAAGCCCGTTTCCAGCACTGAATTAAAAAGGTAATTGCAACTTTTTATCTCACAATTCTGGCTTTTTTTTCTCGCAATGGAGAGTTTACATCTCGCAATTCTGACTTGTTTTCTCAGAACTGTGAGATATAAACGCACAATTGTGAGTTACAAAAGTCATAATTGCAAGACATAAAGTCAGAATTGCAAGATATAAACTCACAATTGTTTTTTTTTTCTAACAATTGCGACTTTGTTTCTAGTGATTGTGACTTTGTATCTCTTAATTCTGACTTTCTTTGTTATTGTGAGATATAAACTCGCAATTTCGCGTTATAATGTCAAATTCTGAGGAGAAAAAAATTATATTTTTACAAAATTGCGAGTTTATCTCACAATTCTGACTTTATTTCTCAGAATTGCAAGTTAATATCATGCAATTCTGACTTTATTTCGCAGAATTGTGAGTTTATATCTGGCGATTCTTACTTTAACTCACAATTGTAAGTTTATATGTCACAAATTTGAGAAAAAAGTGAGAATTGCGAGTTTGTATAACTTAATTCTAAGAAAAAAAGTCAGAATTGTTAGATAAGTCGCAATAACCTTTTTTATTTAGTTGCGGAAACAGGCTCCCATAGCTTTCAATTAATAAATGGGTGAAAAAAAGTAACTGCCGTTACTACTTTGAAAAAGTAATCTGATTACATAACTCGCATTATTACCCCCAACACTGATTATAACTGTTGTTAAATAATTATAAGAATAAATAATCTAAAAGTTATTATCATAGCAGGCCATACTGCCAGCCTAAAATTGATTAAATTGATTACACCAAGGCACCAAGGTCTATAAAACTAACCTGTGGTTTAGAGAAGCCTCTATACTTGAAAACTTGAAGACTTGCTTTGGACTTTAAATTGAGCAACATAATAAGTTTTTGGACGAGGTTTATTAAACTAACCTGCACTTTATAGAAAAATGTTACCACTGGGAATAAAGACTTGATTTGGACTCCAAATGATAGCGAAATTGCTTACCGGTCAAAAACCTTTAGAAAACCAACCTGTAGTGGAAAACTGTTCAGAAAAGATATTCGAGACTCGACTTGCACTTCACCTCAAAGACTTGAAACTCGACTTGGACTTTGCGTCAGAGACTTGAGAAGATGTCTGCCGTATGGCGCCTGTGCATTGCAAGGAATATAATATGTCAGGATAAGTCTTAAAGAGACTTTGAAGCCTGTCTTATAGCGCTGTCTTGGCAGCGTGGCTGGATCTCAGCGTTTTTGTTTGATTAAAAGCGCACAGGAGTTTGTAGCACACGCTAGGTGCAAGAGAAGGGCTGACAGCTTAACCACTGATTATTCAAGCCTCTTAGGCTAAGCCATGGCACTCCAGTGATGAACGCCTTCTCCACTTCACATTCCCGCTCCCTCGCCTTTTTTTTTTTTTTTTTTACATTGCTTTCTTACTCCCTCCCTCTCTCTCTTTTCCTCTCTTCCTTTCTCATTGAGCAGTGGGATCAGTAGCAGAGTGATTCATGCAGTGCCGAGGCTTTATTTAGACATAATCCGCTGAGTGTCACTATGGCACGAGGCTTTGGTCAGGTTCTCCTACCATGCTCCTGCTTGCCTTCATACCCAACCCCCAACGAAATGGGAGTGTGTCAGCGGGTCACATGGCGTGACGCGAGGAGACACCCAACCATGAATGATGCAGCATTTTCTCAGCGGCCTCGCCCCTCTTATCGGACGGAGAGTGATCGGCGGCGTTGCGAGGAGGAGAGAGAGGAAGACCGCTTCCGTGCAAATGCGTTCTAATAAAATCTAGAGCCTCTGGAGCTTTTAGTAAAAGCTCTGCCTCATGTTCGGTGTTTGTGTATGCCCTCCCACCTGCTCCCTGGCAAGGCCTCCGTTCCAGAGTGTTGTGACCGCGGAGATGGGCAGATTGAACCCAGCGGGGCGGGGTGTGAGGGGAAAGGTGTGACCTGCTGCTTGAAAAGTCTTTTTTAGTCTTTTTTGACATTTACCATCTTAAACCTGTGAACATTGGCCTTGTTTTGACTGCGGGTTCACCTTGGCTCTTTTTTTTGTTGTTGTCGTCTGTTTAGGATAGCTCTCGGCTTGCCCCTCTCCATAACAAATATGCTTGCCTGACACACTTTCCTGAGCCGATGCCGTTCGCTCTTCCAAAGCATCTGCGCAGCTAAGTCAGCAGTAACGGTGCTGTGTTCTGGGGATGCACAGATTGAGGGAAGAGGCACGAGTTTCCTCTCAGCTCTGTGCGGTGTACTGTATGTAAATCTGGAAATCTGAATTCTGTGTCCTTAAATTTGCCCTCAGAGGATTTGGGTGTTATATGAAACATTCACAATATAGTTATGATGTTTCTGCTGTTCTTTTTACCTAAAGACTGCGTCATTAGATTAGTTTTGCGATCTTTCATTGACTGTGGTGTTTCAATAGTGTGTTTATTTAGACATCAGCATGATATGAGTCAGTTGAAACTGTCTTAGTAAATTGATAGAAAAATTCAAATTGGTGGCATTACTCAAAGTTTGTGTGTATATAAATAACTAAAAATCATATATATGTGAGTAAAGATAGCATTCAGAAATTTGGGGTTATATGTTTTTATTTTCACAAATGCAAAAAAAAAAAATACAAAATACATCAAAATATATATTAAATATTTTTTTTGAAATATATTTTTTTAAATGCATAACTTTCGATATTGTCTAATATTATTAGAATTTAAAATTAAATGTTTTCTATTGTACTATATTTTAGTTAAATATTATACTGTGATGTCGAAATGTACTTTTTAGCAGCCATTAATCCAGTCTTCATTGTCACATGATTTTTCTGAAATCATTCTAATATGATTTGGTGTCCCCCCCCCCCCAAGATTCTTTGATTAATAGAAAGTTAAAAAACAAAAACAAAAACAAACAAACAAAAGCATTCATTTAAAATTGGAATCTTTTGTAACAATTTCAATGTCTTTTAACTGTCATTTTTGATCAGTTTAATGCATTGTTGCCTCATTTCTTTAAAAGAAAAAACTGAAACAATTCCCCAAAATCCTACCCCAAACTTTTGAATGGTAGTGTAAATAAGTGTGTTTAGGTGTCTTTTATTTAAAAAAAAAAAAGTAAAAATACAAAAAAAAATGTAAAAAATATTAGGGCCGGGACTCGATTAAAAAAAATTAATCTAATTAATTAGAGGCTTTGTAATTAATTAATCGAAATTAATCGCATTTTAAATCGCATATAAATATTTGACCTTAGAACAGTGAGAATTAAGTTTTTTCATATGGATTTTTAAGTATACCATTGAATAATGACTGAATACATAAGCTTAAGCAACAAAATATTGTTTATTTTTGTTCAACCAAGTCCAACAGACCAGTGCAATATTGCCATTAAGTGTAGCAATAGGGTGTGGGTCCTTGTAGTCGGAGTCGGGCTAACGTCCACGCTAGCTGCTATATGTTTAGCATTGAGGTTATACTCGAGGCTCGATGTGCTGCGATGATATGCGAATTCCTTGTTGCATAGCTTGCACACAACCATGCTCTTATCTTCCATCCATTCGTTTTTTATAACAAAATTTCCCATCCACAGTCTCATCAGCTTCTTTGTCCGTTTTCACTGTGGTTTGTTTTTGTCTGAACGCTAGTTGGTGCTCCAGTATAATCTGTCTGCCGAAACTCATCCAGTGAGAAACGTTCCGCAGTGCAAAAATAAGTGCGATTAAAATGCGTTAAATTTTAACGCGTTATTTTTGTGTAATTAATTAATCTAAATTAACGCGTTAAAGTCCCGGCCCTAAAAAATATACATAAAGTAAAAATGTGAATATTGTGTAATATTATTGTAATGTAAAGTAAATGTTTTCTGTTTTAAGATATTTTAGTTTAATTTTTTCCTGTGAGGTCAAAATGGACTTTTTAGCATCCATAAATCCAGTCTTCACTGTCACATGATTTTTCAGAATTCATTCTAATTTACTGATTTGGTGTTGCGAAAATGTTTTTGGAAACTTTTTCCAGGATTCCTTGATTAATAGAAAGTTTTTAAAAAAAGCATTTCTTTTAATTGGAATCTTTTGTAACAATTTAAATGTCTTTTAACTGTTATTTTTTATCAGTTTAGTGCATTGTTGCCTAATAGAGGAATTAATTTCTTAAAAAAAAAGAAAAATCAGAAACAGTTCTCAAAAATCCTACCCCCCAGACTTTTATTTTCACAAATACATAAATACAACAAAAATATATATTACAAATATACATAAATACAGTAAAAAACATTATATTGAGTAATATTATTACAATTTAAAATAAATATTTTCTATTTTAATATATTTTACAGGTTATTTTTATTCCTGTGACGTAAAAATTAACTTTTTAGGATCCATTAATCCAGTCTTCATTGTCACATGATTCTTCAGACATCATTCTAATATGCTGACTTGTTTTTACTGAAATGTTTGTGCAAACTGATACTTTTTTGATTTTCTGAATTAAACCGCAATAATTTAAAATTTCTTTTAATGTCTTTTAACTGTCATTTTTAATCAATGTATTAATGCCTAATAGAGGTGGTATTATTTTTTTAATTACAATAAAGTACCCTAAAATACTACATAAATATATATTAAAGATATACATACAGTAAAAAAAATAATATTGTGTAATATTACAATTTAAAATAAATGCTTTCTATTTTAATATATTGAGCATCCTGTGATATCACAGTTGATATTTCAGCCATTAATCTAGACTTCATTGTAACATGATTCTTCAGAAATCATTCTAATACGCTGATTTTTGTGGAAATTGTGATACTTTTTTGATAAAAAAATTATAATTAACAGCAATTATTTAATATTTGAATGGTTTGTAACAATTGTCTTTTTACTGTCATTTTTTTTATCAATTTAAGGCATTGTTGTTAAAAATCTGAAAAAAATCTCCAAAATCCGCCAAACTTTTGAACAGTAGTGTAAATAAATAAATAATTGAGTCTTTTATTTTCACAAATACAAAAATACTACATAATATATATTTAAAATATGCAGGAATACAGTAAAAATGTTAATATTTGTGTAATATTATTAACTTTTTTAAAGAAATATTTTCTATTTTAATATATTTTACAATATTCTGATTTGGTGTTGCAGAAATGTTTGTGGGAACTGTGATTTTTTTTTTTTTTTCCCCCAGGATTATTTGATTAATAGAAAGTTGAAAAGACCAGCATTTATTTACAATTTTAATATTTTGTAACAATATAAATGTCTTTTGATCAATTAAATGGATTGTTGCCTAATAAAGGTATTCATTTCTAAAAGAAAAAAAAAATCTTACACTAAACTTTTAAATGGTAGTGTGTGTGTGTGTGTGTGTGTGTGTAAATAAATAAATGTTAATTTATTTTATATTTCCTAAATGTTTTATACATGCACAAACACACGCACTGTTATTACTTTAACTATTAATTATATTTATCTTCCTACTTTTTTATTGGCCAGTCTAACCCATCAGTGAGAAGAAATTCTGTGTTTTCAGGGCAAATATTGAACTCATGTTTTCACTGAACTGCCTGAAATGGTTAAACAAAATATTGTGAATTAGCAAGTATTACCAGGATTCTTATGAGGTAGGCATTTCTCTTGTTTTGTGAATAAAAGCTTAGTCAATATACCCTCACATACAGCTTTGTCATTGTTAAGACCAGTGCAGAGCTAATATTGATTCTTTATGCTATGCTCCACATAACTGTAGAAGACAATAATGATCTGAAATAAGAGGAGGACTTAACAAACAGAGTAGTCGGAATAGGGCCATATGATACCGTTGACACATTAAACCCATGTATAATCTGCAATGTATGCGTTTTCTATTTGATGACTTGGAAACATTTACGCGAACCAGATGAGCAGGATTTCATCCATGGTACAAGTTATTAACTGAAAGTGTGGCCGACGCATACGTCATTTAAGTGTAATGTAATTAAAAGGATCTATTAGATTTTGACATTTTTTTTAACAGCACATCACAAGTTGAGGCTCAATCTGCTTCCTGCAGGAAAATCTGAGCCGCAGATTAGTTAGCGCTGTGATTTCTCCCACGAGGTTGAGGGATTTGATCTATCGGGCTAATTCCCCTCAATCTTAACCTGATGAGAACTGTCTGTGACATCACAACGCTATCCCTAACTTCAATAATACCTCCGCAGCGAAGGTAAAGCACGCGATAGCGCTATCTGCTCTTCTCTGGAGGGGGGAGGTACAGTGCTGTGGAGATATTCAAATGTGCAGCGTGCTTTTGAATTTCTGATGGAGCCTTTTTGCCGGATTAAGACTTAAAAGCATTTAAACGAGAACCCCTCCAATCATAAAGGTGTGAAAGTGTCAAGCGTTTTGTCAAACATTTTTGCAAGTCTCTCCTGTCTATTTTCAAAGCTAATTTGCAGTCTTTCACATATTTGTGTTAAATGAACACAGTTTAATAATTAGAAAAAGATCATAAAGTATGTGCAGACTTCACATATCTCGGATATATAAAGTTTGGGCTCTGTGAGATGATCTTTTTTTGTTTTTGAAAGACTTTTTTGCTCACCAAGGATTTTCTATGATCAAAATACAGTCATAGTGTGAGATATTATTAGAATTTAAAATAAAAACAGTAAAAGTGTACATATTGTGAAATATTATTGCAATTCTAAATAACTTTTTTCTATTTTAATGTATTTATAATAATTTTATAGATTATTTGATGAATATATAAATGCTTTTTTTTGTCAATGTAGTAGTCTTTACTGTCACTTTTGATATTTTTTTTATTTGATCTTATGTATCATCATCTATATTTATCCATTAGTTATTCACCTTCATGTTAATACCAGGGTTTGTAAAAAATTGCTTAAGTACTGTAATTTGACTTTTTGAAATTTAAGGCCTGAAAGGCCTGCCAATATTCCTGAAGAGGAACTAGACAAGTGCTTGAATTATTGAAAGACAATGTGTTTAATTTTGTCAATAAGCACACATCTTTTCATTCAAAATTCATGCAATTCAAAAAACATCATTCCTTTTTGCTTATTTCAGTTAATGTCAGTAATGTCATATAGTGATGGGTGAAACAGCTTTTTCGAAACTCAGAATCAGTTAAACCATAGGTCACAAAGTGCTCCAATTGAATCACGTATCGCATATTGATTAATCATTTGATTTTGATCGGTACTTCGACGCGGGTTTGTGAATCTCTTGCTTTAGAATGGAACTTCAGAGCTTGGATTGCGAATCATTTGATTCAGATTGGGACTTTAGTGTGGGTTTATGATTCATTTGTTTCAGATCAGGATTTTTGAGCAATTTCGCGTATCTTTTACTTTAAATCGGAACTTCAGAGCGTGGATCGTAAATCATTTGATTTAAAACAGTACTGTAGAGTGAATTGACTTTTTTTGCTTTGGATTGGAACTTTAGAGCATGGATCGCAAATTATTTGAATCAGACCGGGACTTCACTGCTGGTTGTAAATCATTAGTTTCAGAACAGGATTTTGGAGTGATTTCACGAATCTTTAGCTTTATATCGGAACTTAAGAGCCTGGATCGTGAATCATTTGAGTTAGATCAGAACTTTGGAGCAGATTCACAAATCTTTAGCTTTAGATTGGAACTGCGGAGCACAAATTATTTAATGCAGATTGGGACTTTGGTGTGGGTTCGCAAATCATTCGTTTCATATCAGGATTTCGGAGCAATTTCGCAAATCTTTTACTTTAGATCGGAACTTCAGAGCATGGATTGCGAATCATTTGATTTAGCTAGGAACTTCAAAGCGGGTTTGTGAATCTCTTGCTTTAGAATGGAACTTCAGAGCTTGGATTGCGAATCATTTGATTCAGATTGGGACTTTAGTGTGGGTTTATGATTCATTTGTTTCAGATCAGGATTTTTGAGCAATTTTGCGTATCTTTTACTTTAAATCGGAACTTCAGAGCGTGGATCGTAAATCATTTGATTTAAAACAGAACTGTAGAGTGAATTGACTTTTTTGCTTTGGATTGGAACTTCAGAGCATGGATCGCAAATTATTTGAATCAGATCGGGACTTCAGTGCTGGTTGTAAATCATTAGTTTCAAAACAGGATTTTGGAGCGATTTCACAAATCTTTAGCTTTGTATTGGAACTTCTGAGCTCGAATCATTTAATTCAGATTGGGACTTTGGTATGGGTTCGCAAATTATTTGTTTCATATCAGGATTTTGGAGCGATTTCGGTAATACTTTTAAAAAAATATTTTAAACGGTAGAAAACATCAAACCAATAGGCTTGGCAGTACAGTTATAAAAACAACGAAAAAAGAAAGGTACGGAAGATTAACCATGGTTTTACTATAGTAAAAGTGTAGTATACTTTGTAATACTTTAGTGGTAATACTTTGCATGTTCTTCACTTTATTTTTGCCCTTTTTTATCAGTATATTTTTATCTATTTCTCTTTTTTTAATCTAAAGTAGAAGACAAATAAGATCTCTAATTGAAAAGCTTGAAAAGTTATTGAAAGTTCTGGAATTTGATTTTACAGTATCAGTGTATGTTGGGTTTACATGTTTTATGGGGACATTCCATAGGCGTAATGTTTTTATACTGTACAAACCGTACTTTCTATCGCCCTACACCTACCCTACACCTAAACCTAGCCCTCACAGGAGATTGTGCATACTTTTACTTCATCAAAAAAACTCCTTGTTCATGATTTATAAGCCTGTTTCCTCATGGGGACCTGAGAAATGCCCCCACAAGGTCAAAATCTACTGGTATTACTATCCTTGTGGGGATAGTAACCATTTGGTCCCCACAACGTGATGAATACCAGGTACACACACACACACACACACACACACACACACGCACACACGCGCACGCACACACACCAACCAGTGATATGGGGTGGTGTTCTGAAATGATATGGCGAAGTTTAAAAAAAAAAAAGTAAATTCATGTCAAAATCTGTTTTACATTAATTCCAAAATAATAATCAAGGCAGTAACAATTTAAACAATATATTTTATTTGTGAATTATGCTGTTAACGTTGAACTATTTTTGTCACCAAAGCTCGGTAAATATTGGTCACAGACATGAAGATTTACTTAAAATTTCACAAAAATGATTTCTTACAAAAAACTCCCACTGATTATGTTTTCATGCCATTTTGAGTCTTATTTTGACATAACAAAGTGGTTATATCTTAGTGAGTTGTTTACTTGCTTTTTAAAATTATTCTTCCCATTAACGCCATTATATTGTTCATTCAGACTAATTTGTGAATGTGGAATGCTGACGAAAACAACGTGATGTGACTTTCCCCAGTTCATTCTCAATTACCCCCCACCAAACTCACTGCACGCTTTATGGGGTCTGTTCAAATTGGGCTCAAGGGAGGCGAGAGAGACGCAGACTCCTGCTGTAACTTTACTTGCTGGTGTTGCTGTTGGACAATGTTTCTTTAGTAAACCAAATGATTTGTACACTTTTTATTGTTATATTTTGTAATATTGCCGTTGTTTTATTTTTGTACTACAAATTTTTTTCTCATCCAATATTTTAAAGAGAGACCGCCTCCCTTGCCTCCTCAGAAGAAAATGCCCCTGTCTTTCTCTCACACACACAAGGTATATATATATATATCACTGACCTGATAAAAATGTGTGTGTATGTATATGTGGATATTTAAATTGTACAAATAACTTATAGCACATTTGAAAATAGCGACTTATTTTGGTGTCTACCACATAAATGTATCATATGTCTTCATGAGGCTTGTGATATTGCATGTTTCATCCAGTGTATACTAGTTTTATAGTGCTTTTTTGTTAGTTTTAGAGCTTGACAACCCCCATTCACTTTCATTGCATAGAAAACCACAGTATAAAAACAACATCCCACCAAACATCTGCTTTTTTTGTTTGACAGAAGAAAGAAAACAATACAGGTTTGAAATGGCTCAAGGGTAGATAAATTATTAGTTCTTAAACTATTTGTTCAAGAATTAAAGGCCCGACTGATTGCAGTGTTTATTAAACGATGCCATATGGATTTCAACAAAACAAGCGTGTCAGTTTGTGTAACTGCAATGTCATAATTAATCAGCTATAGTCAAATGCAGTCATATTGATTCAATGAGATGCACATTTAAGCATTTGAAGTTTTTAAATCAGCTGTCGATGATCAATAATATATGTGATATCATAATCGTAAATACTACAATAACTAATGTTTTGTGACGTGGGCGGCTACTTCCTTCATGCTCTGTGTTTTACAATAGCATTTCATAGAGTTTTTCTGCGTGGCTCTTGGCCTGAGTCCTTAGCTTTGCCCTTTCACAGATTGTGCGAGCGACTTCAGAAGAACTCCACCCATATGTTAAGAACACACACACTGTGAAGGGTATTATGGGACAACTGTGTCCCTCAGGCATAGATACCCAGGTGGAATAAGGGGCTTCTGGGGGACCGAATCTTGTCTGAGGCTCAGCACAAACCGCAATATACAAAAGCCGCTCAGCACAAAAGGGGTCAAATAAAGGATATCTATGAAATGCTCTTAGCTCTCAATTAATGCCAAGGGCATATAAAGTATAATGACTCGTCTGGGTAATACGCGTGTGTCCGGATAGCTGATACAGCTATTGAAAATTGGCGCACAAGCCTTTTATCTTATTTGCATGTAGAGCACATTGAGAGGGGTGAGGAAAGACTGTATTTGTGTGGCTGTGAGCATGTTTTTAGCCATTTTCATATTAAATTAATCCTTTTATAGCTGTTGTATTATTTTTTTGACTTGCACAGTGAAATGTCTATTAATTTAATGCGTTTTAGTATTTAGACTACTATTGAAGAGGGTTTTTTATGCGTTTGAAAGAAGCCTCTTATGCTCACCAAGGCTTGCATTTTTTAAAATACAGTAAAAACAATAATATTGTGAAATAGTATTACACATTTTTTATTACAGTTTTTCGTACTTTAATATATTCTAAAGTTTTATTTATTCCTATTATGAATACGTGTCATATGATCCTTTAAAATTAATCTTTCTAATTAATATCAAAGTAGAAAACCATTGGTCTGCTTAATATTTTGTGGGAATTGCAATTAATCTTTTCAGTTTTAAAAATGTATTTTTTTAAGTCTAAAGGAACAGTCTATTAGATTTTTTTGTAACAGTGCAAAAGGGTTTTCTAAAACTTAACTGAGTTAATGTGCCGTTGCTGAATAACAATATTAATATCTTTCCCCCCCCCCCCAAAAAAAAAAAAACCTGGCCCCAAATGTTTTAACAATAGTATGTATTAACTAAGAAAGTTATGGTTTCAAGAATTAATGGAGCTTTCAGCATTTACTTTTTTCACAAACTTTAGATTAGGTTGTCACACTTCTCAGTTTTTCAGAGGCAGTCCCTCAAGAGTACATTTACACCTTAGTTTTGATGCCTTTAGAGATTTAGTAATTTGTCGAGACAGTTTCCTAATTAATTTCATGTTTCTATTTGTTGTGCTGGGCAAATTACGGCTAAAAGATCAAGCCCTGTGAAAATATACTGGCATGTACCACCATATTTGTGTCAAATATTTAATATTTCATAAAATCGATTATGTTTTTCAATCATAATAAGGTTGCTCTCAATTTTACTAATCAGAATTAGGCTTGTAATTGAATAGTAAATGGCTGTTTAAGAGAATTTAAAGACATGTAGCTGGAATGTACATACAGTAGATTTAAACAATAGTCAAATCGCAAAGTCTATAATCAAAGCTATATTATCTCCCAGCAAGTTCCACTTGGCATGTTTAGAGTAATTAAATCAAATTTTGTGTTGATGGATAATTGTCTTTTACCCATATACAATAGGTCTCTATTTTTTTTTACTGAATCTTACAGTTATAATACCTAGAAAGTTATTTGTGTGAACAGTAGCGATATTGTATTCTACATTTGTGACTCAAGGCATGATTATGCAATAATATCTGCATTTTGAACATGTTTGTATTGCAGTGAATGAAAAGAGGTGGCAAAGTCATACTCGCTGGTGTTGATGAAATGCTTTTAAGGGATCCTCGATAAGCTCCTTTGCTGGGTGTTTGTGTGTAAGTGACAGGCTCTCACAGCCCTGTCAGACTGTTTCTGCACATAAGCAGTTCTCCTAACATTATGCTTACTGCTTCTTGACTTGTTTTGTTCCTGTGTAATCCCTCCGCACTTGGTCGGCTCCATTCGCTCTGCTCGGGCTGCTGAAACTGCAGCTCGCTTTTAAACCTTGCTCAACTTCTCAAACTGACTTTCAAAGCGTCTTGTCATGAGAAAGCAAACCGCCAAACTCTCTCACACATCACACCCGCATTATTTTCATTGCTGGTCAAAAAAAAAAAAAAGCTTTCATCAGTGTTTTCTTTATTGCACGGTGGCATACAGTTAGCAACGATTTTAATGTTCCTGGGAGAATTTATACTTGATGTATAGTCCTGGTATTACGAAAAACATTATTCAGAAGTTGCTTTGTGTCAGCTAAATACTCAGATTGAAATTTATTCAGTAATACATCAAAATAACATCTTATTTACTGTCTATTTTTCTTGCCTCTGTGTGGCTTTTATGATCTCTTTCTTTTTTTATCTCAGTTTAAATCAGCTGGGGGGACAAACTGTGAGTATTTCTCTGTTGGTGTGAGATCCAAAAATGGGTCACAGGTCTGTTTTGATTGTGTCACAGACGGCTGGAAAATATAAGAATAATATACATTTTATAATTTTTTTTAATGTTTATATACGAATCATAAATTATGTCATTGTTTCTTCTTCATACTATATAATTAAATATTGCATGTTGATGTACAAATGTATATTTTTCTTAAATCACAAATGATATAGACAGACAGTTGAAGTCAAAAGTTTACATACGCCTTGCAGAACTTGCAAAATGTTATTTATTTGACCAAAATAAGAGGGATCATACAAAATGCACGTTATTTATTTATTTAGTACTGACCTGAATAAGATATTTCACATGAAAGACATTTACATACAGTCCACAAGAGAAAATAATAGTTGAATTTATAAAAATGACCCCGTTCAAAAGTTTACATACACTTGGTTCTTAACACTGTGTTGTGTTGTTCATGAGTCCCTTGTTTGTCCTGAGCAGTTAAACTGCCTGCTGTTCTTCATAAAAATACTTGAACACTTTCCAACAATTACTATGATTTTGTGATCCATTTTTTCACACTGAGGACAACTGAGGGATTCATATTAGTATGCAAGTATTAGAGAAGGTTCAAGCACTCACTAGTCACTGATGCTCCAGAAGGAAAAAGGGCCGGAGAGTGAAAATTGAATTTGAAGTTTAGGGTAAATTTAAAGTCATTTTGTCTTCTGGGAAACATGTAAGTATCTTCTGTAGTTTCTATGAATAAGAAAAATGTACATATCTTGATTCTGTTCAAAAGTTTACACCCCTGGCTCATCATTTTTGCATCGTTTTTCCTTCTGGTGCATCAGTGAGCATTTTTACCTTCTGTAATAGTTGCATATGAGTCCCTCAGTTGTCCTCAGTGTAAAAAGATGGATCTCAGAATCATACAGTCATTGCTGGAAAGGGTTCAAATTCACAAAAATGCTGAAAAACCAAAGAATTTGTGGGACCTGAATGTTTTTTTTCCTGAAGAACAGCAGGCTCAGGATAAACAAAACAACAAAACCCAGCTGTGGATCATTCAGGTAACAACACAGTATTAAGAACCAAGTGTATGTAAACTTTTAAACAGGGTAAGTTTAAAAATTCAACTATTTAATTGAATTCAATTATTTACTCTTGTTGACTATATGTAAATTGTCTTTTATGTGAAATATCTTATTCAGGTCAGTACTAAATAAAAAATAACATGCATTTCATATGATCCCTCTTATTTTGGTACAATAATTAACTTTTTTTTCAGATTCTGCAAAGTGTAAACTTTTGACTTTTACTGTATTTATATCAGTTATATTGATGGTTTATCAGTTTATATGTGTTATATATACATATGATAATAATAATTGAATATTTAATGTTTATAATTCAGTATGTTTCTATAATAAAAAGAGTCAATTATATACAGATATATTTATATTATTTATATTGATAATTGTATTATGTTATTATGGTAACACTTTACAAAGAGTTTCATTAGTTAACTACATTAGTTAACATGAACTAAGAATGAACAATACTTCTACAGTATTTATTCATCTTAATATTAATTTCAGCATTTACTAATGCATTATTAAAATCCCAAATTGCATTTAACATTTGATAATGCATGTTCATGAACAAACACTAAACAACTGTTTTTATTAACTAACATTAACAAAGATTAATAAATGATAATGTGTCGTTAATCGTTTGTTGATATTTAAAGTTATATTTTACAAATAAAATTTTGTTTGTATCTTAAAAATGATGCATTTAATACTTTTTTTAATACTTTTTTTTTCATAATTGTGTAATGTTACAGTTGAGAACCACTGCTAAATGCTATAGTCAGGGAAGAACAACACAAATAATAATACCCAACTAACCATATAATCACACATAATTAAAATAGATGCTGTATCTTGGTATTTTTCCATTGGCGGCCATACTTCCGGGAGGTCTTTCACTAGCCAAACATCTGTCATTGAGATGAATGGTAAAGCTAACGGATAGCTTTCTCCAGGTATTATAAACCTCCATGGGCCCACCCATAAAAATTTCATCCGAGGCCCTGTGAATTCAAGCGACAGGCCCGGCTGAAATTAATGGAGACGTTTGATTGATTAGACCTGCATTTCAGAGAGGTTTCTTTGCAAATCAATGACTGCCTGCATGTAAGCGTTAATGAAATTGCACACCGGCAGAAGTGAGCTGACTTTTTCCATGACGGAGTTAAGAGTCTGCACTTTCTCTAAAAGCCCTGTGGAGATCTTTCCCCCTTTTAACGTCTCCAAGAAAAAGCCATTTGATTCTAAAATTTTACAGCCAGCCGAGTGTCTCCGAGTTGCTTCATTTATTTATTAGTAAATGAACGTAATGAAACGCTTAAACACTTTTCAATAGCGCCGTTTTGTGCTGCTCTGGCTTTATTGCCTTCCGAGCGCCCACAAAGATTTACTTATTTGATTAATGCATTAGGTGCTTTTACAATATTTAGCAAAGCATGGACTCTCTTAATTTATAACCCCCCGGCTAAATGAAAATGGAAAAATATCTGCTTTCCTCTCAGGCTTGATATTACGTTTTGAAGCACAATGTTGAAAGGGCTGTAATTCATTATTAATGCTCACAATATAAATAGTTTAGATCTTATTAATATTTCATTTATGCTAGAAAAAAGATTTGAGTGACTGCTACAGTATTGGAAAATGTGTAAATATATTATAAAGACAGTTCATAGGAAAAATCGCCCCTAGGAAAGGAAATGTAAACATGCAAACACCACATGTGTGAGATACTTAACAAAAGAAACCAACGGCTGTGTTAAACATGCACTTGGATGATGCCTTGCGTGAGAGAGTATGGTTGGCTTTCTGGACTGTGTGTCGTAAGGAGATAACTTCTGTGTTTTATGGATCTTTTGAGCACTGTAACCGCCATCACAACAGAGATCTTTAATCTCACTGATGTGTGGTGGCCATCGCATTGGGACAGTCCTTGAGCAGGGGTCAGGTGATAATCTGTAATGCCGGGACGCGGGACCCTGAGAAAGCGAAAAAGGAATATAAGCTTTTAGTGATCATTAAACATTAATACAGTGTGATTTGTGTGTCGAGCCCTTGTGCTGAATTTCGGTCTACATCATTATAGAATTTCATCTCTGGGACCCTCTGAAGTGGCTCCATGTCAAACAGGAGATCAGATTGTAAGCGCCTTTAGAGGAACTGATTAACTTCTGGTTTGCACAATCGCTCACAGGCCGAAGAACGAAGTGATTTATCTGCATCCGCTTGGAGCCCCTAAATAAATTGGCTAAATTGGTTTTCGGTCCAGCCGAGTCCAGACTGGGCAAATATTTAACAGGTTTTTCTTCTGCCAGTACGTTACATGTCTGCTTTTTTTCCATAATGGTCATCAAACTGGAAAATGATTGACAGTCGATGTCAGTAGTTGAGTTTGCCAGTAGATGGCAGTCTTTCCTAAATTCTGCAGATGTGTGTGTTTCTGTACGCCTTTTCAGGTCAAGGTTCAGTTTCAGTTGAAGACATTTTTTTAATGTTTACCTTCTCTACCATGCCCTGTCAGGATAATTATATCTCACCAGTTATATTGTTGTTTGATTCTGTGTTAACTATGATTAATGTAGTTACTTGGTAAATTAATATAGAATGTCCATTTACTGGCATTTTACAGCAGTCCCAGCAAAATTAAGTCTGAGCTTTCAGTTTTATAATAGATGTCATATTTGATCAACTCTACTATGTCACACAGAGCCAGAGAGCACATTTATCACAGTCTTGTCAAACAGTGCAAAAGATGACCGTTAGAGGGAGCACTTTTCACACTGACTGACGTTCATTTACTTGCACTGATAAATGTGTCCTTGTCTTTTTGAAGGGATTTCTCATTGCTTGGAGTTGAAGACCGGATTTGGCAGTGCAGTCACAGACGTAAGAGATAGTCACTGTTACAATAATATGTATCAGGAAAATGTCAACCTATTCAGCAAGATTTTTTTTTTTTTTTTGGAAAACCACTTCTGACTTCTGATATTGTAACCGAGTTACAATATTCTCTTAAATTCAAGATCAAATTTTATTAGTGAAAAAGTATAATAGGTAACTCTTTACAATAAGGTGACATAAATGAATAATGGACAATACATTTATTATACTATTTATTAATCTTTGTTATTGTTCGTTAATAAAAATACAGTCGTTCATTGTTTGTTCATGTTAGTTCAGTTTATTAACTAATGTTAACAAACACAACTTGTGATTTTAATAATGCATTAGTAAATGCTGAAATTAGCATTAAGTAAGATTAAAAAATGCTGTAGAAGTATCGTTCATTCTTTGTTCATGTTCTAATCCTAACTAATGAACCTTATTGTAAAGTGTTACCAAATAATTAATAATAATAATAATAATTATTGTTATTATAATATACAATATTGTAAGAATTATTATGATAATAAACAATTTTTAAAATTTGTTTGTATTACATTTAATATCCTACCAGTACATGCATGTTTGGTTTAAAACAACATTTCTAGAAATGTAAAATAACCCAGAAATATATCTAAATATTTATTTTTTATTTTGTGAGGCATCTGACAAACATAGGACAATAGGACTGTCAAAAATAACATCTGCTCAAAGCAATTAAATATTTACTGTTATGTTCATGTGATTAAAATATGTAATTATATTTTTAAGTATTGTGTGTGTGTGTGTGTGTGTGTGTGTGTGTGTGTGTGTGTGTGTGTGTGAGACCCTGGACCACAAAACCAGTCATAAGTGTAAAGTTGTCGAAAGTGAGATTCTTACGTCATCTGAAAGCTGTGCAAATAAGCTTTCCATTGATATATTGTTTGTTAAAATAGGACAATGTTTGTCTGAGATACAACTATTTGAAAACCTGGAATCTGAGGGTGCAAAAAAATCTAAATATTGAGGAAATCACCTTAAAAGTTGTCCAAATGAAGTTCTTAGCAATGCATATTACTAATCAAAAATCAAGTTTTTATATATTTATGGTAGAAAATTTACAAAATATCTTTATGGAACATGATCTTTACGTAAAATGCTAATGATTTTTGGCATAAAAGAAAAATCGATAATTTTGACCCATACAATGTATTTTTGGCTATTGCTATAAATATACCCTTGCTACTTAAGACTGGTTTTGTGGTCCAGGGTCACATATATGTGTATATATTACCAGTCAAAAGTTTTTGAACAGTAAGATTTGTAATGTTTTTTTTTAAAGAAGTCTCTTCTGCTCATCAAGCCTGCATTTATTTGATTTAGAGTACAGCAAAAACAATAACATTTTGAAAAATGTTCACTATTTTAAATAACTGTTTTCTGTTTGAATATAAAAATTTATATTTCTGTTTGAAGTTTTAAATGTAATTTACTCCAGTGATTTCAAAGCAGAATTTTTAGCATCATTACTCCACATGATCCTTCAGAGATCTTCTAATATTTTGTAACATTATAAATCTCTTTATCGTCACTAGGGCTGTCGCGGTTAAGGAATTTCCCTTGCGGTAATTTTGAGTGGCTCAGTAGCGCGGTATGCGGTATTACCGCCATATATATATATATATATATATATATATATATATATATATATAATTGTGTGTAGGCTGTTACAATGTAAGGTCATATTCAGAAATCAATAAACCGAAACCAAATCGCGTTGAAACATGAAGTGAAGTAAACAGTACTTACATAGAAACCTAGCCTGAAAGAAATTCAAATTTTTAAGAAAAATGTCAGACATACTTAGGGGCTTTGCATCTGAAATCTTCGTGTAAATAACAGTTAGCGCGCAACCTCGGGTCTGACTGGATGAGAGACTTTCTGTTAGTATTTCACCTGCGTGTTCTAATCTAGACGAGCTGTCAGTCACTGCAGTTTCGTTGTTACGCCACAAGATGGAGGCAAGAGACTATCTTTGAGTAAGTCTTTAAACCGTTCATTCAACTACACGTTCAAAAACGCTTATTTATTCAAAGAGAGATGTAATGAAACACGATGTTGAAATAATTTTAACTTTAATCGCCACTTTTAAAGGCTCAGCTGACCAGAGCATCGATGTTAAGACAGAGATTTCACTTTCCTTGGACATGACGAGCTAGTTTCACATACATACCTGACTCGATCTGAAAGACAGATGCAGGTAATCGCACAAGCTCAGTCGATCTCTTTCTCATTCGCTGTCTGTTTAGGCATGTTAAGTGCATATCTACTGAGCCTCATAATAAACACATTATGTTATCATTACTAACTTATTACTAATTTAATATTCAGCACACAGGCATTAAGTGAGAAGGGCAAATCCTTAGGAAAAAAGAAAACAGGCAAATGCTGCGGTTGTTGCATTCCTCTGCGGTTATGCACGTCAATAGCGCGGTATTGCGATATTGCGGTTATCGCGACAGCCCTAATCGTCACTTTTGATCAATTGAAAGCGTTCCTTGCTAAATAAAAGCAGTAATTTCTATAATTTCTTTCCAAAAAAAAAAAAAAATTATACTGACTCCAAGTCTATTCATCAAAGAATCCTGAAAAAAATGTGCTCAACTGTTTTAAATACTGATAAAAAAAAAAAAAATAATTCTTAAACAGCAAACCAGCATATTAGAATGATTCCTGAAGGATCATGTGACACTGAAGACTTTGATGTAATGATGCTGAAAATTTAGCTTTGTTCACAGGAATAAATTACATTTAATAAATATCCAAATAAAAATCAGTTATTTTAAATAGTACAGATATTTCACAATATTACTGCTTTTGCTGTATTTTGAATCAAATAAATAGAGGCTTGGTGAGCAGAAGAGACTTCTTTAAAAAAAAAAAAAAAAAAAAACATACTGTTCAAAAACTTTTGACTGGTAGTAGTAGTATAAATTCCAACATTTAGTTATTACTTAAAATAATCTGCTAAAATTGTCCCGTTCCTTCTTACAGAATCTTGGTTTGGAAGAGCAAAAGAAAACCTTTAAATAAAAGTAAAAAGTACAGCTCTTGTGCAGAGAAGCAGTGGGTTGCTCAGGTAATGCACTGATTGCATTCAGTTGTAAGTAATTGTAATTTTAGAGTGTTTTCTCACACATCTACATCTTCTGAAAAGGGTGAGGTACACTGGACAGACGGAACTCTCCCAAGTCTTCTGGAAGCGTGGCAGCACGTGGTCACATGACCTGGAAGAGAAAACCCAAGAGACTTCTAGGATCCCTCTCTGGTTAGTGACAGCATTTTATACATTTCAAAACACTCTTTTTGCGTTTGTATTCAGAGAAATTCAACCACTTATCTAGAAGCCGATGCATTTGGCCTCTTTTTTACAAGATGCTCCTAATGAGGGATTCAGTTAACCGTGAGATAAGTAAATCAGCACACATATGGCTTGTGTGATTTCACCCGTGCTCTTGAGGCAAACCCCCTTTCGCTACAGAGAGACCCTGATGTGGAGAAGGTGTAAAGTATGGCAGCCTCGCATGACTGACGAACGTGGCTTAAACTGACATGACGACACAGTGTGTTGTTTTGATTTGCCCTTCTGCCTGCAGAATGGGCCGGTTATCAACCTGGAAAGAAGTCTAAAGGCTGATGAACTGATCCGCACAGCGACACAGCTGCGCTCTCTTCCCCTCTTCGTCTGTCCAATCTCCATTTATGTCCTGAGATCCACAACTTTCTGCAACTCTGGTGAGTACCGTGCCCTTTTTCTTGAGAACCCCTTCTAATCCTTATAATCTTGCTGAACTGGTTCTTGCAGGTTCCTCTCAGGCCCTCTGTCCGTTTCTGAGCAGGAAATGCCATTATGGGAAATGGGATGACCTTTTGCGTTGGCAATCTATTGATGAATCAGCATCCATTCGGCTGGGAGCTTTCGCTGACTGTTGTAGGCCTTGCAGCGTGTGGGTTTATTTCTGTGCTGAATTCAAAGTGCGCAGCATATGGATTGATTTTTTTTTTCTTTCCCTCGTTGAATGTTACGAGCATGTTTCTGAAGGAGAAAGTCATTTGCAGTAGTATGGGAAAATATGACTGTGATATATTTAGCCGCTGTGACGTGAGACTTTCTTGCTGACTGTGCTTGCAGTTCAGGGCCTGGTTGATTCTGACTGAGCGAATGCCGTAGAAACTAGGCTAACTACCGTAATGAATATTAATGGCGGATGTGTGCGTGTTTGCATCTGTCGCCATGGGTAGTTCCAGAGGTCTCCCATTACGTCACGCTTATTTCCTTCCCACCGACCTGTCTCAGACACCTCGGAGGGAACTCTCAAGGGAGTTTTTGTCCTTTGTCATTGTGAGTAGTTTTGCCACATTGGCAGCTTTTGCTCAAGGGCCGTCAGTGAGGGGACTGCGGAATAGTGCATTAAAAATAACCGTTGAGAGCTTGTCACACGTTGGCTCATATTGGTGGCGAAAAGGGGATGCCGACGCTTTGTCACGACGCAATCGTGAGCTCACCATGACAGGCTTTGATGCTGAGAAGTGCTGTGGATTGGATGGTGGACAAGCACTCAACGCGGAGCCATTTTAACTAGCACTGACACATCATGTGACTGAATCTCTTCATATGTCCTTTTATAATATGGTATGATGAATTATATTGAGAGAATATTTCTGTGCATTAAAAATACCTATATAACATGATGCACAGAGATAAAATGTAGATCACTTTCACCCTACAATCAAAAGATTTTTGTGACGTTACATGAAAACATTAAGTTAAATGCAGTTTCTCCTCAAAATCTTATTAGCATAATGCAGAGGTTCTCTGATGTTTTGAGTTTAATACCTCCTACGTAGTATAATATAGTTCTGTTAATATTATACTATGTAGGGGGCTTCAAGTACTATGTTTCATTTCACTATATTATTAACAAAAACTGGGGAACTGTCAATATAGGTATATTAATTTCCATAATTAATTTTGTGATTCCAGAAATTTCAATAGTTATTAAGGAAAATGGATTCTAGTTCTCTTGATTGATTGTGTTTTTTATGAAAGCCCATTTCCACCACTGAATAAAAATAAAACAAGGTAATTGCTCACAAAGATCTCACAATTCTTTTTCTCGCAATTGCGAGTTTACGTCTCACAAATCTGACACTTTTTCTCAGAATTGCTTGATATAAACTTGCAATTCTGACCTTTTTTCTCTGAATTGTGAGATGTAATGTTGCAAATCTGAGAAATGCTTTTTTCTTGAAGTTGCAAGTTTATATCTTGCAATTTTTTTTCTCAGAAATGTGAGATTGCAAGAAATTACAAGAAATAAAGTCAGAATGGCAAGATATGAAAACTCAATTCAGAGAAATTAAGTCAGAATTGCAAAAAATAAACAAAATAAAAAAAACTTTTTTTCTCAGTTGCGAGTTTACATCTTCCAATTCAGACTTTTTTTTCTCAGAATTGTGAAATATAAACTCAATTCTGAGAAATTAAGTCAGAATTGCGAGAAATAAATGGGCAGTTCTGACTTTTTTTCTCGCAGTTGCGAGTTTATATCTTGCAATTCTGACTTTTTTTTTTTACAGTTGTGAATTATAAGGTCCAATTCTGAGGGGAGAAAAGAAAAAAAATTCTCAGAATTGCACGTTTATATCTCATAATTCTAAGTTAATAACTCGCAAATGTGTGTTTTAAAGATGTACAGATATAAACTCACAATTATGAGAAAAAAGTCACAATTGCGTGATTTAAACTCACAATTCTTACTTTTTTCTCGCAGTTGTGGGTTTACATCTGGCTAGTCTGACTTTTTTCTGAGAATTGTGCGATACGAACTTGTAATTCTTTTTTTCATTATTTTTTTTCTTAGAATTGACAAACTCGCAATTGCGAGAAATAAAGACAGAATGGCAAGATATAAAGTCAATTCTGAGAAGTTAAAAAAAAAATTGTAAGTTTGTATCGCACTATTATGAGAAAAAGAATCACAATTGCGAAATATAAACTCACAATTTTGAAAGTCAGAAATGTGAGAGAAAAAGTTATTTAAATTTTTTCTTCTGTGGCGGGAAAGGCATTTTGTATTAATTTAATAATAATTAAAATTGTAATTAATATTAGATATTGTATATATATATATATATATATATATATTAAATTGGGCATAATTTGTCTGGATGGTAATTCTCATTAGATTTTCATTACTGTAATACAGTAGTTTTGTCCTCTATGAATGTAAAAATAATACTGTAATTAAGCATTTCATCCCACAATATCTCATTTCACAGTGATTGTTAATTCTCAGTTGTAGGTTAGTGCTTTTATTTAGCATGAAAACAATTAATTGATCAAAAGTATGTTTTTTTTTTTTAAATGGTTCTACAAAAGGTTTGTTTTCCTAATAAATGCTGAACTAAAAAATGCGTATGACCATGACATGTTCTTGACAAATTTATGCGATCTTTCACAACAAGCTCTAAATGTTCTATTTTTGGACCCATAGCTGATGTTTCTGACAGAGTCATGTCCATGAACTCTGTTTCTCAATCAGTAGCAGCAGTACAGAATGCTGTTCTGTCTCAAAGCGTCCCTTTTTCATTAAGCTTCTATGTGAAAGTTAAGGATGCTTGGGGAAATAATATATGGAGCATTGCGCAAAAGACATAAAAATTGTACATGGTCTGGGAAGGATGGATGAAGAGGCTTGTGGTGTAGTTAACATGCTGGAGCGCTTCCTGTCTCGGCTGCATGCTTTGGCTTTTCGGGTATTTTGGCTTAAATGATGCTCATCTGGGCACACATTAAAGGCAAGCCCATCTGTGACTGCGGGATGAGTGAATGCAGGGCACACGCAGATTACTCTTATTAACATCTCAGCGCCACCATTATCGGCTCAGCGGGGACTGGAGTCCCCTGTTTGTCACAGTTAATGTTTCCAGTGCAGTCAAAGCCTGACTTATGACGGACTATTTCATTCCTGTTGAAGACCGACTCCGTCTGGTGTGTTGTGTGGTCTTGACTCTAATTTGTCATTCTTTAGTATTCATGTATTCATAGTACACAGCTTGAGCACATTCACTTGTGTTTGTTTGTGGGAGCTTGGATGCTTTTTTCTCTCTCTTTGCATGCACGTCTAGAGATTTCGTAACTAATTGAACCTCTCTTAATATATGCGGCGCATGACGCCAGTGACCAACTTATGTAAACATCATCGCAAATCGATACATTCAGGCTCACTGCAATGATTGTTTTAACAGTTACAGAATGCATTTGCATGAGCGGAGTGTAGTGGCATCTTTGACACATAATTTTTGCAGTGTGACTCTATTGTAAGAGTCTTTTTGCATTCATAAAATGCAAAGCATTCAGCCCATTAAGTGAAGGGAAAATTGACCTAATTATTGCTGAAACACTAGCTAACTTTTTATGTATTTTAATGATGCATGTTTTGAACCCAGCACTGAGAGGATGTGCATAAACATGCCCTGTCATAAAAAAAAACATCAAATTACATCTTGGAGGTCGAGGCTTATTTCTGTGCTTGGCTGTAAGGATTTCCGAAGGTTGAGGTTTTGTATTATAGGAAACAATTCAGATTTGCCCTAAAAAACACATACATTTTATAAGATTTTTTTTTTTATATTCGTGTATTTTAATTTATGTGTATATATATACAGGCCTTTGCAGTTACATCCTATAATGCAGCTCTATAATTAAATAAAAATTAATAACAAATTAAAAAATTTATTTGTTTTGTTTCTGTATTAAAGAAGTACACTTCTAGCACAAAAATTTACAGATAATGTAGTCCCCCCCTTGTCATCCAAGATGTTCATGTCTTTCTTTCTTGAGTCGTAAAGAAAGTGTTTTTTGTGGAAAACATTTTAGGATTTCTCTCTATGAAGTGGATTTCTACGGTGCTCCCAAATTTAAACTTCCAAAATGCAGTTTAAATGCAGTTTCAAAGGGCTCTAAACGATCCCAGCTGAGGAAGAGGAAGGGCTTATCTTGCAAAACGTAATTTTCTAAAACAAAATTACAATTGATGTACTTTTTAACCCCAAATGTTGTGTCTAGCTCTGCGTGAACTGTGTATTCCGGTTCAAGATAGTTAGGGTAGGTCGAAAAACTCCTATATAATTTTCTTCTCCAACTTCAAAATCATCCTACATCGCTGTTGTACCTTTTTTTTGTAAAGGCCGTTTGATTTTCTTTGCAAGTTCACTTTGTAAAAATTGGGTGGGTACTTCTGCAGTGACGTAGGATGATTTTGAAGTTGGAGAAAATAAAATGGGAGTTTTTCAACATTCCCTAACTGTCTTCAACAGGAATACACAAAGTTCATGCAGAGCTAGACAAGATGAGCATTTGAAATTAAAAAGTAAAGAAATTTTTTTTTTTTTTTGAAAACAACCGATTGTTTAACTACTGTATCCGTGGCTGGGTGGAGAAAAATCCTGAAATGTTTTCGACAAAAAACATAATTTCTGTATGACTGAAGAAAGAAAGACATGAACATTTTGGATGGCAAGAGGGTGAGTAAATTTTCTGTACATTTTTGTTCTGGAAGTGAACTTCTCCTTTTACGATTAAGTATATAAACATTTTTTTTTATAATTTACATTTTTAATTATGTATTTTTTACTAGATTTCTATGGTGCAGTTATAAATGAAATTATACAGATGCATTGCAGCTCCAACTCTATTATAGATGTACATTTGTAAAATAAATTTTATGCTGTTAACCTATGGTTTATTAGCCTGGGTGTCCCCATGCTGCCTTCCGCGCAGCGTGATTTTATTCATGCTGGAAGGTAGCATGGAAACCATGGACCAAATTTTCACCTCAGATAGGGAACCAATCACAGAACGGGGAGGGAGCAGCAAGACGATGACGCCTTCTATGCGTCGCGACTCACCGAAGCAGTTTGTTTATAACTATGGATCCAGCATGGCAGCAAGTTATCATTCGATGCAGCCGTTCACATGTCGCGCCTAAAAACGCGTGGAAAACGCTAGGCGCGACGCTTTCTCCTTTCCAAACCGCTCTGTAGGTTGCGCATGGAAAACGCGAGCGCGTCACTTCCATTATGCGCGCACATACCGCACGTCTACATTTGAAATAACGAACTTTAGCGCGCAAAAGACGCGACATGTGAACGGCCCCTTAGATAGTGTTCTAAGTAGTTTAGAACGCAAGTTTATTTTGAAAAAAAGAGCAACTTTTGGCGTTAAACCATCGCTCTGTATACGTCATCCAGTATGATTGAAACGATTGGCTATGAGCTACGCACAGGCGCATTTGATAGACATTCGTAGCGCCCAATAAACGGCTCTGGGCATTCGTAAACCACGCCTCAAATACGAGAAAATGAACGTGGTTCCCAGACCACGAATCATGACGAAGTCATAACGTGGTCTGGCGCTAGCCAGGCTAATGGTTTATGGTGCAAAATTGATTTATAAGTTACATAAACACTGACCCCAGTCGTCCTTATTGCCAAGCCCTGTGTCACTGTTAGATGCCTTCCTACAATATTTAGCAAGTTTTAAAATTGCTTTTCGATATGAATACTGCTTTTCGGATTTGTTATGTGGAAAGCACCAACATCCAAACATATTGCTGCCAGTTTTTAGCTCATTGGAATTTAAAACTTGTAAGACTTCTGCACACAAGATCTTGAGATGTAGCCTATTGTACAGAAAGATGAGACAGCCAACTGTAATTGAAAATCAGGATGCGCCTTGTATAATATTTCTGTGGATTGCTGTAGTTCTTTCTCAAACAGCTTAGACCCTCAGCATCATTTTTTAATGCACTATATAATCTATTTCAGAGCTGTGAGGTTTTGTAAAGGCCTCCAGTCGGTAGTGAAGGTTCTAGACCATTTAGCTGGAGGAAGCAGACTTCTGCTTTTAGGAAAGCTGTTGCATTTTACATTGAATACTGTATATATTAATTTATTCTTATTTATATAGAATACTATTTTAAATCTATATGTGACCCTGAACGACAAAACCAGTCTTAAGTAGCACGGGTATACTTGTAGTAATAGCCGAAAATACATTATATGGGTCAAAATGATCAATTTTTCTTTTATGCCAAAAATCATTAGAATATTATGTAAAGATCATGACCCATTAAGATATTTAGTAAATTTCCTACTGTAAATAAATCAAAGCTAAATTTTGGAATAGTAATATGCATTGCTAAGAACTTAATTTGGACAACTTTAAAGGCCTTTTTCTCAATATTTAGATTTTTTTTGCAACCTCAGATTCCACATATTTAAATAGTTGTATCTCGGCCAAATATTGTCCTCTCCTAACAAGCTTATTTATTCAGCCTTCAGATTGCATAAGTCACAATAAAAAAATAAATAAAAAAAGACCCTTATGACTGGTTTTGTGGTCCAGGATCACACATTAAAGGAAAAGGCAAAAATCTGTCATCAATGTCAACCTGGATGTATTTTTTTCCCTGTGAAATACAAAGATGATATTTTGAAGAATGTTGGTATCCCTCTCAGAAAAAAGGTACAAAAGCATTAGTACCTTTTCAAAAGGCACAGTTTTGTACCTAAAGTGTCTATTTTAGTACCTTGCAAGTACATATTAGCAGCTAAAGAATACATATTAGTACCTAAAAGTATTCCTTTTAAAAAGGTACCACTGTAGTGAAAGCTTTTGTACCTTTTTTTCTGAGAGTGCTATAACCAAACAGTTTCAGCTCCCATTGACTTCTATAGTATTTCTTTAAAATATTTCCTGTTTTTGTATTCCACCCGAAGAAAAATGCATATAGTACAGGTTTGGAATGAGTAATTGATGACAGAATTTTCATTTTTGGGTGGACTGTTGATTGAAAATCTTAATGTTGTCCAATAACTAATGCTTTTGGTAAGATATGTTTGTGTTAAGAACAGAAATGCACATGCGATAAACACAGTATGTGATGTGGATCATTTATAAGGAGGCTTAGCAGTTTGTAAATGCTCACGATGTGTATAGTGACAAGAAATGGCAGGATAAATTAAACAATTGCAATAATGACTAATAGGAATTCATTTTTAAATAGTCTGTCTTTTATTAATGTGTACAGTATCAAAAAGAAATAGTCTAGGACTAGTTATGTCGCTGAATGCTCTGCAAGTGGGAGGTTTACGTACTCTATAAAAGGAAAAACCCTTCATTTGATCATTTTAACAGCCTTACAAAAGTTCCCCCACAGAACCGCCCCTGCCTGTCATTTGAGCTTTTTTGAAAGCTAGAGCGATTGCCACATTGATCCGGTCTCAAGCAAAATGCACCTTTGTGTTTTGCATAATTTGCCTTGTTAAACAGTCATGCTTTTCAGCAGCAAATAGATTGTTTGTTTCTGTTCAAGCTTGCTTTACAATACTTTCCTCTGCCACTAATGATTCACTTTGATGCTGATGCAGCCTGACTGATTCTAAGGCAGGGCATTAAACGCTTACACACACTCACTCATCTCAGTGCTCCAGAAAACAAAGGCAGGCATTTTGGCTTTGATTTTATAGATCTATACATTCTGAAAGCTTTATATATCTATATTTATGTAAGTATATTTTATAATGTGTCCTCACAGATTTAGTTATTGCATGCATAAATATGCAAACACAGCTCTATTTATTTTTTTTCTATTCTATTCTATTTTTATTTTTCTCTTTCTCTCTTTTGTTTTGGGGTATTACTGCACCATTTCTTTTGTTGTTGGTACATTTCAGTGATTCCCAACCAGCGGACATGTATATAGGCATCATATATTCAGCTTTATTAAATATTTTGAACAGAAGTTATGACTTAAAATAACAATTAAAATCTACTGACTCTTTAATAATCCAATACTTCTCTCATTTTCATAGCAATACAGTGTCAGATATAATTGCCCCTAGAACTGTGCAAGCTTGTTTTTTGCTTCAAGGAAAAACAATTCCTCATAATTATGACTTAACTCATAGTGAGAGTTTTCAAAATAAAGACAATTTCTTGTAATTGCAACATATTTTACAAAAATGGCTATATTATCTTAGAACTGCAACTTTATTTTTCATTGCTGTGACTACTCATTATTAAGAGTTTATATTTCAAAATTGCAGCATTGCATTGTGATTCTCAGGTAATTTAGACTTCATATCTCACAATTGTGAGTTTATTTCAGAATTGCTACTTTATTTTTCATTGTGACTACTCTTGTAATTCTCAACTTCATGTCTCACAATAATGAGATTGTATCAGAATTGCAGCTTTATTTCTAATTATTGTGATTCTCTTGTAACTTCAATTAATATCTCACAATTACGAGTTTATATCTCATAATTGTAACTTTATTTTTTATTGTGACGACTCATAATTTGACTTTGTATTTCTTTGTATTCTATTGTAATTGCAAATTAATATCTTATAATTATGAGTTTCATAATTCTCATAATTGCAACTATTTCTCATGATTATTTTGTAATTCTCAACTTCATATCTCACAGTTACCAATGTATATCTCAGAATTGCAACTTTTTATTTCTCATTATTGTGATTATTTTGTAATTTCGACTTCATATTTCATAATTACAAGTTTATAGCTCAGATTAGTAAATTTATTTCTCATTATTGTGATTCTCTTGTCAGTTTCAACTTCATATCTCACAATTTTGAGTTGATATTGCAGAATTGCAATTTATGAATATATTATTTTGGAATTGCAACTATTTTTCATGGTTTTGCTAATCATAATTGTGACCTAATATTTTAAGGTTATAATTGAGTTTATAACTTAGAATTTCAGACTTTGTTTCTCATTAATGTGACTTTTTTTGTATTCGTGACTTACCTCACAGTTATGAGTTGAGATTGTACCGTGAAATTGCAGTTTTTTTTTCATAGTTATATTTCACAATTATCTCAGAATTAAAATTTTTCTCTGTGTTGTTTTCTTGTAATTGCGACTTCATATTTTCTATTTATGAATATATTAACTTTGAATTGCAACTATATTTTTCATTGTTTTATCCCACATTTACTAGTTTACATCTCAGTAGGGCTGGGCGGTATGACGGTATATATCGTTGCCGCGGAATGAAATCTGTACCGTAAAATAATTTTATTCCGCGTATACCGCAAAATGTAAATAAGTGGGCGTGGCCAACTCACATGCAGCACTCGTGAGGCTGAGACTGGTCAAACCGTTGAATGCAAGGTTGAAGGATATGCTGGGAGGTTGTGAAAACATGGAAAAGGAGAAACGAACAGACGAGGAGGGCTCAAAAGAAAATCCTGAGCAGGAGGAGGAACCCGTCATTAAAAGAGGTGCAACATCTGTTGTGTGGACTTGGTTTGGTTTTGCAAAATCAGACAACGAGCAGAAAAAGGTGATTTGCAAACTGTGTCATGCTAATGTACTCACTAGCCGCGGTAGCACAAGCAATCTGTTTCACCACCTTAAAATGAAACACCCACAAGTTTTATGTTTGTTTTATTTTTCAATGTTTATTTATTTGAATTGATTTGATATTTTGTCTGACAAAATATTTTACATTTGCTTCATATTTTCAACAATAAGTGATCACTTTCAATATTTATACAAGAATTGTAATTGTTTATATTTTGTATTTTTGAAGGAAAAAACAGTTTGATATTTCCTTAAAGTGTTTATATATTTATATTTTCATATTTAAGTTTTCTTTTCCTGTTATTTACTTGAGATATATTTTATATGAGATGAGATGTTTCTTGAGAAAAGTTTACAATAATAAGTTCTGTCCACATCACGCTGTGAAATGTGACATAAAGTGGAATTGTTGTTCATATAAAGTCATATTTTGTTTACTATATTTATAAGGTTAAAAATAAAATACAAAATAATCAAATAAGATCAAGTCATTTTCTTAAATATTCAAGCTTATTTATTATATAAAGCCCTTTTGTACATTTTCTGGAATAACTACCTATATAAAAAAATATATTGTGAAAGATATCGTTACCGTGAATTTTTTTTTCTCATACTGTGAAATAAAATTTTGGTCATACCGCCCAGCCCTACATCTCAGTACTGAAGCTTTTTTTGCAAACTTACATCTCACAATAGTGATTATATATTTTAGAATTGCAACTTTAATTGTTTTCTTAATTATGACTCTCGTATGATTGAAACTTTATATTTTACAGTGTGGCCATTTCTTTTTTTTAATTATATTTGAACTAAAATCTGCAACATTAGCCTTCACATAAGCTTTCCAAAAGAGAATACCAGTCAAGAGAATATCTGTAACATGCAACAGACAACCTCTTGTCTAGATTAAAAAATATTAGACTGTCTGTGGAACAATTTGTTCCTCAAAGCTGCAACTGAGTGATGAGTTTTTTTTTTTTTTTTTTTACGATTCTTGCCTTGTCGACAAAAGCGAGGCTGATATCTTTCTCACAACTCCCCTGAGACAAACGTCCAGACACTGATAAATGCATGTTGACTTACTTAGACTTGTTCTACAGGTCTTTGCAATTACCTGCTGGCATTGCAGTCTAAATTTTATTGTCCTTTTTTGTCAGGTAGAAATGTAGGCTCTATGCCCGACCACTATAAAACATTTTTGATTCTGGCACACTACTTTTTTTTCCTGTATTGTGTGTTCACATTGCCAGTGTAGACAGTAGGAGTCATACATGCTCTAAAGAGGGAGGGATTGGTGCATGTGGGAAGATATAGCATAGGACAGTGAGGAAGGAAAGACCCAGAAGACTCAGAGGTCTCTCTGAATCACTGGCGCTGTTTGAAGGATGATGAGGCGTTGCTTTAAGGAAGGCTGAGCCATGTAGGGTGTGCTGCCAAGCTGACCTGAACAGACATCTTAGTGGAGGATGGACTGCATTAATATGCACTGCATGTTTCCTTCTGATACACAATAGCTGAATATCTCAGCTCCAAATTATAATTTTGCATTACACTTCTATGCGACTTGACTTCTAGTTTTGCATTTTTATTATTCATTTCAGTCAAAATATTTACTCCTGCTTCTTAAATGAAAGCTTTCTAAAGCAGTTTCCCCAGAAAGTATTTACTTGTACTCCATATAGGAGTCTTTTTAGAATTGGCGTAACACACAGCAGAATCTGTCACACTCTTTAGGCCCCGATCACACCGAACGCGTCTTTTAGTTCTAAAAACGCGAGGCGCACAGCACTGCCTTTTTTTGGTGACTTTTAAAAAAAGAGCAGTGTGCTGCCGTTTTTTTATGTTGCTAGGCAACAACCAAAACAACTGTCCTGTCAGTCAAATCAAAGGATTATAGTGCCAGCGCTCTAAAATCTCTGGTTTTTGCTGTTAATTAAAATGTCATTAGCAGAAACCCTAAAAAATACAGCTCCGGGTTACCCACGACAGACACCAAAAGTTTCTCCTCCATTTCTTGCAGTCTCCGGACTTTTTAAGCAACGGTAAACTTTCGTCACCACAACAGAAGGCCCGCCTCTCCATTCATTCGATTGGACAATGGAAAAAACGCGAATGACGTTGGGCGTTTTTCCGCTCAGAGTTGCTTTTTTTTTCAACTTCAGGCGCTCAGAGCGCTTCTGCAAAAACGCGAGGCGCAGCAGGCGGCGAAAACGCGAGGCGCCCGGGGCAATAAGCAGCGCGCAGAACGCTCACTGCCAACAGAAAACCATTCAAAAAAAGGCGCCTCTCACTGCAAAAACGCGTTCAGTGTGATCGGGGCCTTATCCTGTTTCTTGCATGTTTTTTTTTTTTTTTCATGAGTTTTCAGCAGCCATTACTCCAATCTTCAGTGTCGCACGATCCTTCAGAAATCATTCTAATATGCTGATTTGGTGCTTAAAGGGTTAGTTATAACATAGTGAAGCTGTTATAATTTCCTTTTTTGATGTTAGACTTCTATAGTTTCACCCAGAATTGAAAAATCTCACTTGCTTTTTTCTGTGGAACTCAGAAGATATTTTGAAGAATGATTCAACTGTATTTACTCATACTATGAAAGTCAGTTTGGTCAAAATATTACCTTTTCAAAAACATGTTCTTTTGAGTATTGCTTGGTTTGCAATTCTTCATAAGAATATGAGAAGCTTTTGTTTGATGAGAGAGAACAAGAAAGGGACACATGGATTCAAGTTGGAAGGGAACTTTTATGAATGCAACATTTTATGGTGTGTTCATATCCACATAATGGAAAAACATCTTAAAGTATTTGTGAACAAAAGGGTTTAAGCCTGACTTTGAAGTTTTTTGTGCTTTTTTTGACATAACGAAAGCGAATAGGTATAAAACCACCATAAAAGTGAAACCACCAGTCATAAAAGTGTTCTAAATGACACACCGAAGTAAAAATATTATTCATAATAATCTGGCCCTCCATACTAGTTCTCAAAACAGATATGGCTCCTCTTTGACTTAATTCTCTTTAGACGTACTTTTCAGAACCTAAAAAATATATTTTTTAAATGTGTTCCACAGAAGAAAGTCAGACACACAAGTTAGGAACAACATAAATGTAAGTAAATGATGAAAGAATTTTCACAGTTTTGCACTATATCAATGACGTAGCCCATATTTGACCCAGGACCACAAAACCAGTCATAAGTGTCATTTTTTTTTTTAATTGAGATGATAAATAAATGATAAAATGTAATAAATAAGCTTTCCATTGACGTGTAGTTTGTTAGGACAATTTTTGGCCAAGATACAACTATTTAAATATCTGGAAACTGAGGGTGCAAAAAAATCTAAATATTAAGAAAATCGCCTTTAAAGTTGTTCAAATGAAGTTCTCAGCAATGCATACTACTAATCAAAAAATATGTTTTGAGATATTTATAGTAGGAAATTTACAAAATATCTTCATGGAATATGATCTTTACTGAACATCCTAATGATTTTTAGCATAAAAGAAAAAAAAGGGATTATTTTGACCCATACAAAGTATTATGTGTTGTACATTACATGGCCTTGCATGTTTAGCCCTGTGAATTAACAAGCTTGTTTATGCACCATAAAGGTGACAGTTCCACCCTGAAAGTTCCGTTTGAAATTGATGTCAGAAGCTATTGGTTTTGGCTGCAGGGGTGTCCCATTATTGAAAGCTCTCACTGCAACCAAATGGAGGGTCAGGCGAAATTTTCCATTACCGACTCTAGCTAGGTCTGGGTGAGAGGGGTGGCGTAAAAGCTTTTAGAGCAGGGACAAACGCCAGTCCGCAGCGGTATGACCGAGACCCGAGGCAACAGAATTTTCCACTTATCCTCAGCATGTGTGTGAAGGTACGGCCAAGGGATACACTTAAACTACAGAATTCCTCCAAACCTCTGGGGCAACTGTCTTAAGCATCCACTTCCTCTTAGAAAGGAAGAACCATTCTCATGCTGACCGCCAGCGTTTTGGGGTAAGAACCTTTCTTTCCAGTGTCAAAAGGGCACTGCATTGTCACTAAGAACATCCTGAAGTGGATCTAAGTGGAAAGAGATTTTGCTCGAGTGCGTAAAATAAGAGGCTGCTATCATGCGGTACTGGCATAGGCATTTGCACGTTCCCCTACGCTCAGCAATTTATGGATTTTTCAGGTCTCTCGAAGCAAAGCACTGAGCCAGTACAGCGGTCCTTGTGTCATGCAGTTAGTAATGAGCTTCTTAATTAAACCCTGCAGGCTTGTGGCTCAATTAGGGCTTACAGACAAAGTTAAACTGATCAATCCAGGAAGTGCTTCTACAGAGCTCTGTCAGTCACACTGTACAGAACATCAAACCAGTTTCTTGTTCTTCAAAGTACCAAGTTTTCATTGTGTTTTCTATGAGAGCAGGTGACCTTTAGCCTTTCAAACTCTGGATGATTGTTGTATCTTTGTCTCCTTCATACTCGTCAGGGCCTATTAGCTTGCTCAATTGATGGACCCATTGCTGTTCCCAAACAACTCAACTGTGCCTCCCCACCCCATCCTGCGTTTTGACCTTGCTGGGGGCATCGGTTGAGTTTACTTATAGGACTAGGCACATTCACGTTTCTCTCATTGTGCCTACTGTCTTCCATCTCTGGTCCTTACTCAACCTCGAGAACTTCCTTCTAACTGGTAAGGATGCTAGATAAGCTGCACTAAGAAGGTATAACTTGGGTTTATGGCATTTTATTTCGCAATTGGATTTTTTTTCTCTTTGTGAATGTTTGAGCATTTGTCTCTTTGAATTAGTGTTTCCGTAGCCTTCAGTGATGGGATTGATTACCTCAGTGGAGAATGAAAGAAGCATCCATTCGATTGGTCTCAAAGTTAGATGCTTTTGAGTTGGCGTCTTAGGTTGGTCTTAACCTCAGGTGTACTTAGAATCTGAATTGGTAGTGTGCTATGCTTTAAAAGGGGACATTGGGTGCCCATTTTCCACCAGTTGGTATGATTTTTTTTTATTTTTTTTAGGGTCTTTATAAAATATCTGCAACATACTTTGGACAAGGTGCTTAAAGTGTTTTAAGTACTTGAATTGGATTTAAGGCCTAGAAAACCCTTGAAAATAGCAATATTCCTAAAGAGGTTACTTGAAAAGTGCTTGAATTATTGAAAGACAATGTATTTATGAAATAAGTAGTTAATTTTTTTTTAATAAGCACATCTTTTCACGGAACATTCATAGAATTAAGAAAAACAGTGTGTGTGTGTGTGTGTATATATATATATATCTATATATATATTTACTATTTCAGTTAATGTCATAAAACTATAGAGCTAAACCAGTAGTAGTACTGACAGTGTTGTGTAAACATTCCTCAAGACGCAAAAAGAGGAATAGATGAACCAAATCAATTGAGTGAGTCATTTAAGCTGGAACCGCTCTGATTAATTCATACTCCTGACTTTTCCGAATTTTTGAATTTCAACATCGCTTGTAATGATTTAAAAAAACATTGTGTAACAATAATCATTTGATTTAGATCGAACTTTGCAAATTGGGATTGGGATTGGGACTTCGGAGCATGTACCACAAATCATTTGATTTAGATCGTAACTTCAGAGCGGGTTCGCAAATCTTATAGAAATCAGAACCTAGGACCATGAATTGTGAATCATTTGATTCAGGTTGGGATTTTGGAGTCTGAGTCCTGATCTGAAATGATGGTTCGCTAATCATTGTTTAGATCAAGATTTCGAAGTGTGGATTGTGAATTATATGATTTAGATCGGAACTTCGGAGCGGGTTTGCGAATGTTTTGCTGTAGATCAGAACCCACGAGCAGGAATTGCAAATCATTTGATTCAGATTGGGACTTGAGTGGTTTTGCAAATCTTTTTTTCTGATTTTTTGTTTTAAACAGTAACATCAAACCATAAGTGAGATCTCTGATTCAAGTCCTTGAAAATCAAAAAAGTAGTGCTTGAAAAGTCCTTGAAATGATTGATCCAATCGGGTTGCGCATCGCAAATCATTTTATTCAGATCGGCCTTTAAATCTTGTATCGTGAATCATTTGATTTATATCAGAACTTTGCATATTGCAAATAATTTGATTCAGATTGGGACTTCTGAGCGTGTATCATTAATCATTTGATTTAGATCAGAACTTCAGAGTGGGTGTGCGTGTCTCTTGCTTTAGATTGGAACCTAGGAGCGTGAATCGCAAATCATTTGATTCAGATCGGGATTTCGGAGCAGGTTCTTGAATCATTCTGCGAATTGAATAATTTGCAGTTCTTGAACCGTGCTCCGAGTCCTGATCTGAAATTATGGTTTGCTAATCATTGTTTAGATTGGGACTTCGGAGTGTGGATTTCGAATCATTTGATATAGATTAGAACTTTAGATTAGATTGCTTTAGATTAGATTAGATTAAAACCAATGAGCGAGAATCATTTGATTCAGATCGGGACTTCTGAGCAGTTTCGCCAATCCTTTTTTTCAGTTTTTTTTTCTTAAACAGTAGAAAACATTAAACCATAAGTGAGATTTGTGATTGAAGTCCCTGAAAATCATAAAAGTAGTGCTTGAAAAGTCCTTGAAAGTCATGGAATTTTGTGCACGAACCCTGTTTGGATAAGATTCTGTAATGGTTGTGCTAAACTAGGGCTGGGAGATTAATCGAAAAATAATCGAAATCGACATTCAGAACCTATAATCGTTAAAATTTTTCCAGGAAGATTATTTCAATTACTTTCCCTTTAAAAAACACTAGCGCTCCGTTCCGATATTCCGCCGACATGTCGATGGAGAGCTTAAACAGTATTTATACAGTAAAAAGTATTTACAGGATATACAAGGGTAATTTTATTTAGAGATACTGCTTATTTTCTACTTTTAATATGAAAAACATTGAAAATTATTTATTTTGTTTCCAATAGTGCAAGTTATTTATTTTCACTAATTTAAGAAAAATGTGACTTTTCGTTTTAAGCAATGCTTGCTTTAATTTCAGTTGTTCAACACTGATGTTCAATTAATAATCATAGATCGTAGATAGTGTGTTTCCTTCAATTATTTTAAAATCAAGTAATGCACCCTTCATCCAAAAATCTCTTGCTTGTAATATGTGAACATATTTACTGTACAAAACTTGTCAGTGAACTATGAGGGCAAAAAAATAAATATTATATAAATATAATTAAATATAATTTTATTAATAAATAAAATAATCGTTCATTAATCGTAATCGGGTTAAAATGTTCAATTAATCGAGATTTTGATTCTAAGCCAAATTGCCCAGCCCTATGCTAAACAACACCTTTTTACCTTGTCCAATACAGCTCTGTTCACAGCGACTTGTTTTAGTGCATGTCTCTTTAAATGATAATGAGTTTGTTTGCAAAAACAAAACTAATCCACTCTGTCCTCAGTAGCTCTTATGTCGGGAGAAAATGAAGACTCAATTGAGATGTTCACTTTCACATCCAAATACAAAATACCTGAAAATGGCGGACAGTGCACAACTGGCAGAGGGCGGAAATATGCAAATACGGGACAGCCTGTCAGTGATTGTGGGCGGGGCCTGATCAGTATGACATCATACTGCTCAGAAAATCCAAATGGCTTGATAATTGAGTCTGTTTAGTTTTTTTGGGGGGGGGATTAACAAAAAATGGGGATGGGTTTCAATGGGTTTCAATCAATGTGGGTGGTTGTGTCCACACACTGCTAAAACACATTTACTGTGTATACCAGGGGTGCCCAACCCTGTTCCTGGAGATCTACTATCCTACAGAGTTCAGCTCCAACCCTAAACAAATACACCTGAACCAGCTAATTAACCTCTTAAGTAGCACTTGATAATTACAGACAGCTGTGTTGGAGCAGGGCTGGAACAAAAGTCTGCAGGTAGGTAGATCTCCAGGAGCAGGGTTGAGCAACCCTGGTGTATACAAACTCCATGTAAAAGTGATTTTGCATCCAATGTCCCCTTCAA
The DNA here is from genome assembly GCF_049309525.1 of Garra rufa. Taxonomy (NCBI): domain Eukaryota; kingdom Metazoa; phylum Chordata; class Actinopteri; order Cypriniformes; family Cyprinidae; genus Garra; species Garra rufa. Next base: position 30,973,805 of record NC_133368.1, on the reverse strand, counting down.
TTGGTATCCATCTAAAATGGCTTGTTTTTGGTTTTTGTAAACCTCTCTCAAAGGCTCTGATATATTTGCCTAAGTAACAATTATTTAGTCATGATTCTAAGAGTTTTCACCTCAGTGATTCATGATTAATTCATGTTCTGCTGGTCATTTGAAGCGAATTAGCCAGGGGTTCGTAATCCAGATTGAGCCATCATAATTCCTCATTCTGCCAGATTAAAATGGCTGGTAGACACAAGGACTGTCAGATATTGTGATGTTGATTGAAAGCCACCCCTCACCCTGGCTTAAACCTCCTGGTTTTCAGGCCATGTCTGTTCGCCTGTTTTCATTGTACATGCCGTACGTCTTTCAGCTCAGAAAAAAAAACAAGAACGGAGCGGGGTGAGGGATAAGGTAGAAGGGGCATAGAAGCATATGAAGGTTGAATCTTAAATGTCACAACAGACAAATTCAGTGTAATGACAGAAGTAACTTATGTAAGAGTCTACAGATGGTGACCAGACACCCTGGGCTGGACCAGACTGCAGGAATGGGCATGGACAGTGGTTGGGTACAGCTTCGTTGACGTGTCGCCCACTGGAGATACCCAGACGGCTGGACTCTTGGGTGCCGATTCCACCCCCTAATACCCCTGGGGCTGCTCGCTGAGCGTAGTGGGACTCCTCTAGCCTCAAAAACCTTCACTTCAGCCCATGCAGTGATAATGCCGTTGACAAACAAGGAACTTGCTGCAGTGAAATTTGGATTTAGGCGTTTTTTTGTGTTTTGCGCATTGTATCCGGCGAGGGATCACGTGGCCAGCGCCTCACCCACATGACCTCATACCAGAACCAATCAAACGGTGCCGTTCCATTGGGGTTGAGCGAGAGATCGCTGGAGAAATCATTTTCCCTCTGTGGTTTTTAATTTCAGTCCTTTCCGAACGTCGGTATTGGTGGCCATCGGTTAGGAGCTTTGTGAAGGTAAATTTTTTTACGTTTTCAAATGTATTTTTAACATATGCTTTAATATACCATTCTGGCCTGGTCAGATGATTGGTCGTAAGAAACGAATCTTTTTGTCAGTTAACTGGAAAATTAACCTTACAATGAATATATTGGAATCATCAGTCTCCTAATGCTGTAGTCCACATATAGACCAGTTTACATTAAGTAGCTTGTGATATTTTTAACTGATTTGCTTTTTTTGCTGTAGGTTGTGGCATTTTTTGCTATATCCATTTATTGTTCGACAGTAGTCTATGCCGCAGACAGTATGGCGTGAAGGATTGTGACTCGTGTGTCAGTCTCAGTTGCGATTCCGACCTTGATGGCAGTTTGTAACATTAAACACAACTCGGCCCTTTGATTAATGCTTCTAGAGAGGTACACAATTTTGTTCGTCGTCGTTACTTCAATTATCGTCATGAGTTCTTTATCTGTCACAATGAAGTGGAAGAGATTTCGTCTTAACTGTTGGTACAGAGTCCACCCATTGCCAGCTTTTTAGGAGACTTATCTATGAACAGAACAAAGAGTTTTTTTGGTTCTGAAGCTGAGAGTGCTTCAACTGGAGATTTTACATTTGTAGGGTTATATTGCCATCGTACCATCTCCCCAATGGATTGGATGGAATTTCAATGTTCAACGTTGAGTCTGTTGAGTTAATCTATATTGCGCTTGTTGCTGATTTCAGAAATGGTTTTCACTGTGATGCCTGGAGACGACCAGAGGTGTCTCCATTTAGCATTTCGGCACTTTCGATTAGTAGGCCGTTAGCTAGCACGGGTCGTTGGTACCGATATCCCGACTCTCAGATCCTTGGATCGGTTTTGCTTGATCTTGCATTGGCATTGCTGGGCGACTGAGCTCTTGATTATAATTTGGGTTGAGATCCAGGCAAGGGCGACTGATCAGGGCTGACAGTTTTCGAGCCGCCTGTCAGGCTGAGTAGGGGAGGGTGCCCCTGCAGACACGCGTACTGCAACAAAAGGCTCCTCTAGAGTTGTTCACATATGAGTGTCCAAGCGCCCCCTCCTCCCCCACGACACAACGCCCAGCCGAAGGGACCCCGGCCTTGGTGATGCCACATGCCCGCGGGGAACACTTGTGCCAGAAAACCAACATTTTTTTTTTTATTTTTTTTTTTATTTTTTTATTTTTTACAGTGAGATGAGTGGCTGTTTTAATCAGTAGGTTTTTCACCAGTTTTGATTGGGTGAATCGCTTCTGTCACAAAAAGTGTGTGATCGCTCATTTTGTGGAAATCCAGTAGTAAAGGAAAAAGTCTAGTAAAGGATGCTTATTTGGCTTGGACTTAATCAGTAATGTTTTTGGGATCACTTTGCAGTTTCATACATATTTACATTATATTTTTTTGTTTTAATGAAATAAAAAGTAGTTTAAAATGGTTTAATGAAATAAAAAGTGGTTTTTAATGAGTAATTTTTATATGGCGAATATGTTTTTAACATTTTTCCCTTTCTGTTATGCAACACAGCATATTTAACCATAGATTTTACTCAAAATACTAAGTGTCACCCTATTTGCTTGTTTGTTTTTCTTTCTTTCTTTCTTTCTTTTAGTAATTTTTAAAAAGAAAAGTTCCAGAATCTTCACATTTATTTAGAGAATTACCAGATTTGTTTTTCTATAGATTCTTTTAAAAAAATATTAATAATCACATTTTAGTATTTTTTTAAAAAGATTGTTTTATTTTTAATATTCACTTTTTAGTCATTTTTAAAAAGAAAATGCCCAGAATCTGCAAATTTATGTAGAGAATTTTTAGATGATTATTTTAACTTTAATAATCACATTTCAGTCATTTTTAAAAAGAAAATGATCAGAATTCCCCTAATGTTTTTATCATTTATAGAAATGTTTTACAAAAAAATCTGATTTTTAATATATATTTTAGTATAATAAATTATAATTAGTGTATAATTAGTGTTCACATATTTTTCTTAAATATATACATGCATGTGTGTGTATTTATATATACATAATACATATGCACAGTACACACACATATTCTGTACACAAAACCTTTTATTTTGGATGTGATTAATCGCAATTAATCATTGCCCAGAACAAATTTTAAATAATTAACTGTCATTTTTGTAAAAAAAGAAAATGACTAGATTTGTTCTGATATTTAAAAATGTTACCATGCTGTTATCACAGAATTCCAAGATTAAATGCAGTTAAATTTGTCTTAACAAATCCATTTTTGCAAATTAGAAAAAGTACAAAATACACAATGTAGTATTTGACACGCATAAAGTTGGCACAAATAGGTTTATAAGTTCATTCTGAGTATTGTATTGCCAGTTTAGGATGAAAGCAACACATTCTGCAGTGAAATTCTCCTCATGGGGTGGAATTATGAAGCAGGCTTATGGCCGGTTTATGTTTGAATGTAATGACTGCCTTGGAGGATTAGGGCAGGCCAGATGACAGTGGATAGACTCAGATTATATTTAGCATTTTCCTCTTGCGCCTGTTATATTGCTTTGTGTTTGTGTTTAGAAAATTGCAACAGTTGTAGGAATCATACATTATCTTCTGACATTATTCCCTCTCTGTGTGTCTAATGGCTGCAGATCTAATGTTCCCACCCTGCTCTTTATTCAGAGGTTTTAATTTAATTCCTCCCCACAGTTAGAGCGATGACCCATCATAAAGACCTCATCACCACTCTGAGGCGAAGCAATCATAATACAGATAGTCAAATCGGTATTGAGAGGACCTTTGCACATATTTTATGTGAGTCACAACATCAGAAGTGAGTGGTTTGCACTTGTTTACATATGTTGTTGAATTTATTTATTTATTTTTGATTATTGAGAATGAGCAGTTCAGCTAATTACAAATACAGATGTAGTGAACACTGGACATCTATAAAGACATACTTTTTTTCTCTTTTGATCCTGCTGTAAATCTCAGTGGATGTGTTCTGCTGTGGGTTCATAATCCTGTTTGGAATCATATCATTCTGTTGCACTAAACATGTAACATTTAATCCTCTTGTTTTTCTTTACCCACAACTGCAAATTCTCTTTTTGATTATTTTCTTTTTTACTTTGAGCACATTGATTTTGCAGAGTTGCATGGGCACAGATTGGGCCTGCTAATAACCATAACTAATATCTATCTATCCATCTATCCTTTCTTTAAATTACCAGTTTTTTTTTTTAAACATATTTTAATTTTATAATTTTTGTACGTTATAATAATCACCAAGTATTGGTGAAGCGACTTTTTTACGTCTCTTTCTTTCTTTCTTTCTTTCTTTCTTTCTAGACATATTTTAATTTATTTATTTTAATAGTCAAGTATTGAGGAAGCAACATTTTTTTATAGTAGTTCCTTTTTTTCTTTCTTTTTTATGAAATTACTAGTTTTTTGTATAGATTTTTTGTTACATTTTAATAATGACCAAGTATTGGTGAAGTGACCTTTCTTTCTTTCTTTCTTTCTTTCTTTCTTTCTTTCTTTCTTTCTTTCTTTCTTTCTTTCTTTCTTTCTTTCTTTCTTTCTTTCTTTCTTTCTTTCTTTCTTTCTTTCTTTCTTTCTTTCTTTCTCTTTCTTTTTTTACAAAATTACCAGATTTATAGATTATTTTTTATTATTTCAATAATCACCAATTATTGAAGTTACTTTTTTATTGTACCTTTTTCTTTCTTTCTTTCTTTTATGAAATTACTAGATTTTTTGTAAAAATTTTAACATTTTAATAATCGCCAAGTACTGAAGTTACCTTTTTTATTTTACCTTTCTTTCTTTCTTTCTTTCTTTCTTTCTTTCTTTCTTTCTTTCTTTCTTTCTTTCTTTCTTTCTTTCTTTCTTTCTTTCTTTCATTCTTTCTGTCTTTCTTTTTTTTTTTTTACAAAATTACCAGATTTACAGATTATTTTTTATTATTTCAATAATCACCAATTATTGAAGTTACTTTTTTATTGTACCTCTTTCTTTCTTTCTTTTATAAAATTACTAGATTTTTTGTACAGATTTTTTTTTTTTACATTTTAATAATCCCCAAGTACCGAAGTTACCTTTTTTATTCTTTCTTTCTTTCTTTCTTTCTTTCTTTCTTTCTTTCTTTCTTTCTTTCTTTCTTTCTTTCTTTCTTTCTTTCTTTGCTTTCATTCTTTCTTTCTTTCTGTCTTTTTTTTTTTTTTTTTTTTTACAAAATTACCAGATTTACAGATTATATTTTATTATTTCAATAATCACCAATTATTGAAGTTACTTTTTTATTGTACCTTTTTCTTTCTTTCTTTCTTTCTTTCTTTCTTTCTTTCTTTCTTTCTTTCTTTCTTTCTTTCTTTCTTTCTTTTATGAAATTACTAGATTTTTTTTGTACAGATTATTTTTTTTTACATTTTAATAATCGCCAAGTACTGAAGTTACCTTTTTTAATTTTACCTTTCTTTCTTTCTTTCTTTCTTTCTTTCTTTCTTTCTTTCTTTCTTTCTTTCTTTCTTTCTTTTACAAAATTACCAGATTTACAGATTTTAATAATCACCAAGTATTGAAGTTACTTTTTTATTGTGCCTCTTTCTTTCTTTCTATATATATATATATATATATATATATATATATATATATATAATTATTATTTTTTTTTTTTTTTAGAAATTAAATGAGTTATAATTGTGATTTGGTCCTTGTTGTAAAAGAACATTGTTTGTATAGTTACAGAGTTGGATCTTTCTGGTCAAAGTGTTCAATCAGGAATCACTGAGTTAATAAAGGAAGTAAGTAGGGTGCTGTAAATGTACCATCTCAGCACCCTTCAACTGCTTTTCAGCTTGCTTTAGCCGTGGACATCGTGTCAGCAGTTTGCATGGACGTGTCTGCATTTATATTTGTGTTCCTTTGTGGGACTTTGTGTTCTAAGGATATATATACTAGATTTTTATACTAGATTTGTTCTAATGTTTTGGCATAGAAAATTTCAAGATTTGTGATTATTTCTTCCTTTGTTTTTTATTTTAATGTTTTTCCTTTTTTTTTTTTCCTTTTTTTTTCTTTTTTTTTTTAGAGATTTTTTTTTTTTGTTATTTCAGAAATGTTCAGAATGTTTTTAAAAGACCAGATTTGTTGTACTGGGAAGAGCTAAACCAGGACCAAAAAAACAAAACAAAACAAAAAAGCAGTTCAGACAGCATGAACAATTTAATTCGGCTCTTGTTTTGGCCTCTCTGAAAATAGTATTTGACAATCTTTCATGAAGAATGACTGTGCTGCTTCCGTCGCACTACACTGCCGATTATTCCTCCGTTACCTCCCTTCTTCCTGGTTGCTTTTTGTTTCTCATCCTCGTGGCCGCCCATGATTGTGATTTGGAGAGCAAGAGAAAAGACAAACGGCCTCAGGCTATAATTTGCCCTGAAATCTCGCATGAGCCAGTGTCTCCAATAAACACTGTCGCCTCTCGTTAAGCTCTCGCCCTTGATACACTGACAGGACTAGTGATGTGTTTAACACGATAAATCATGGCGCTTGATCTGCCCAGGCCCCTCTGCCAGCCCACTTGTACAGGGACTTACCCCCTCTTTCTACCAGAGACGACCACACTCGCTGATCTACGTCTTTATGATTTAGGTTTACCCTGAAAAACCTTATTGGGTTCCTGGTCTTGGTGAACATTATTCAGAGAAAAAAATAAATCTTTGAAGTGTCTACGTTGTTAATCAAATCCGGTCCCAGCCTACTTTTTTCCTCACTGATGTCCTGCTTTACTTGGAAATACTTGTTCATTTGTTTGTTTTTTAGAAATTAAATGAGTTATAATTGTGATTTGGTCCTTGTTGTAAAAGAACATTGTTTGTATAGTTACAGAGTTGGATCTTTCTGGTCAAAGTGTTCAATCAGGAATCACTGAGTTAATAAAGGAAGTAAGTAGGGTGCTGTAAATGTACCATCTCAGCACCCTTCAACTGCTTTTCAGCTTGCTTTAGCGGTGGACATCGTGTCAGCAGTTTGCATGGACGTGTCTGCATTTGTCACCCAGTTTTTTTATTCCAAAAGTGGAACCTTGCATGATATTGACAACCCAAATAAAGTTAAACAGTGCAATGTTAAATTGTAAGTATAGTCACATTTAAAACTGAGTCTGTTTACTTTATTAACCCCTTAGCATTCCTGTCAAACTTAACTCCATGCAAAACGTCCTGCCGGTGGAACGTTGGAATGCTAAGGTGTTAATGCTTGTTCTTTGTAATAGTCTCCTTTGAAACAGCTTTTCTTTTCAGCTGATGTCACATCCCTTTTTCTTTCAACCCTTGTCCTCCAATCGTCTCTACGTTTCACTCAAAAACACATCAGACAGATCGTAAACATCACTTCACATACTGTTAATGTAAGTGGTTGAGTATTATGGTGAAAAGGTTTCATTACAGTATTTGTCCTCTCTTATTATCATGATTTTGTCAAAAGAAAAATTCACTGATTGTGCCCCCAGTGTCGCCACATTTCTATTGTTTTTGTGATTTTAGCCAGTACGAGTTGATAGCTTTGAGCATTTGACAAATGGCTTGTTTATGCAGTCTTTTTGCTCCTGATGTTCAAGAACTGTTTCCATTTCGCATTAATTAGAAAAACAGCCTATGGTCTGAAAAAGCATTTTGATTTATTTTCTCATTGCAGAACTGCTCAAATTGCGGTGGTCATTTTAGAGGAAGTGGGTGTTTGTTTGTTTGTTTCTGGTTGTGTTGGAGTGAATTGCAGCCTCAGGTTCTGTCTCCTATTATTTTCCCTATTACAAGGTCACACTGTTGTAAACAATAAGGTTATTATTTTTCTCCTCCTGTTCTAGCATTTATAAAAACACCAGTTTTTTTGTACACACCATGTATCCACTTATTCTAACTTCCACTCACTGGGGAAATCAGCAGTGGTGAAGGCATAGCAGTCTTGGGGTATCATCTTAAAGGGTTAGTTCATCCAAAAAAAACAGTAAATTCTGACGTTAATTACTCATCCTCAAATTTCAAATTCGTAAGACCTTTGTTCGTCTTCAGAACACAAATGTAGATATTTTTGATGAAATTCGAGAGCTTTCTGACCCTAGTAAGGACATTGTTAAAATAGTCCATGTGACATCAGTGGTTCAACCGTAATGTTATGAAGCTAGGAAAATACGAAAATACAACTTTATTCAACAATTTCTTCTCTCGCTTGTCAGTCTTTGAGGTGCGTACACAGAAGAGAAAAAAATTGTTGAACAAAGTTGTTAAAGCAGAAAAAGTATTCCCGTAGCTTCATAACATTACGGTTGAACCACTGATGTATGTGGACTGTTTTATCGATGTCCTTACTACCTTTCTGGGCCTTGAATAGGACAATATTTGGCCAGGTTAACTATTTGAAAATCTAGAACCCTAGAGCGCAAAAAAAATCCAAATACTGAGAAAATCGCCTTTAAAGTTGTCCAAATGAAGTACTTAGCAATGCATATTACTAATCAAAAATAATGTTTGAATATATTTACAGTAGAAATACTCGTAGGAATTTACTAAATATTTTATGCAATGTATTTTTGGCTATTCTAAAAACATACCAGTCTTTTTTCCTCTCAAAATTGGAATTTATAACTCACTATTGCATGTTTATATCACAATTCTAAGAAAAAATGTCAGAATTGTGTGAAAAAAGTTGCAATTGCAAAATATAAATTTGCATTTGCACAATAAAAGTTAATTTGTGAGATGCAAAAACTATTTCTTGCAATTTATACAATTCTGATGTTAACAATATTTGCAATTCTGATAAATGAAGTCTGAATTGCTTGATATATTGCTTGATTTGAATTTATAACTCACTATTGCACGTTTATATCACAATTCTGAAATAGAAGTCAGAATTGCATGAAAAAGTTTAAATTTCAAGATATACATTTGCATTTGCAAGAAAAATTTACAATTTGTGAGAGAAAAACTTTAATTTGCAAGAAAAACAACTTTTTCTTGTAATTGTGAGTTTATATGTTGCAATTCTGACTTTATAACTTGCAGTTGTTAGTTTATGTCTCACATTTCTGAAAAAAAAAAAGGTTAGAATGGTGAGTTTGTATTGCGCAGTTCTGAGGAAAAAATTCAGAATTGTCAGATAAAAAGTCGCAGTAACCTTTTTTTTTTACGTTTTATTTAATAGTGGAAATGGTATAATGACAATTGTAATATTTGTATTAGTGATCCATGAATGTCAAATTATTATTGAATTTGCAGTCACATCTGTGCGCTTATGCAGTCTAAATATATTCTGATCTGTTTTTACTAAACATTTTCGTGTTTGGCTGTTGGTCATTTATATGAATTATTATGAGACAGTTTTGTGCTATGTTTGAAGCAAAGTGGAGAGAGATGGAAAAAGGAGCATTTTGGGAGCACTGCTTGACCAAGCGTAAAGCGTGATTAATTCAATAGGTACCACAGAGGAAGGGGCCAGAAGCTCTTTAGAGGAAGAGCTGACCCACTTTCTATATCCTGTGCTTCAGCAAAGACTGAGCTTATCTACCACCGGGAAGATATCAGACTTACGATTAACATAAAATAGAATTAAAAATTGAAGTATTTCAATGGCTAATTTTTAATCTGCTCATACTTTCTTGAAAGCAACTGGAAATGTGCTCGCTCTCTCCCAAACACGCAGACTTCAGCATCAAAAGAAAGTGGTTGAAAGGACACATGCCTTTCAAGGTAACATGAGTGTGTTTATGCAGCCATTGCTTTTGCTCTGATGACTGCTGTAATCAGCACACAGATGTAGCGTTCAGATGTCCGCTGTGTTTTGCGGGCTGTTGTTCACCCGACCAATTCTGTTTCTGTGTTTGGGTGTTTTTGTGTGGCCACTTTTGGCCCTGTGGACGTTTGGGAACTAAGCACACTTTTTTTTTTACTATATATCACTATAAATAAAAGGATTTGTCAAAGTGGTAAATAAAGATTATTTGAGTACGGTTTACAAGAAAATACTATTTTTATCTTTGTTTAAAATATCATGTTTTGCTATTTCTTTGTAATTTTTATATACAGTGTTGTGAAAAAGTGTTGTTTTTTTGTTTTTTTTGCATGTTTGTCACACTTTAATGTTTCAGATCATCAAACAAATTTAAATATTAATGAAAGATAACACAAGTAAACACAACATGCAGTTTTTGAATGGTTTTTTATTATGAAGGAAAAACAAAATCCAAACCCACATGGCCCTGTGTGAAAAAGTGTTTGCTCCCTAAATTTAATAACTGGTTGGGCCACCCTTAGCAGCAACAAATGCAGTCAAGCGTTTGCAATAACTTGCAATGAGTCTGTTACAGCGCTGTGCAGGAATTTTGGCCCTCTCATCTTGTCAGAATTGTTGTAATTCAGCCACATTGGAGTGTTTTCGAGCATGAACCGCCTTTTTAAGGTCATGCCACAGCATCTCAATAGGATTCAAGTCAGGACTTTGACTAGGCCACTACAAAGTCTTCATTTTGTTTTTGTTCAGCCATCCAGAGGTGGATTTGCTGGTGTGTTTTGGATCATTGTCCTGCTGCAGAACCCAAGTTCACTTCAGGTCCAGAAGCAGCAAAACAGCCCCAGACCATCACACTACAGCCACCATATTTTACTGTTGGTATGATGTTCTTTTTCTGAAATGCTGTGTTACTTTTACGCCAGATGTAATGGGACACACACCTTCCAAAAAGTTCAACTTTTGTCTCATCAGTCCACAGAATATTTTCCCAAAAGTCTTGGGGATCATCAAGATGTGTTCTGGCAAAACTGAGACGAGCCTTTATGTTCTTTTTGCTCAGCAGTGGTTTTCGTCTTGGAACTCTGCCATGCAGGCCATTTTTGCCCAGTCTCTTTCTTATGGTGGAGTCATGAACACTTGCCTTAACTGAGGCAAGAGAGGCCTGCAGTTCTTGAGATGTTGTTATGTGGTCTTTTTTTTCACCTCTTGGATAAGTCGTCGCTGTGCTCTTGGGGTAATTTTGCTCGACCCTTCATAAAAAAACAACAACCTTCATTTAAAAACTGCAAGCATGGAAAAAAAAAATTATTAAGGGGGCCAACACTTTTTCACACCACTACATTTTTATTTATTTATTTATTGTTAAATAGAATTTTTGTCTTGTTTTCCACCAAATTATCTAAAAATTCTTCAAATCCAGAAGGATTTTCTAGACAAGTAAAAATTATTTTCTTGTTTTAAAAAATAACAAGTCAAAATTAAGCGAGATTTTGCTTTTGCAGTGTTTATGGCTAGCTTTTATGTATCATGGATACAATAAAAAAAATATGTTGTCTTGTTTTTTCTGAAAACAAGACAAATTTTACCCATCTAGAAAATCCTTCTTGATTATAAGAATTTTTAGATATTTTGGCTGGAAACAAGACAAAAAATCAAAGTAAGAAAAGCATTTTTTGCAGTGTTTATGGCTAGCTTTTATGTATTATGGACAATTTTACAAACAATTACAGATGATGTACAGTGCAAATTGCAATGCAAAAAAATAGTATTGTTCATAAAGATGGCTTGTCAGAGTGCACAAATGTCATTGAAATCATTGAATTTGAAAATTGTTTGAAATTTGGAATTTAAATTATTGCCGTTTTTTACATTCTTTTGATTATAATAGTTTAAAAATTCAAGTATTTAATATTTAATTTTTTCATATTTAATGCTTTTTTAATATCTTATTTTAATATTTTTAATTTAATATTTCAATTAGGTAAAGAATAAAACAAAATGTAGACATACAAGCATTTTTGCTGTGTTTATGGCTAGCTTTTATGTGTCATAGACACAAAAAAAGTTCACAATTTTTGCAAACAAAATTACAGATGATGTGCAATGCAAAAACGCAGTATTATTGGTAAAGATGGCTTGTCAAAGTACACAAATGTCATTGAAATGAATTCTTTTTTTTATGTGGAATTGAATTATTGTTATAATAGTTTTAAACTATAAATAATTTATTTTTTCATATTTCATATTTTTAATATTTTATTTTCATATTTTAATTCTTATTTAATATTTCATTTTAATTCTAGGTAAAGAATAAAACCAAATGTAGACCTACAAGACATTTAAAAAAGACATTTAAAATGATATTTTCGTATTTAAACCAACCCCTGTGTAAACATGTCTAAAGAAACACACTCACCTCAAAATATACAAAGAAAGCAGCACTTTAAAAATGTAGTCCTTCCGGCATTCTTAACGGTTCACTAAACATGATCATCTAAGTAATAATATTCATGTTATTCATGCAGCTTTTCATTGAAGCACCAGATATGGAGAATTAGCATCACATAAACGATAAGATTGCCTTTCCTCAATCCAAATTTGGTGTATTCGTAAACTTGCCATGAGGTGTTAGCGCTTTGCCCACAGCTTCTGTGTTGTTTGTTGTCTTACAGGCTGATTTAATTCGATAAGATTTCATGCGGTGCTGAACTTGAAGGCATTAGAGATTTAAGTCTTCTGAGGCGGATGGAAAAAAATAAAAATACTACATTGAGTGAGTCATGGGGAGATGTGTGGAACATTGCATGCTCTCCGTGACCATGCACAGACACTATACAGATAAATACAGTTGTCACTCCTCTTAATCCTGTTCCTTACACGCAATGATATGTACATCCAGCAAACAAATTCAGGTACTTCCAACCACGTATATACAGCACAATGTTCCTGATTGTAATTCAAAGGATTTGCTCCAGCATTTAAATGTGGTTGTTGCTTCCAAAACATTGCAGTGCGTTTGAGAGTTTCTGCACACTGATGTTTCTAGTTAATGTTAGTTCTAGTTCTAGTTAATGAACAATACATTTATTGCAGTGTTTATTAATCTTTTTTAATGTTAGTTAGTGAAAAAGTACATTAATGTTAAACAACTTTTGATTTTAATAATGCACTAGTAAATGTTGAAAACATTAAGATAAATTAATTCATAAATGCTGTAGAAATATTGTTTCTTCATGTTAGCTAAAGTAGTTAACTAATGTTAACTTGTGAACCTCATTGTAAAGTGTTACCAGAGTACCCAATTAACTTTGTTAGTACTATTAATATTATTAATAGTAGTAATTTATTTTTACATTATTAATTCTTAGCATTTCTCTAAAACCATGAGGCCATTTTTACATCTTCTTAGTTCTTTTGATTTCCCCTGTGAAAAATAAGTACATTTTGGTATATATTTAAAAAAAAGTACTTATTACGGAAATGGTCAAATTTAAAAGAGAGTACTTAAATGCAAACTGAATGTAATTTTTTGGACACTTAACTACATATGATTTTATGTGTAATATCATAATTAGTTTTATTTTCTTTGGAATATAGTACTGGCAATTATTTATAGTGAGCTTAAATATACTTTAAATGCAGTGTTATTATAGTTAACTAAAACAAAAAACCTAAATAAAGAAAGAAATTAAATAAAAATGAGCTGAAATAAAATTACAAAATATATATAAACCCAAACTTATTTTATTTCGGCTAATTGCCAAGGACTTATTTTCATTTAGTTTAACTTGATTCAAAAAATTTAAATAGTTAAAAAGAGTAAAAAAATTTTTTTTTTGAAATCTAAAAAATAACGACAAAAAAAACAAACAACATAATTAGTGAAACTTTCAAATTAAAACAGAAAATTAAAAAACAAAACAATTTAACAAAAACTATAACAATATGTCAATGATACTAAAATAACACTTATTTAATGCCATTTCATTTGAAACTTTTGTTATTTAAATACATTTGTATCTACATATTTGTAATAAAAAAGTTGCAGTTTAAAATATATTACCGTTAAATGTAATATCTATGAAAGCCAATTTCCGCCACTGAATAAAAAATGTAAAAAGGTGATTGCGACTTTTTATCACAATTCTGACTTTTTTTCCTCATAAATATCATAAATGTGCAATTCTGAGAAGTGAAATCAGGATTGCTTGATATAAACTCGCATTTGTGAGTTATAAAGTCAGCCTTGCGAGATATGAATTCAAATTCGCACCTTTTTTCCCAGAATTGCATGAAATAAACTCAGAATTGTGAGACAAAATCGGCATTCTGATAAATAAAGCCAGAATTACGAGATATAAAGTCAAAATTAGTTCTAAAGTCAGAATTGCAAGATATGAATTCAAATTCGTACCTTTTTTTCCCAGAATTGCTTGATATAAACTCGAATTCTGACTTAATTGCATGAAATAAACTCAGAATTGTAAGACAAATCGTAATTCTGATAAATAAAGCCAGAATTACGAGATATAAACTCAAAACTACTGTAGTTCTAAAGTCAGAATTGCGAGATATGAACTCGAATTCTGACTTTGTTTCTCAGAATTGCATGACACAAACTCGAATTCTGACTTTTTTATTTAGAATTGCATGATATAAACTTCCAATTGTTACAAAGTCAAAATTGGAAGACATAAACAGGCAATTTTGAGAAATAAAGTCAGAATTGTGATATATAAACTCAGAAATCTGAATTTAAAACACGCAGTTGCAAGTTACTAAGTCAGAATTGTGAGATATAAACTCAAAGCAATTCTGGAAACATATCATATATATGATGCAGTTCTAACCAAAAAGACAGAATTGCAAGTTTATCTCATAATCCTGAGGAAAAAAAGTCAGAATTGTGAGATATACTTATATTTTTATAGAGTTTATATCACGCAATTCTGAGAAAAAGGTCATTGTGTCAATTGTGTCTCGTAACCTTTTTTTTTTTTTTTTTTTTAAATACAGAGGTGGAAATGGGCTTCCATAAATATCAAATAACACACTCCAGTTAAAATCATAATCAAGTACTTTACATGCGTTTCAGTATGTTAGTCAATACATCAAATTGAATGCACTTTGAAGCTTTACAAAAGAAATAAAACAATCATTTAGATTCTTTCAATTTGACATTATTACAATTTGCGTGTTTCCTTAAAGTGTAAAATGTATTCTCTTACTTCACTGCAAGTACATATTTTTAGGTATACTTTCACTTTCAGTACAGTTAAACACACTACTTTTTTGTTTTATTTAGTTTTGTTGTTTTTTCCCTGTTTTTTCAAGGGTTTCCCAGGACTAGGTCTGATTAAAATGAAGGGCACCTATTTGTAGAAGTACAGGCCGGTTCACTTCTGTCCATTTGCTTTGTTGCTTCTGTGTGCTCTTAGCTCAGATTAGAATTTTTATGCAATCTCTGCTAAGCAGGAGATTTGCGGACAGCTGGCAGCTCATCTCATATACCCATGTGAATCTCTTCTTATCTCTCTATGCGTTTCTCTCACACGTCACTTGCACATTTGTGCTTAAAACTTTGCTCGGCTCATCTCATCCTTGAGCGTGCATGCTATTTCTCTTTCACCGTGCTTTTTACCGTCATCATCATTCACTTTTTGCTCTCTTTATCCTGCGCTTCATTCGAAGGTCTGGCAGCTGTACTGGAACGGCTTAATGTTTCAATCTCTCAATCGTTGTTGATCCCCAGAGCCACGTGATGCCGTAAATCAGCGAAAAAGGGACAGGTCTGAAGCTGTGTTGAGGAGTTAGGATTTCCCCTCCCTCACAGGAGTACAGACAGATACTCATTATAACGGCTAAGCATGAGAAATCAACGGAGGGATCAGAGAGACAGAAAATACAGATTCGAATAAGCTGAATGTTATGGATTTTTACACAAAATGGAAAAGAAGTTGTTTTATATGACCTTGTTTTTGATAAACCCACAAAAATAAGCAGATTTGTGCCAAAACTGAATGGGCTTGATGATTTGAAGCTGAAAGCACAACCACATTATATTGCACAATTCAATATTAAGTTTTAGTTTTTTTAAATGCATATTATTTAATACATTTTTAAATAGATCTTTTAAGTTTTATTTTAAAGCAAGTCATTATTCTTGTGACATTTGTGACCCTGGACCACAAAACAGTCTTAAGTCAGGTATATTTGTTGCAGTTGCTAGAAATGCATTGTATGGGTCAAAATTATCTATTTTTCTTTTATGCCAAAAATCATTAGGATAAGTAGATCATTTACACATTTTACAGGATTAGTACATTTCCTACCATAAATATATGAAAACTTAATTTTTGATTAGTAATATGCATTGCTTAGAACTTATTTCGACAACTTTAAAGGCGATTTACTTAGTAGCCTATTTAGATTTTTCTGCACCCTCAGATTTCAGATTTTTAGGTAGTTGTACCTTGGCCAAATATTATCATAACAAACCATACATCAATGCAAGGCTTATTTATTCAGCTTTCAGACAATGAATAAATCTCAATTTCAAAAAATTGACCCTCATGACTGGTTTTGTGGTCCTGGGTCACATTTATTTCATTTTTGTAAATTTGGCAGATTCTGTCTTTGTCCACCTGTAATATTGTCCTTGTGTGTTTGTGTTGAGAGCCTTTTTGAGCATTGATTTGAATGCCTGCTTTGAAATCTAAATCTTGTATTTTTTGTTATTTGAGTTATTTATTTAATAACAGTTACTATAATTGAGATCAGTTTGGTTAGGATGTCGTTTTTGTAAGCTATGTACAATATCTTCTAACACTGGCATTATAGCCAATGAAATATTTGGCTCAGTTGTGCAACAAGCCAAATAACTTTAGTGGCTGTTAGATTATGAAATTATGTTGAGATTACAGCCTACTGAATATGATATAAAGTTGAGTTTGATTACTTGTAAAGTGCTCCCTCTTGTGTTCAAACTATGCATGTAAAAAGCTATTAATTATGTCGCTGTGTGGTGTTAAAGGAATGTTCCATATTCAATGGACTCACTTACAGCATAATGTTGTTTATCACAGAAAACCGTCAGACACATAAAAAAAATCTCACGGGAATAAAACAAATAAAATGTATAGCCACAAATTCAAATTCAATCTTTACAGGAATTAACAGGAATTAGACATCCGTTTTAAAGTAAAAGGATGATTTGCAGAACTCAAGTAAAAGTTTTTTCCTGAATAATTCATTTAAGTATTTTAATAAAGCTACAATAAAGCTATTTCTATTTTTTAAACTCTCTAGAATAGACTGTATGTTTCGTTTCAGTGTTTTATTTTACTCGCATCTGATTTTACTTGCCTATTTTATTTATTTTACATTAAAAGTGGGAGTCATAAGATTTTTTTAAAGAAATTAATACTTTTATTTAGTATGAATGCATTGAATAGATCAAAAGTGACAGTGAAGAAAGCATTATTGTTACAGAAAGATTTCTCTTCCAAATAAATGCTGTTCTTTTGAATCCTGAAGAATGTTTCTGTAACTGTTTTGAGAACAGTACAAAATCAGCATATTAGAATGATTTCTGAAGGATCATATGGCACTGTAGACTGGAGTAATGATGCTGAAAATTCAGCTGTACCATCGCAGGAATACATTATATTTTAAAATATATTGAAATAGAGAACAGTCATTTTAAAATGAAATAATATTGTTTTTACTGTATATGTCATCAAATATTTTAAGCCTTGGTAAGCATAAGATCTTTTCAAAAACCAACCACAAACTGTTAAATAATAGTGCGTTTATTTTAAATTAGTTGGGAAAAGTCAAAATTATTTTCTGTGACAAACAGCATCATGTCTCTAATGCTATATATTTTGAACCTGGAACATTCCTTTAATTCTGAGCTTCCGCTCTTGAACAGAGCCAAACGTTCTGCGACCCTCTTGGTTTCTAATTTAGAAGTCTGTGGGCTCTTCATGACTCTTGTCTGTGATTGTCCCATCCCCCCATGCAGGTGACTGGTTGGCTGCTGTACCATCATTCTCGTCCTACTCCTGGGGATTTCCTGTCACGTGACCATATTCCTGCTTCACCTCCACTCCTAGTATGGAACCCAACAAAGTCCAGTCAGAGGGCGGGCTGAATGTGACCCTGACCATCCGGCTTCTCATGCACGGCAAGGTAAGTTGAGCCCGCAGAGCAGCACAGAGCGAAGTGGATGGGGGTGGGCTTCTGATGTCACTGCTGTGTGCCTGAGGGATCTGTCCTCTCCTGACCCACTGTTTTAGGCCAAGGTGAATCAGGGGTTGTCAGAACCAGTGACCTTTCAGACTCATTAAATCTGCGTAAACAAGGATTGAATATAAAATATAGCAGTTTTCATGAGGAAATGTGTTCATATACAATTTTGAATAGCCAAGATGCTCAAGCTTGTAATGATTTATTGGTTCTTTTCTTCTTCTTTTTTTGCAGGAAGTGGGAAGCATCATTGGGAAGGTATGTTAGATACTGACATTGTGTATGTGTTTGGATAGATAAATAAATAGATGGATAGATGTGTATTTTAAGCACTAACTCTAAATGTTCCACTCTTCTTTTTGCTACAGAAAGGGGAAACTGTGAAGAAGATGCGTGAAGAGGTATGTTTCTTCTTGCTAATTTGTTTTACCAAAATCTCTTTTTGTTGTTGACATTAGTCGACCTCACACTGACCTCAGAATTGTTTGTGTAAAAATAATAATAGTAATTTGAAATTAACTTATTTCCCTTTTGCACCTTTGAAGGAATAGAACTTCTGAATGAAAATTTCCTGATAATTTAGTTACCCCCATATCTTCCAAGATGTTCTTGTCGTTCTTTCTTCAGTCGAAAAGAAAATAGGGTTTTTGAGGAAAACATTCCAGGATAGTGGACTTCAATGGGGATCAGCAGGTTGAAGGTACGAATTACAGTTTCAATACAGATTCAAAGGGCTCTACATGGTCCCAGCCAAGGAATAATACATTTTTTAACCACATTCCGATCATGTAGACCCCTTTGAAGCTTAGTTGAAACTGCAGTTTGGTTCTTCAGTTTGTTTATTCCCATTGAAGTCCACTATATGAATAAAAGTCCTGGATTGTTTTCCTCAAAAACCTTCTTTTCGACTGAAGAAAGAAAGACATGAACATTTTATAGGGGTGAGTAAATTATCAGGAAATTTTAATTACTTTAAGCATGTTTTTGAGTTGTTAAAAGGGTCTTGAAGTCTCTCAGACCCAAAGCAGATCAAGAATATGAGTGTTAACTTGACGTTTAACATCTTACAGAGCGGCGCTCGCATCAACATCTCAGAAGGAAACTGTCCTGAGAGGATCGTTACCATCACTGGACCCACAGATGCCATCTTTAAGGCCTTCGCTATGATCGCGTACAAGTTTGAAGAGGTGTTGGCTGAGTACAATATATAAAAATCTCACTTAACATAAACAAACCACTTAACAAAACTGACCAAATTTATTTGATGTTAACAGAAAATGGTATTCACTATCGTTCAAAAGTTAGGGGTTGGTAAGATTTTAAAATGATTTTGAAAGTCTTACGTTTACCAAGGCTACATTTATTTGATCAGAAACACAGTAATATTATGAAATATTACTACAATTTAATATAACTCTATCTGTTTTAATATATTTTAAAATGAAGTTTGTTTTTTTGATGCAAAACTGAGTTTTCAGCATCCATTACTCCAGTCTTCAGTGTCACTTGGTCCTTCAGAAATCATTCTAATATGCTGATTTGGTGCTCAAGATGTATGTGTCCCTGGATCACAAAACCAGTCATGAGGGGCAATGTAGAAATTGAGATTTATACATAATCTAAAAGCTGAAAAAAAAAGCTTTCCATTGATGTATGGTTTGTTAGGATAGGAAAATATTTGTAAATCTTAAAAATCTGGAATCTGAGGGTGGAAAAAATATAAGTATTGAGATAATCGCCTTTAAAGTTGTCTAAATGAAGTTCTTAGCAAAGCATATTACTAATCAAAATGTAAGTTTTGATATATTTACGGATGGAAATTTACAAAATATCTTCATGGAACATGATCTTTACTTAATATCCTAATGATTTTTGGCATAAAAGAAAAATAGATCATTTTGACCCATACAACATGCTACTTAAGACTGGTTTTCTGGTCCAGGGTCACTTTTTATTATCAATGTTGAAAACATTAATGCTGCAAAACTTGTTGTGCAGAATTTTTAACTGATTTTTTGTAATAAATTTTTTACGTAATAGTTGTAGAAAAGTCCTTACTATACGTTTCAGTCAATTTAATGCATTATTGCTGAAAAAAGTATTCACTAAAAAAAAATTAATTTAATTTTGACCCCAAATTTTTGAACAGTAGTGTATATCTCAGTATACTGAAGTTAGAAATGTAATAAAAAATGAGCAATACTCTTTTTTTACAGGGTTCCCGTGGGTCCTTGACATCCTTGAAAGTTTGTGAATCTATTAAAAAAAAAAAAAATTCAAGGCCCTGGAAAATTCTTGAAAATAAACAGAGATAGATACAGGTCCTTAAAAGTGCTTGAATTTATGTTGTGCAAGAAGTTTTCTCGAAAAAATCTATATTATTCCCTCCGGTCTGCTAATGTGTTATTTTGCCAACACTTTGTGACCTATGTATACTAGCTTGCTTGATTTACGTTAGTTGCGCACATTTATGACAAATAAAATATAAGATCTCAAAATGCTTTTTTTGCATAGTTGTGTTTGACACATGAAAACTGTAACAGTGTATCTTACAAGGTAACATGTAGCCTTGCTTTTACTTGAAATGTGGGGGTAATGGACCTGGAAAGTCCTTGAATTTGAAGTTAACCAAAGTGTGGGAACCCTGTTTTTAGTAATCCAGTGAATTCATTTGAAATCAACAATACTTCATCCAATTTTGTTATTTTCTCCTTTTATTTGGACCTTAATGAACACAAACCGAAAGACATTAAATGATTAGTCTGGCTTAGGGCTGGGCAATTTGGCTTAGAATCAAAATCTCGATTAATTGAACATTTTAACCCGATTACGATTAATGAACGATTATTTTATTTATTAATAAAATTATATTTAATTATATTTATATAATATTTATTTTTTTGCCCTCATAGTTCACTGACAAGTTTTGTACAGTAAATATGTTCACATATTACAAGCGAGAGATTTTTGGATGAAGGGTGCATTACTTGATTTTAAAATAATTGAAGGAAACACACTATCTACGATCTATGATTATTAATTGAACATCAGTGTTGAACAACTGAAATTAAAGCAAGCATTGCTTAAAACGAAAAGTCACATTTTTCTTAAATTAGTGAAAATAAATAACTTGCACTATTGGAAACAAAATAAATAATTTTCAATGTTTTTCATATTAAAAGTAGAAAATAAGCAGTATCTCTAAATAAAATTACCCTTGTATATCCTGTAAATACTTTTTACTGTATAAATACTGTTTAAGCTCTCCATCGACATGTCGGCGGAATATCGGAACGGAGCGCTAGTGTTTTTTAAAGGGAAAGTAATTGAAATAATCTTCCTGGAAAAATTTTAACGATTATAGGTTCTGAATGTCGATTTCGATTATTTTTCGATTAATCTCCCAGCCCTAGTCTGGCTTCAGTGTACATACTGCTTTACATAAAACTTTAAACACTAGAATAAATAATTTCAACGCCGAATTCTGATTATATGAGCCACATTTTGTTGTTTCATCTATATTAAAGTTGTATTCTTGCTTTCTGATATGTCTTCAGGATATAATCAACTCCATGAGCAACAGCCCAGCCACCAGTAAGCCCCCAGTCACTTTGCGCCTCGTGGTGCCCGCCAGTCAGTGCGGCTCCCTCATTGGCAAAGGAGGCTCAAAAATCAAAGAGATGAGAGAGGTATGAAACTTTGCCCTTACACCATGTGTACACTGAATGTGACAGTCGTGTTGCACATCAACAACTAATGACTGTCTACGCTGGATGCAACAAAGCAACCTATCCAAATCCTCACAAATAGAACATGGCATCAGCTTACTGTTGATTTGTTGTATCGCGCCACATCCAGTGTCGATTTTCTTTTGTGCAGACATGGTATTAAACTTATTTTCTGATCATAGATTGCCAATCTCTTTAACTGGCCTATGCAGTTTTCCAAGCGCATCTTGTATGCCAGGAGTCTTCAGCCACGAAAGCCACAAAACTCACAAGTGTATTTAAATGACACGTGCTATTCTCAGTGTAACCAGTTCCCTGCTGAGTCTTTCTATCCAGCAAGAGTTCCTTTATCTAAAAAAGGTTGAAGGGCCTTGTTGTATGGAAATCACGACATTGCTGATTTCGTTGTTCACTTTTAAATGACTTCAACAGAAACATATGCTTGCATGCAGATGGCAACATTTGGCCCAGCGTTCCCCTGAGAGCAGTGCGGTCTCAGAGCAGATCACACTATCATCAGCAGCGGATGCTCTAAATCATAGCCTAATGTTTTTTTCCTTTTCTCTCTAGTCCACAGGAGCTCAGGTGCAGGTAGCAGGGGACATGCTGCCTAACTCCACAGAGCGCGCAGTGACAATCTCCGGCACCCCGGAAGCCATCATCCAGTGTGTCAAACAAATATGTGTGGTCATGCTGGAGGTACAGTATCGTACAGTGTTGTTCAAAGGATAATTCACTCAAAAATGAAAATTCTGTTAGTAATTACTCACCCTAATGTCGTTCCAAACCCGTTAGATTTATTTTTTGATTAAATCCGAGAGCTTTCTGGGGCATAGACAGCAACAAAACTACCACGTTCAAGGCCTAGAAATGTACAGTGCCCTGCAAAAGTATTTATACCCCTTCATTTTTTTCACATTTTGTTTTGTTGCAGCATTGTTAAACTGCTTTAAATTAGTTTTTCCTCACATCAATTTACACTCCATACACCATAATAACGACAAAGCAAAAAACAGATTTGCAAATTTTACAATTTTATTAAAAAAAAAAAAAAAAAACACTGAAATAAGTACATTGCATAAGTATTCATACCCTTAACTCAGTACATAGTTGAAGCACCTTTACAGCCTCAAGTCTTTTTGGGTATGATGTGACAAGCTTTGCACTTCTGCATTTGGCAATAATCTGTCATTGTTTGCCTCACCTTTTCACCTCTCAAGCTCTGTCAGCTTGGATGGGGGCTGGCAGACATTTTCTAGAGTCCTAGTTGTTCCAATCGTCTTCCATTATGGATAATGGAGGCTACATGCTTCTGTGAACCTTCAAAGCAGCAGATTTTTTTCTGAACTCTTCGCTAGATCATTGCCTTAACGCAAGTCTGTCACTGAGCTCTAGAGGCAGTTATCTTGACCTCAGGACTTGGTTTTTGCTCTGATATGCATTTTCAGCTGTTAGACCTTTTCTGAGAGGTGTGTGCCTTTCTACTGTAAATCATACTCATTCAAATTAATTTGCAACAGTTTAACTCTACTCGAAGTGTAGTAACACCTAGAAGCAATATGAATGCTCCTGAGCTAAATTTCGAGTGTCCCAGAAAAGGGTATGAATACTTATGCAACAGGATCTTTTCCGTTTTTTATTTCTAATAAATTTGCAAAGTTGTTACAAACCTGTTTTGTGCTTTGTCATTATGGTGTATGAGATGCAGATTGATGTGGAAAAAAAAAAGTAATTTAAAGCAGTTTAACATAATGCTACAACAAAACAAAATGTGAAAAAAATGAAGGGGTATGAATACTTTTGCAAGGCACTGTAGTAAGGACATCAATAAAATAGTCCATGTGACATCAGTGGTTCAACTGTAATGTTGCGAAGCTACGAGAATATCTTTTCTGTGACAGTCTTTGACAACAGTACCACAATAGTTTTACTTTTAAAGCTTAAAAGTTTTATTCCCCATTCATTTAAACTGCACAGAGCAGGGCAACCAGTACACACAGTACATTTTCCTTTTGTGTCTCACTAATGTTTGGGACACCATGAGGCTGAGTAATGATGAATGAATTTTCTTTTTCTGGGTGAAATCCATTCGTTATGACAATAACAATGGGGTGGATGCACAAGCATACACACAGCTACACTCCATTACAGCCACCCTGCCAAAGAGAGAATACATTGTTTTACCTGTGATTAATGAGAAACACAAAGCTTCCGTTGGCTTGCTTACGCCTTCTCTCGGTTTATTGATTTAAATGTTATTCTTATCCGCCAATGGCGTGTAGGGCTGATCTCCTGCTGGGGTGAATTGTGCTCTGATTGGGCATTATCAATGCTTTTCATTCTTGGCTTGTACAGACACAGACATATTTCTAACGTAATCAGATCACCGGGGACTTTACAACAGGTACTGTCTCATCCTTTGCGTGTAGCTGAAATTTTAGGGCTATTTTTTTACTTTTATAAATGTGCAGAATACTTCACTTATTATTATACCCAAAGTTCAATGCGCTCGGTTGGATCTTCAATTTTCAGCGTGACAAATGATTTGGAAATAATATCAGCCACATTTGTTAACATATAAATGCTAAAGCACTTTATACTGCTCTAGTATTCACTTGTGGTGGTGTTGAACAAAGCCATTTTTCATTTCTAGTGTTTCAAATGAATGCGAAAGTCTCTTTCTTGACTCTTTATTTGATTGGAATCCCACAAGTGACGGCATGAAATGCTAACAGGTTTATTTCAGATACTACTTACTGATTTAAACAGGCAATGTGGTGAGATTATGTAATCATGGTATACAACTGTTGAACACTTTTATTGCTTTATTGCTGTACTAATAGAAAAAAATATTTATGAAATACAGTTGAAGTCAAAAGTTTACATTACCAAAATAAGAGGGATCAAACAAATACATGTTATTTATTATTTGGTACTGACCTGAATAAGATATTTCACATAAAAGATGCTTACAAATAGTCCAGAAGAGAAAATAACAGTTGGATTAAACTTTGAATTTAAAGATCAGGGTAAATTTAACTAATTTTGTCTTCTGGGAAACATGTAAGTATCTTCTGTAGCTTCTGAAGGTCAGTACTAAATGAAAAAAATATGATATTCAGGCAAAATAAGAAAACTGTACACATCTTCATTCTTTTCAAAAGTTTACACCCCTGGCTCTTAATGCATTGTGTTTCCTGCTGAAGCATCAGTGAACGTTTGAACCTTCTGTAATAGTTCTGAGTCCTTTAGTTGTTCTCATTGTGAAAAAATGGATCTCAAAATCATACAGTCATTGTTGGAAAGGGTTCAAAAAGACAATAATACTGAAAAACCAAAGAATTTAAGGGACCTGAAGGATTTTTTCTGAAGAACAGCAGGCAGTTTAACTGTTCAGGACAAACAAGGGACTCATGAACGACTATCGCTAAACAAAAAAGGAAAAGAAAAAAAAAAAAACAGCTGTGGATCATTCAGATAATAACACAGTTTTAAGCATTAAATGTATGTATACTTTTGAACAGAGTAGTTTTTATAAATTCAACTATTATTTTCTCTTGTGGACTATATGCAAAGTCTTTATGTGAAATATCTTATTCAGGGCTGCGTTTCCCAAAAGCATCGTAAGCCTAAATTGATCGTAGCTCCATTGGTTTCAATGGGTCTATGATGTACTTAGGCTTACGATGCTTATGGGAAATGCAGCCCAGGTCAGAACATTATTATACTTATGTTTTTAGAGGACCATGTGACATTGAAGACTTGAGTATTGATGCTGAAAGTTCAGCTTTGACATCACAGGAATAAATTACATTTGAAAATATATTAAAATAGAAAACAGTTATTTTAAACTATAATGATATTTCACATTACAACTGTTTTTACAGTATTTTTAATCAAATAAATGCAGCCTTCGTGAGCATATTTTGCTTTCAAAAAACAAAAAAATACTTACCAACCCCTAGCTTTTAAACGGCGTACTTCAACATGTTTAGTAAAAGTCAGCCAGCATTCCATTCTGGGCACTTACTCTGTTGACTTTTTGCTACAGTACTTTGATATTTCAGCTTGGCTTTTGACAACCTTCCTTTTTAATGGATTTTCTTTTGTAGAGTAGGCTGTTTGAGCTTCACAACACACAGCCTAGAGAATACAAATCTTCAAGCGCCGGGGTCTCACAACATCTGTGCTCCTGTCTGACTTTGTTTTTGTACAACTTTACCACACAAACACTCCACTATGCACACCTGTCTACACCTGTTTCCTGGTCTAATGCTGTTTCTGCCTCTTACCTTTTCCCCTCTCCTAGTCCCCACCGAAAGGTGCCACCATTCCCTACCGCCCAAAGCCCGCCTCCACCCCCGTCATTTTTTCAGGTGGCCAGGTAAGAGCCGACCCGCTGGCGGCGTCCGCAGCCAACCTCAGCCTTTTACTGCAGCACCAGCCACTGCCTGTTAGTTCACTCAGGTTTTCTCACCTTCTCACTCGCATGTTGTCACACCATCCTAACCAGGGAAATGCCTGCAGAGAGAGAGGAGCTTTAGATTGTCAATGAGAGTTCAGATCGGGACTCAATAAGGAGATTCTGCCAAAACGTATTTCAGTGCAGCAGCACTGGCTTTTACTGCCATCCAAAAAGTGAATTTTAAGCAAATATGAAAACGAAATAAATGCATTTTTCATGTTGTTTTCTTTGTAGTGTGGTAATGCATTATAAAAGCTTTTTTTTAGTTATTAGTTTAATTCACTTTAAATTCACTTACATGCATTTGTGTGCAATTATGTGCATTTTGATTTTAAGTGCTTCAACTTTTTGTCTCATTACAAGCTACCTTACAAAGAGAAAGCATGAAAGTGTAACGGAGGCCAGCTAGTAGGAGCTGTGCGGGTAAACCTCACTCCTCGATCTCAAGAGACGCACTAGCGACCGACGCTAGAGGTTGCAGCCTTTTAGCCTCCTTGTTAGTGCGTCCGCCTCCCGTGCCGGAGACCCGGGTTCGAGACCTGCTCGGAGCGAGTGCTGTAGGACCCGGGTGTGAAGGGGTTACAAAAGCATTTGGAATGATATTGAAAAAGAGTGAAAAGCTCTACACAAATTCATGCAATTTAAAAGTCAATAAATGAGGACAAATCTATTATTGCATATTAAATAATCTTATTTTTCTTAAGTCTTTTTTTAATTGACATATTGGGCCATTCTAACAAACAGAATACATTTTCGGAAGTGGTTCGGGATATCAACTTTTATGAGCCTTATAGTCATCTTTGTATAATAAAAAGTTAGAGAGATTATCTTTTAGCATTAAACTAAAAAATAAAAAAATTCACATTTCACCTTTGCATGGCAATGAATGCATTTTGGCTTATTTGAGTGTGTTTTAATTCTAGATGGATTTTGTTCACTCTTATTGCAAAATAAACTCCTCCCTCTCAGAGCAAATATCATATCCTTTTAATATTTTCGAAGCTTGAAGTGTAACATCACAAGATGTGTGTACGAAACTCTGATCGAGTTTGTTGACCTGGATTTGCATTAATCTGAGATTCCAATATTCTTGAAATGTCAAGTTATAAATATTGAAGGGATATGCTGTCAGACATGATTTTTCAAAGTCATCCCCACTCATACGCTAACCAACACAAAACACAATGTGTTTGTAATATTTTTTTCCACTAATCTAACATTCCTTTGATGAATAATAATATCCTTTAATAAAGCTCTCAACATCTTTTTTAACGTAACTCATTCACAGGCACTTCATTCAACATGGCACATCACAGCTTTTACATGAAATACATGATTATCACTGTGACACTTTAAATTGATGTCTTTTATCTCTTATTTTTTAAAATATGATACTGCATAAAAAAGAGGTTTGGGATTTTATGTACTGTAGAACACTTGGTGAAGGATGTTATGTATTCATCTATTCAGATGGTTCATAAATAGATTGTTGTCGGGTATATTTACCTATTTAAGGTGTGAACATCCTTGTTATTTGAAGACGGTATTAAATATATATTTCAAACATAGTGTGCACTTGCAGTCAAAAAGCCAGGAGTGTTAAAAATTTGTGTAGAAAAGTCTCAATTATTTAAAGTGCTGAATAATATTACCGTATAACTAGTCATAAAAATTATTCACATAAAATATGAAAGAAAATTCAGCTTTTGAAACCAAATGTTCCTGTAAAATATTAATAGCTCCTTTAGCAGTTATGAATCAGTTATTTCTTGTGTTTAATGGGCCCTGCAGCCTTGTAAAAAATATTGATTCGATTTTTCTTTTCTTTCTCTCCATTTTCACAGGCCTACACAATTCAGGGACAATATGCCATTCCACACCCAGATGTGAGTCCCCAGCCATCCACCCTCTTCCCTCCTAGCACTGTCAGCAGTCTGCATGGCTATGTAGTTTTCAGCGTGGACCTCTCTATTAATATTAAGCAGTAATATTAATATGACGTTTCTGATGTGTAATTTTTTTGTCGTATTGCAATCTGAAAATATTCTCAACCTCAGCCCTCCGAAATGTAAACAAAACTTCTAAGGACTTGGCCTGTTGGAGGAAATGACAGTATTTTTCATTTTCTAGATGCTTCAAATAGAATTACATGCAAGACTCACGATTACCGGGGTTCAAGCGCTTTAGGGCATTTAAGCACATATGAAAAAAGATATTACATAGATACAAAGATATTACATTTAGCAAGCCTGTAACCACCTAAATCAATGATTTTAAAAGCATTTTGGCAAATACAGGTAATTTGCCATTGAAATATGATTTATTTTAACGTTTGTGACTATTATGGTGCCAGCTCCCTAAAACGTTGCATACTAGTTTAAAATCACCTGTCGCATGTGCCTAGAAAGTTATGTGAAGTTTTCGAGAATTTTTCCTGAAGTTTTCATGAAGTTTTATAGGCTTTTGGATATATATTTCTAAACAACCCCTTTATAGTTTCACAAAGGGACAATTTTAAAATTTTTTGATAGTAATGACTTTATTGACCTAGAGAGTACAGAGTATTGCACTGCAGTGTTTTTCCAGTGCGAAAAGCCTGAGACTAGTTCGCAAAAGTGGGTTTTTATACTTTTTCTCAATCATTTAACAAACAGTTTGATTGACAGCAGTGGTTCTAGAGGCAAAGTTGTTTGAAATGAGGAGGTCTATCATATGATATGAATACCATGCATATGTGTGAAAAACTCAGTGGTGGAGGAAGTACTTAAGTTTAGTACTTAAGTAAAAGTACAACTACCCTGCAAAATATATACTTAAGTAAAAGTATAATTACTATATCAACATCTTACTTAAGTAAAAGTCCTAAGTACATACTTTTAAATTTACTTTAAAGTATTTTTTTAAGTAAAATGTTTGAAACAAATATTATACTGGTGTGATATTTTTGTTATGTTGACATCCGTTTTTCTATAACAGTCACAGCACCATGTCATAGCAAGTTAGTAACTTAAATACTAATAACTAGCATTGCATGTCTTACCTCTATATGTTTCTTCAAATTTGAAGGGGAGTTTTTAAACGCTAACAATTCTTTGCGCTGAGGTAGGCACTTGACACATTGAAAACGCCAGGAGTCATTCTTTGAACCTTTAAATTCAAATAACTTGCTTAAATAAGGCCAGGGGTGTCTCTCAGAATCAGAGATACAGGGCACAGGCTCAAGCTCAGTCGACATTGTTGGCTCTTCATCCATGTTTGATATTTGGTGTCCTTTTCTTCGATTTACATCAGTTCCGCTTGTGTTGTTTCAAAACGCGCGCTCACTATTTTTCGGCTTGAGTTCTTTGACCAATCAGATCTCCGATCTGTTTCAACGTGCATTGGCCATCAACGCCAAAACGTCAGTCGACCAAAAAATTTTTATGCAAGATTCGGAAGGATGTAACTACACGCATTTTAATAATGTAGTGGAGTTGAGTACAAAGTACAGATAATTGCTGAAAAATCTACTTGAGTAAAAGTAAAAGTATGCATTATTTTTTTTACTTAAGTAAAGTATAGATACGTAAAAATTTACTTAAGTACAGTAACGAAGTACAAATACTTCGTTACATTCCACCACTGGAAAAACTGCACAACATAAAATCGTTTGCACCCTTGAAAAATGTGATATTGCCCCCCAGTGGCTGATTTCTTTCAAAATTCTCACAGACCTTTAGAGCCGTGAGTCAAACAGGCCCACTAAGTTTTGTTCCAATCTCCATTAACCTTGTCTAATTGTTTTAGCCCTGTTTTTTGAGATATGCAAGTGTCCGTTAAGCCACTTGTGGCACTTTGAATCAAGACCGTGCGTCGATAGGACAAAGGGGTTTGTAGTAATGGCTGTTTTTAAGTTTTTTTACTCTTATAGCACCGCCAAGTAGCCAAGCTCTTTGAGTTTTTTTTCCAGATCTCAGATTCAACTCTTACATACATACATTCAGTCAAAAGTACAAAGGCAATGCTCTGATATACAGCATTAAAGTTACATAAAATATAACATGATGAGATTATGCCCCTCAGCCAAAACAATTTGCTCTGAAAAAAATAGATTGAGATCAAAGAGTGCTTGTTAGATTTACCCAGAACAAATTACATCTCATGTTTAACCACTATGAAGACATCAGAGCCAGGGGCAAATTCCAGAAGATCTAGCCGAGGTAAGGCTGCTCTTGGTGGGTTCAATAACGCTGAGTGGCTGTCGACACCCTGGAGCTCAGATCTCGGAAAACATTGAAGCAAAAAAAAAAAAAAAAAATTTAAAATCTAAAATTTTTGAAGTCTAAAGAAGCACATTCTCACCTAGAAACTGTACTGCCAAATAACATCCTTGCCCATATTGCATGGCTACAAGTGTGATATTACGTTTATTCAACAGTTCGATGGCACGAGTGTGTAAATACATTAGATCAACAATGGAGTGTTTTTAAAAACCTTCTTTTGTGCAGACCTACTTCCTTCCGCCATGGATTCACAGCCCAAAGCCCAAACCACTGTTACTAATTAGAAAACGTTACTTTAGAACTTTTTACGAAGGAATGTTGTTGTTTCATTGAAAGCTTTTAGTATCGCTGTTAAAAAAAAAGCTCACTATGTAGAGTATTATGAGAGAGATGGACTGAGTTAGCGTGATTACCTGCATCTTATACAGCATTCATTCTTCAGCTTAATCTCATATTCAAAAAAAAAAAAATCTTTATCATACTATCGTGATTTCCGATGACAGCGCTGCTCAGGGCATTTATGGATGCGTCTTACAAGGTGTTGTTGTAATTACAAATAGCTTAATTGTTTACAACCTTTCAAAACAAGCCTTTACTGCTGACTGATGAAAAAGTTTGTCACCATCTAATGCCGGAACAATGAAACTAATCACCATCACGAACGTATATGTATATGAATGTATATATAATCATCATTTGAAGTGGATCAGAAAAGTTCATCAAAGTTGTCCTAAAACAAGAAAGGGTCTTGTTTTGGTTTTAGGACAACTTTGATGAAAGGTTTTGATCCACTTCAAATGTTGACTACTATACACCATCTCCCAATACTAAATAATAGTATTAAATACTACTGTTATTTATATAAAATATTTTTATTGAATAATGTTTAGTAAACAACAGCCATCATAAAAGTTGCTAATTCAGTCAAAAGTACAAAGGCAGCGCTCTATACAGAATTAAAGTAACATAAAATGTAACACGATACGATTTTGATTAATGAGATCAAAGAGTGCTCATTAGATTTAGCCAAAACAAATTACATCTTATGTTTAACCACTATAGAAACATCAGAGCCAGTGGCAAATTCCAGAAGATCTAGCCGAGGTAAGGCTGCTCTCGTGGGTTCATTAACACTGAACGGCTGGCGACACCCTGGAGCCCACAGCTCCGAAAACATCAAAGCAAATTTTTCAAAAGATGTTATTTTTTATTAACAAACCACATATTTAAAGTCCAAAAAGTACATTGCGGGACAAAAAAACTTATTATTCCATCATGTCACTTGCTGTGAGGAATACTGCAAGCAATGTGATACAAATGGTGAAACAGATGGAGCTCTGTTATCACTGGAATATCACACTCCACTCAGCTAATCAGATTCGAAGACCAGAAAGAACTGTTGTATAAATTGTAACATTTCACAATATTACTGCTTTTAGTGTATTTTTGATCAAATGAATTTGTATTTTCCACCTACAACAGCATAATTACACATCCCACAGTTTCAGAACCACTGCCCTTATCAAACTGAAAGCGCGCTCACAATCCAATCCAGATGATTCTTTAATCCTGATAGCTGTGTTTTCCTCAGCGATAATCTGAATGAATATCTATCAGAGAGAAGGAGAGGTGCCATGTGTTAGTTCTTTTCATTTAGGATTGGCAGTGATTGATTCTTAGAGACGCTTCTGCTGACACTGCAATAACTCAAGTCAAGGTTGGACATCCCTTTCAACCTGCTTTAAACTCAGATTTAAAGGGTGTGCACAACAACGCCCAGCGCAAGTCTGCTGTGCTTCAAAAACTGTTTGTAAAATAGGCTTGTGTGTCCTCTGAAGGTTACCCGCGCACTTACGTGTTTTTATCTCTGATGGATAACAGTTCACTCGTGGTTCAGGCGACAAATTGTCCTCAATAACGTCAGCTTCTAATGCGTTTAGACTCTGTTGAGCTATTTAGGTTACATAAAAGCATAAGCTACACTCCCCTTTGATCTTAAAACAAGAAAAAATTGAGTACATCATAAGAATGTCAAATGCTGAGTCTAGTTTACCCTTTGTTAAACTCCGCCCCCCTTGGTTCCAGTTGGTCCGTTTTTTAAAGCACTGTAAAATATGGTCATAAATTTTAATAATATTAAATTATTAATATTAAAATCATAATGTGACTTTTTAAAAACATTGTTAATTAATATGATTTATTAGCAAATTTGGGGCTTATTAGCAAAAAGACAGGGCTTTTCAAAGATCTAGTTAGCGATCACATGAGGTTAACCCACCAAGACAGGCCAAGTCCTACTAAAGTTTCTATCTCTTCAGCTTTC
Source organism: Garra rufa (assembly GCF_049309525.1). Lineage (NCBI taxonomy): Eukaryota > Metazoa > Chordata > Actinopteri > Cypriniformes > Cyprinidae > Garra > Garra rufa. The sequence continues at coordinate 30,941,052 of NC_133368.1, read as the reverse complement.
TCTTTTGCTCTTCTTCCACCACAGTGTGTCATGGCTTCTTATCCTCTTTGTCTCTTTGTTCTAGTTTAGTTTCTTGATTTCTTGGTGTGACCTGTCTTATAACAATAACCTCTTAGCTCTACTGTCCCTCCAAACCCTCAGCAGTTGACCAAGCTCCACCAGTTGGCTATGCAGCAAACCCCCTTTACCCCCCTCGGACAGACCACCCCTGCTTTCCCTGGTACGTACCCACGAGCCCTTTTGAAGTTTCCTTCTCTTTGTACCTGTAGAGACGCTCTCTCTTCGTCTTTCTCTCTCTCTTTCCTTCTCGTTCCATGTCAAGCATCATGACATGCCCGTGGTGGTTGCTCTTCACTTTGTGAATTTTTTTTTCCCATTATTTATTTTTATTATTTATTTTTTGGTCATGTTTCTTTAAAAAAAAAAAAAAAAATCTGTTACTTGTTTTTAATTTTAATTTATTTTTTACTTGTTAGTGTTTTATTTGACTTAATTTAAGTGTTTATTTTATTTATTAATGTTTTATCTTTTTTGTTAGTGTTTTTTATTTTATTTATTAGTCTTTTATTAGTTAATGTTTACTTGTTAGGGTTTTTATTTGATTTGTTAGTGTTTTTTAGTACTATTTTTATTTTTGTGTTTTTCGTTTTTATTTGATTTGTTAGTGTTTTTTGTGTTTATTTAGTTTTAGTGTTTTATCTTTAATTGTTTTTGTTTGTTAGCATTTTATTTTTTAGTGTTTTTTGGGGATTTTATCTTTTTTTATTTGCAAGTGTTTTATTAATGTTTTATCTTTTTTGTTAGAGTTTTTATTTTATTTATTAGTCTTTCATTTTTTTCATTTTTGTTTTGTTCTACTTGTTAGGGATTTTAATTTTATTTGTTAGTGTTTTAGTTTTTAGTGCTTTTTATTTTTAGTGTTATTTAATAGTTTTTTTTACTAATTAGGTTTTTTATTTATTTGTGATTTATTTATTTTATTGTTTTATTTGAATTAATTTAGTTTTTATTTTATTTGTTAGTGTTTAAGTTTTTGTTTGTTTATTTTTAGTGATTTTATTTTATTTATTTGTTAGTGTTTTATTTTACTTGCTAGTGTTTTTTTATTATTATTTTTTTTTGTTATTTGTTAGTGAGTTTTATTTTGCTTGCAAGTGTTTTATCAATGTTTTATCTTTTTTGTTAGTGTTTTTTATTTTATTTATTAGTCTTTTATTTGTTCATGTTTGTTCTACTTGTTATGGATTTTTATTTTATTTGTTAGTGTTTTAGTTTTTAGTTCTTTTTTATTTTTAGTGTTAATTGTTTTTTATTGATTAGGTTTTTTATTTATTTGTGATTTATTTGTTTCAGTGTTTTATTTGAATTAATTTAGTTTTTATTTTACTTGCTAGTGTTTTTTTATTTTATTTAATGTTTTACATTATTTGTTAGTGAGTTTTGTATTTTATTTTATTTGTTAGTCTTTAATCTGTTAATATTTGGTTTATTTGAATTGTTAGGGTTTTTATTTTTTTTTGTTAGTGTTTTGTTTTTTAGTGCTTTTTTATTTTTAGTGTTATTTACATTTTTTTGTTGTTTTGTAACACTTTTTAGGCTTTTTATTGGTTAGTGTATATTTATTTTTAGGGTTTATTTTAATTGTTATTTAGTTTGTTTTATTTATTTTGTTTTGTTTTATTTTATTGTTTTTATTTATTCTCAGCACTTTATTTTAATTGTTTTTTTAGTCTTTTATTTTTTCGTTTTTATATTATTTTTTTAGTGTTTTATTTTTTTTAATATCCATTAATTGTTTCATTCTTCCTACCCATTATTTCTTTCCTTATTTATTTTCTACTTGTTTGAACTTTAGGTTCAACTTTTTAAAAAAAACTCACCTTGCATTGTTTTGTTCTTTTTTTTTTTTTTTTGTCAACTTTTTATGAAGTGCCAAGTTCTGTACTGCTAAGACCTGGGATAAAAGATAGTGAAGTTTTCCTGCTTATGCAACATTGTCACATCCAGGGGACTAATGGTGTAGAATTTTATGCTCGAAAGGAATTACCAATGACACACAATGTATTCTTTCCTGCCCTTCAGAAACTGGTGTAAGAGAAGCATATCAGTGTTTTGATTTTACAGACCACAACACATCTTCCATCAAGCCATTCATTACATATTCATCTTGATAAGCTATTACTAAGGGCAAACCCAATGCCGTATGCTGCGTAGAACATGCTTTGCTATTCACACATATATCAAACATATATCTAATACACATTTGTGTTAGACCAAGGACATAGGAAAGTTTGCCTTGACAGAAAACAAGATGTGAGAACCTCTAGAGATATTTATGTTAGTTTAAGGTGAAAAAGACCTTTATAAAAAAGCCTCAGGAGGACTAAGAGTTCCTCGCACTCTGCACCTGGTCCATTTAAGGCCACCGGTCTTTTAAAGCTCACACTAAGTGTTGACACTTTCCAGTATGTGTATGTAGTGCTGTTTATCCTAGGCTGTCTCTCGAGCTTCCCTCTGCTCTGTGATCCAGGTCTGGATGCCAGTCCCCCGGCCAGTACTCATGAACTCACCATTCCCAATGATGTGAGTATAAAGATTGATGTTTCGTTTTGACTGCCAGTCAGAAAATCCTAACTGGTGACAGAAGTACATTTCAGATTTTATTTGAGAATATGTGTCTGATGTGGAGTCAGGACCTTTTTTTTTTTTTTTAAGAACAATTCTAAGTCGAAGTCAAAGTAAGTCGAAAATCTATTTTTAAAATAATTTAAAATTATTAACCCTACAGATTATTTTTCAGTATTAAGACTTATATAGCTTAATATAATGTAACTGAAATATGTAGTAGAAAACCCATGGAAGATTTACGTTTTAAAAATTCACATTGTTTTATATATATTTTGGACTATGGGGGGTGCCATTGTTTCAATGACGTGAAATGGTTGCACGTGTTAAAGGAGTAGTTCACTTTCAGAACAAAAATTTACAGATAATGTACTCACCCCCATGTCATTCAAGATGTTCATGTCTTTTTTCTTCAGTGGTAAGGAAATTATGGTTTTTAAGGAAAACATATTAGGATTTCTCTCCATATAATGGACTTCTATGGTGCCCCTGAGTTTAACATTTAAGAACACTGAAAATTATCAAAAGAGAATAAAAAGGTTAAACAAATCATATTTATTTAAAATGCTTTTTGAAGAGACCTTGTTATCTGGTGTGACATCTTTGTCCTGTGGTGTGACAGTACAGGCGTCACACTGGTAGACATTATCTGTCGCACCATATAGGACGTTTCAGCTTTTTGTGTGAATTAATGACCTTGCTTCACAGGGGGCTTCAGTAACGACCATTAATTGTGTCCTTCATCTAATTAAAGTTGTCTATGGAATTGGCTGATTTAAAATCAGGATATGGTGTCACACCAGAGGACATGGTTTTTCAGAGACAAAATGTATCAAGTTGCTACACTTTCAGAAATATATGGATGAAAAAAATGAAAACATTTTTTACTAAAATGTGACCACAAACCACAAACCACAAAAATACATTGTATGGCTCAAAATTATTGAGTATTTTTTATGCCAAAAGTTATTAAGATATTAAATAAAGGACATGTTCCATGAAGATATTTTGTAAATTGCCTACCATAAATATACAGTCAAGCCAAAATGATTAATACCTCTGGCAAATTCTGACTTAAAGTTACTTTTATTCAACCAGTAAGTTTTTTTTTTTTGACCAGAAATGACACAGTCTTCTCCCAAAAGATAATAAGACGGTGTACAAGAGGCATCATTGTGGAAAAAAATATTTCTCAGCTTTTATTTACATTTGAACAAAAAGTGGCATTTCCAAAATTATTCATACCCTTTGCACACTGTCACAGTCTATGGGAAAATCCAAAGTTCTATACCATTCCAAATAGTCCAAGCTGTTCTAAAGCATCCTAATTACTGCCCACCGCTGGGTTCCACGGACGCAGACCAAGGAGGACACCATTTCTCCAGATAAGGCACACAAAAGCCCTCTTGGCCTTTGTAAATGCTCATCTGGACAAAAAAAAGAAGACTTCTGGTCTTCTGTTTTATGGTCATATGAAACAAAAATTTAATTGTTTGGCCACAATGATGTAGCCTTCATTTGGCGTAAAAAAAGGAGAAGCCTTCAACCCTAAGAACACCATCCCCACTGTCAAACATGGTGGTGGGAACCTAATGTTTTGGGGGTGTTTTTCAGCAGGTGGACCAGGGAATCTAATCACAGTAAACGGCACCATGAAAAAGGAGCAATACATTAAAATTCTCAACAACAACATCAGGCAGTCTGCAGAGAAACTTGGCCTTGGGCACCAGTGGACAATTCAACATGACAACGACACAAAACACACAGCAAACGTGGTGAAGAAATGGTTAGCAGACAAAAACATTAACGTTTTGCAGTGGCCCAGCCATAGTCTTGACTTAAATCCAATTGAGAATCTGTGGAGGGAGCTAAAGATCAGGGTGATGGCAAGGAGACCCTCCAACCTGAAAGAGTTGGAGCTCATTACTAAAGATGAATGGGCAAAAATAAAAGTGGACACATGCAAAATGCTGATCAGCAATAATAGGAAGCGTTTGATTGCTGTAATAGCCAATAAAGGCTTTTCTATTGATTATTAATAAGGGTATGAATAATTTTGGCCATGCCACTTTTTGTTCAAATGTAAATAAAAGCTGAGAAATATTTTTTGATATGATCTTGTACATCATCTTATATATATAAAAAAAAACTTGCTGGTTGAATAAAAGTAACTTTTAAGTCAGAATTTGCCTGGGGTATGAATGATTTCGGGCTTGACTGTATATAAACTTTTTTGAGTAGTGATATGCATTGCTAAGAACCTCATTTGGACAACTTTAAATGTGATTTTCTCAATATTTTGATTATTTGGCACCCTCAGACTCCAGATATTCAAATAGTTGTATCTCAGCCAAAATATTGTCCTTTTCTAACAAACCATACATCAATGGAAAGCTTTCAGGTGATGTATAAATCTCAGCTTCAAAAAATTGACACTGGTTTTGTGGTCCAGGATCACAAATAGATAGCTCTACGGTTATGCCAGAGGTATTTATTAACATTTTTATGCTTTTATTTTTTATTTATAAAAGTTGCAATTTATTGAACTATGCTGGAGACAGTCACACCATAAGACAATTTTGAGATTTGGCTCAAAAATAAAAACAAATATAATAACACTGCAGCTTTATAACAACAGGTCGAGTTGTGTAGAGGTAAAAATAACAACAGGTAGCAACAGTAGCTTACAGAGTGCAACCGTCATGTCATCAAAATAATGGCACACCCCATAGTCAAAAATATGTATAAAACAATGTGGATTTTAAAAATAACATAAATCTTTCAGTTGCAAATAGTACAAAAAAAACTTACTTTCTGTTACACAGCCTTTTCTTTTTGACCGTCCTTTAAGAGCCTTTCCGCTTTCTTCCCAGCTAATAGGCTGCATAATCGGGCGCCAGGGAACCAAAATCAACGAGATCCGTCAGATGTCTGGAGCGCAGATCAAAATAGCTAATGCCATGGAAGGGTCATCAGAGCGCCAGATCACTATTACAGGAACCCCCGCCAACATCAGCCTTGCCCAGTACCTCATCAACGCAAGGTGAGCCCTTTTCCATTTCCCTCCAAACTGCAGTCACATAACATTTTTATGGTGTTCTAACTCAACACAGTTTCTTAAAAGCAGCTCAGATAGGATCTTCACACTGTGTACAGAGAGTGTGTTTGGGGAAGCAGAGATGTTTAGCCACAGGCCCTCTAAATCTGTTCTTGTGTGTGATGTTGAGGCTTGCAGGCTAGCGGCCGGGGCGATACTAATGCATATTGCTTTCCCACGGTTCTGATGGCAGGTTCAGAGACGTGGCCGCCATGTGGAATGACCCCTCATCAATGACTACATCCTGAAGCCCCAAACTGCTTTCATTATCTGAAGCTATCAGCAGCTGATTCCCAATAAGCGTTATATATAAAATCATTCCTTAGAATGCACCAACCTTTCCCTTAAACCCCATGGTCAACTTCATCAGTAGCTACATTCATGTACAGTAGGCAGACTACTGACATCAAAAAAAAGGAAAAAAAATTTAGTTTGATTTGTTCATGTTATGCAGTGTTTTAGTGTAGTATTTTAGCATGCTGAATGCTTGGGTCTTGTTATATATTTATTTATTATTACTAGATTAGATTGACAGTAAAGATTTAAAAAATGTAAAAAGCGCATTGCATCCAATAGCATTTTCTAGCAATGCTGTTGGCAAGGAGCTAGTGATGTGATGCAGATGTTGTAACGCATGTCAGAATCGAGGAGAGGTTGGAAACTGTGTTTCTTTAGAAGCGGAAGAGATTTTATTTTTACATTTGATTGTTTTCAGCTTAACCGAATCGACAGTTATGCATGCTTACTACTCGCCGTGGAGCGCAACGAGGCGGAAAAAGCGATCATTCTTGTACAGAAGTGTCAAATGCTTTCAGAATTATTTTATGTTATCTATTTTTTTCTATCTTTTCCTTCCCCCTTCCCTTTTTCCTCTTCCCTTAACTATTCTAGGCTGACGTCTGAGGTCACTGGAATGGGCACTCTCTAATTTCTACCCATGATCCTTCACTGCATCACATGACCCTTGAGCCAATGGCATTGCACCTAGTTTGTTTTCTCTCTGTACTTTTGCTGTCCTGTATTTTCAGTATTTTTGACTCATTTCTATTCTATAATGTGCACATATTTACAATCTCAGTTTGATGTTCCTCCTACTCAACCTTTGTTGTGCTCCTTTAATTATTACCTTCTTACAATTCTTTTAAAAGACACTTTATTTTTTTGACTCTCTAGTACCTCACGTCACCGGTGTCCTGTTTTGCCAACGCTTTCACTGTGAATTCGCGTTTATTCTGTGGGTGTGGTACAGCAAAGCCAATGAAATCCTCCACTTTCCAATCTTTCATTAGGCCACGTTGAGTTTGTCATTTTTGAAACAGCGGTCCTGTGCTTTGCTCCAGGGCTTTGCTCACCGGGTACCTTACAACAGTGCATCTCATACATGAATAATGAAACAAACTGATGGAGTTGGAATGTTTGCACCACGCCTGTACGATTTGTTTTGCATCTGTCATCGTGGCATGCCGAGTAACACAGAGAATCCATTATTAGCTTCTTGTATTCACTTTCAGAACCGAGCGGAAGAAGAAAATCAGTGAGGAAACAAACGATACGAGGATGTATAAACCGTGCTCACAGCTTTACGGCATGCTGATCCATTTCAATTCAGCCCACAATCTAAGTTTAAGTAATTGAATATATTACAGCCAAATTATTTATAGGATATTTTTATATGCGACGTGTTTTTGCAGTAGTATGAGAAATACAGGGGCTTTATTCCTTTGGAAGTGAATACAGATGTGCTGATAATGAAATCTACCCCATGCTCCTCTACCATACGCTCTCTCTTTGTGTGAGTATGGTAAACTCTCATGAAGGGTCCAGAATTAACTTTTTGCCACTCCTGAACATTTTGGATTAATATTTTTTAACTGTCAAGAAAATGTGTTTTGCATTATTTTTAAGATTCTGAACCACGGGCCTCGATTATAAATGTGCTTATTTGATTTCATATTTGATTTTAAATTCAATGGATCCATCAGGATTTATAAAGACAAAAACTAACATGAAAATGTTTTTATTTTTGGGATCCACACCTCATTATAAAGTGCACTTACTATCAGATTTGATCCTGGCTTCCATAAATTTCATCCTATGTCAAACATGAGGAACAAATTGGGATTTATAAAGGCAAAAACTAATGTGAAATGTTTTTATTTGAGATCCACACCAAGGTCTAATGTATTAAAATGCAATTACAATCAGATTTGATCCTGGCTTCCATAAATTTCATCCCATGTCAAACATGAGGAACAAATTGGGATTTATAAAGGCAAAAACTAATGTGAAATGTTTTTATTTGAGATCCACACCAAGGTCTAATGTATTAAAATGCAATTACAATCAGATTTGATCCTGATTTCCATGGATTTCATCCTGTGTCAAACGTGAGGAACAAATTGGAATTTATAAAGGCAAAAACTAGTTTGAAAATGTTTTTATTTTTAGGATCCGCACCAGGGTCTTCTTTGTAAAATACATTAATGATCAGATTTGATCCTAAATTCCAAGAATTTTATTCTATGTCAAACGTAAGCGACAAATCGGAATTCATAAAGGCAAAACCTGATGTGAAAATGTTTTTATGCGTATGCCAGAGCATGCAAAGTTTTTTAATATTCCATTAATTAAAATAATCCAACATTGTTTCAACAAGTTTGGGATCAGTAAGATTTTTAATGTTTTTTAAAGATGTCTTTTCTGCTCATCAAGGCTGTTTTTACTTGATTAAAAAAACAGTAATATTGTGAAATATTATTGGAATTTAAAATAGTGGTTTTCTATTTTAATATGCTTTCAAATAGAATTTTTTCTTGTGATGAAAAGCTGAATTTTCAGCATCATTACTCCAGTCTTCAGTGTCACATGATCCTTCAGAAATCATTCTAATATGCTGATTTATTTTCAATGTTAAAAACAGTTGTGCTGCTTAATATTTTGTTGGAACCTGTGATACTTTTTTTCAAGATTCTTTAATAAATATAAAGTTAAAAAGAACAACATTTATTTAAAATAGAAATCTTTTTGTAATAATACAAACTAGCATTTAAAAGCTTGTGGTCAGTAAATTCTTATTCTTTTCTTTTTTTGAAAGAAATTAACACTTTTAAGTTGCTAAAAAAGAAATGGCAAAGACTTCTATTGTTAGAAAGGATTTCTATTTTGAATAAATGCTGTTTTAACTTTGTATTCATCAAAGAATCCTGAAAAAAGAATCACAGGTTCCAACAAAATATTAAGCAGCACAACTGTTACCAAAATAATAAATCAGCATATTAAAATGATTTCTGAAGGATCATGTGACACAGAAGACTGAAGTAATGGCTGATGAAAATTCAGCTTTTTATAAAAGAAATAACTTATATTTTAAAATATATTCAAATAGAATAGCATGGTTTTAAACTGTAATAATATTTTTATTATTTTATTATATTTTCTTCAAAAAACATTAGAAATCTTACTGATCCCAAACTTTTGAATTGCAGTTTTGGAAATTGTTCACATTTAAAATCATTATACGTGTCTTTAAAAATGAGGCCCTGATTTCGTATTACAATCTTATTCAACTTCGATCCAATTTCACTCAGACTTGGCAGTTGGTGAGTTCATTTTGGACCCTGCCCTTATGCGTCCAGCTCCACGCTTCGTTTCTGACAGTGTTTTCCATATTGCTCTCCGAAATCACACTTGTCAGTCGAACTGAAAAGACATGCACAAGCTCTGCCTGTGTTAGACGAGACTAAGAGGTCATTCTCCACTGACAGCTTTCAAGAAACATCCCAATACAACAGAGCGCTTGATTATTTTCCCTAGGACACTCTTCAATGATAAGTCAGTCTATTTGTATCTCGGGCTCTGGAATGTTTATGGGTTTTGGCCAGACTTTCAAAAATGATGGCAGATTTAGCACCCTGGTCTGCTCTTAAACATGATTGTTGCTTTAGAACAGTTGTTTAGCTTTAGTTAAGGCCACTGTTTTTATTACTATAACTGATACCCATGAGTGTGTCTCCTCCTGCTGATGTAGCCTTACTAATAATGTTTCACACATGCAAAATTTGATTGACTTTTGTTGAAGCTATTTATGTTGCATGTTTTGCTGTGATTAATTATTATTAAGACAGCCTGTGTACACTATTAATGATGCATACAAATTCTTTCCCATTATTTTATCCTCCTATTGACACCTTTTACTAGAAGATATGTGTAATTTCTACGACACAAAATGATCTGTTTCTTTAAGCGGCCTGACTGGCATGAGATGTTGTAATAAATATGAATTCGCTCTGGGTTGGTACGGTACATGCATCTCATTAGGCAATTATATAAAGATCTTGACGCATTAAAGTGCTTTTCAAGTCTGGACACCTTAAAAATGAATGTGCGGTGCCGTAAATCTCATCTGCTGTGTTGTAAATACCTGTTGAGAAATTCATTTTTTTGTAGATGTTACAAAAAATGACTTGTCTCCCTCCAAAATTAATATGTCATGCCATGCATGTTGAAGATTAGCGGCAAGGCACTCAATTTGTTATGTTTCCACACAAAACCTGTTTAGTCAGTGTGCTGAGGCATTTCATCGTTTGACATCCATTCAAACAGACGGGGGAATGATTGAAGTCATTATTTTCGCAATTTTGTTTGTTGCCGCTAGTGGCGCAGAAATTACACACTTCAATTCTCACCCAAAACTGTCAGTGTTGTGTTGCTATAGTTAAGCAATTTATTTCCAGTACTGAAGCCCTCTGATTAAGCTCTAAACGGTTCCCAATTTTTCCTAAAGATTGCGACCAAGCCGAGGTTAAGTTCCCCTTTTATCCAAAATCTGAACTTTTTCAGTCTGCAATCAATATGTATTTCATCCTCCACATTTAAATGTGTAAAATGTGGTATCGAGGCTGAAAGTTGAATGTAACTGCTTCAACGTGATTTATTATTCAAACTCTAGTTTACCTTTCTTGCCATTTTCCAATCGCATGGTCTTTTTTACATGAGAATATGTAATCATGCACTTGAAGGAACATTTTCTTTCACAGTCTTACTACAGGAAATTATGGAAGCATGCTCTGCCAAGGGATAAATAAATAAATGGTCATTGCAACTTCTTATCTCAAAATTTGGACTCTTTCCATTACAGTTTTGAGTTTATTTCTTATAATTTGGATATTTTTTCCTCAGAATTTCAGCCATGAACTCACAATTCTGAGAAGAAAAGTCTTAATTGTGAGCTATAAGCGCGCCGTTGCAAGATGAAAAGTCAGAATTGTATAGAGCCCCTGAAGAGACAAAAAAAAAAAGACTTTCGCGCACATACGAGGAACTGTCACATGCTCACAAGAAACAATTGCGTTGTGTACAAGACACTATCGTGGGCAGTCATGGCCCTAATGGTAAGAGAGTGGGGCTTGTAACCCGAAGGTTGCCGGTTCGATTCCCACACCGGCAGGAATTGAAGGTGGGGATTGTGAATGAATAGCGCTCTTTCCACCTTCAATACCAAAACTGAGGTGCCCTTGGGCAAGGCACCGAACCCCCAATTGCTCCCCAAGTGCTGAAGCAACACACACAGTGTGTGTGTTTGTTTACTTCTCACTGCTGTGTGTGTGTGTGTGTGCAGAGCACCAATTATCGAGTGTGGGTCACCATACTTGACAATACGTTGCGACTTTCTATTACATGCACACAAGAAACTTTTGCCGAGCTCACGGTTTAAAATCGAAGTCCAAAATTTTGCGCCAGTATCTTGTGAGCATGCAAAATATTTTTTTGTGACCGTGCAATAGTTTCTTGTGCACACGCAAAAGTTTCTTGTGAGCGCACGATTGTCTTGTGAACACACCAAACGTGAAAGTCTTTCGTGAACTTGCAGTACTTTCTTGTGATTGTTTTTTGGTTGTGCGCAATGGTTTCTTGTGAACGTGAAGGTTTGCACGCTAAACGTTTCTCGTGAGCATGCAATAGAATCTCTTAAAACGCGAAGGTTTCTTGTGCGCATGCGATTATATCCTGTGTGCAAGCTAACCTTTTACCGTGAGGGCGCAATTGTTTCTCGTGCACACAAGAAAGTTTCTCTTGAGTGCACAGTTGTCTCGTGAGTACAACATAGTTTCTTGTGCGTACGCAAAATGTTGCTTGTGAACATGCGATAGTCTCTCATGAGCACACAATAGTTTCTTGTGTGCACGCTAAACGTTTCTCGTGAGCGTGCAATACTTTCTGGTGAACGTGACGGTTTCTTGCGAGCGTGTAGTACTTTCTTGTGATTTCTTTTTCGTTTTGTGCACAATGGTTTCTTGTGAGCACATGATTGATTCTCATGAGCAAGCGATTGTTTCTCGTAAACATGAATGTTTCTCGTGCGCACACGATAATATCACGTGTGCACGCTAAACGTTTCTCGTGAGCATCCAATAGATTCTCATGAAACGTGAAGGTTTCTCGTTTCTCGCGCTAAACTTTTTTTGTGAGCGTGCAATTTTCTCGTGTGCACGTGAAATGTTTCTTGTGACCATGCAAGTTTGTGTTAAGTTTCTTGTGCGCACGTGATAATATAAAATTATAGTAATAGTTTCTCCTGAGCATGCAAAATGTTCTCGTGCACACGCGATAGTCTCTCGTGCGCACGCGAAACGTTTCTCGTAAGCGTGCAGTACTTTCTTGTGATTTTTTTTTTCGTTTGTGTGCAATAGTTTCTCGTGAGCACACGATTGTTTCTCATGAACATGAAGGTTTTTTGTGCGCACGCTAAACGTTTCTCGTGAACGCGCAATAGTTTCTCATGCACACGCGAAAGCCTTTTGTGCACACGCGAAACGTTTCTCGTACGCGTCCAGTACTTTCTTGTGATTTTTTTCCCGTTTGTGCGCAATAGTTTCTCGTGAGCATGTAATAGTTTCTCATGTGCACATGAAACATTCATGTTGCACACTTAAGTTTCTCGTGCACACACGACAGTTTGTGCGTACGTGAATTTATTTTTTAAATTTTTTTCCGCAAATATCCCTTCAGAGGCTCCGTAGAATTGGGAGATAAAAAGTCACAGTTATCTTTATTTCTTATTCCATGTGTTAGAAAAAATTCTGGAAAAAAAATTCTAATTCTAATATTCTAAAATTCTAATAACAGAAAGAAATCTGTCATTAAAGTCAGAATTGTGAGATTTAAACTCAGAATTCAGAGGGGAAAAAGTCTGAATTTTGAGATGTAAAATGAAAATTCTGAGAAAAAGTCAGAATTGCAAGTTTATATTTTGTTTATGTTGCAATAAAAAAAGTCTGAATTGGAAGACAAAAGTTGCAGTTACCTTATTTTTTATTTCATGGCATAAACAAGCTTCTGTTGAAAAAGCATTCTCATTTATTTAATCAGGTACAAAGGCATGCATTTGCAAAGTATTGAAGTTATAAAGATATATATTTCTATATTTCTATTTGGTATCTGTTAAGCAGCCAAATCACAGATATGCACCCGAGAGTTAATTTACACCAAAATCTGACATTTTATGATTTGATGTCCGTTATGAGCACAGAATTTTTATAATATTGGACTCGTAAAGGTATGCACATGGTCATGCTGAGCCATCCGTGCACATGGCCGGAAATGATGTCGTACTGTTGCTTTAAAATAGCTAATTAATCTGGAATGACACACATTCTGTTGGTGTTTTAGATTCAGCGTTGAGTTTTCTTGTCACATTTACCATATGTTTTGCACTGCTTTGAAATGTAATATTCGTGTCAGTGTCTTAGACTCTGTTAAACATTAAGTTAGATTGTATGATTACACAAGGCTATGTCTTGTGATACATGTATGGAATGTTTTCTTTGATGTTCTGTTTAGTCCATAACGTGCTGTACTCTAGATCACTGTACAGATGCATATTAATATTCAGACAGCAGCATGCGTAACTTTGACATTTCTCAGTAGCAGAATGCTTCACCAAGGGAGGCTTTTGTTCTTTTTTATTACTGTTGTTATGACTATTATTTCACAAATGCAATAAAACTAAATGTTCGTATAGGACTGCAGTGACGTGTTGAAAATGATTAACTGTTCAGTGGAAAACTCAGTATCGGTACGCCATTACAAACGGCTTTTGTGTTTTTTCATGTTTCATCTCCGTCCGGTTTTCATGATATACACATGATGTTGTTCTCATGCAAATCATGTGGTTAATTTGCACTCATCATTTTAATACGCATTTATTCACACTGTGCACATCTCAAATCATTATATTTGTTTTGTTGGTCATGCAGTTTTTCATTGTACTAGAGCAGCAAAAAAAAAACAAAAAAAAGCCCTCTACCTGTCTGTGCTTCTGTAAATGATTCTGTTTGGGGGAAAAATGTAACAGAGTAATTATTTTATGTTGGACAATTTGCTGCTTGCAGGTCTATATTAGATTCAAATTACTGCTGAGGTTAGGTTAAACTTTGAAATGTTTTGTATAAAGGAGAGAATAAAATTTGTTTTTCCCTTGAATTTTTGTGATGACTTTTTATTAATATTTATATTAGTTAATCATTTTTGGTTTGGTGTGATTGAAATCTCAAGGCTTAAGGCCTTTGAAAAAGTTAATATAGAGCACATTTAACACAACCACAGTTAGGTAAACAGTGCTGTATAATATAGAAAAATAAACTTTAATATTAATTTTTGTGGAAAACTTAATGTCGTATGTCAGTTATTTGCTTTTATAATTGTTTAGACTGATAATTTATTGATTTAATTTGAAGCATTTTACATAAATGGCATTTCTTTTGCTCATCAAGGCTCCATTTATTTGATAGAAAATGCAATGTGAAATATTATGATGTAAAACATTTTCTATTTGAATATACATTAAAGATGAATTTTAAGCATCATTACTCCAGTCTTTAGTGTCACATGTGATCCTTCAGAAATCATTCTAATATGCTTTATTATCAATGTTGGAAACTGGAAACTTTTTTCAGGATTCTTAGATGAATAAAAAATTAAAGAACAGAATTTATTTTAAACAAATATTTTCTAACAATATACACTACTGTTCAAAACTTTGGGGTCAGTCTTCTTTCTTTTTTTTTAAAGAAAGTAATAATTTTATTCAGCAAAGATGTGTTAATATTATAAATAAAGTGATAGAAATTTAAAAAAGTGATTTTTACTTTATTCATGAAAGATTCCTGAAAAAAGTATCAGGTTCTAAAAAATATATTTGCCAGCACAACTGTTTCCAACATTGATACTTCTAATAATAAATCAGCATATTAGATTTCTGAAGGATCATGTGACACTAAAGACTGGAGTAATGATGCTGAAAATTCAGCTTTGCAGCAAATGAATAAATTGTTTTGAAGTATATTTAAAAAGATATCATTATTTTATATCTTTTTACCACTAGAGGTCACTAAATGTTGTAATTAGCTTCATGTAAATTGACCTGTTAGTGATCTTGCCTCTAAAACAGTTTAACCAAATGTGCTTTCACTTAATATATAGTATATACTATATATGTGACTACAGACCACAAAACCAGCCATAAGTGTTTTTAATTGAGATGTATAAATTATATGAAAGCTGAATAAGTAAGCTTTTCATTGATGTATGGTTTGATATTTTGTTGAGATACAACTATTTGAAAATCGGGAAGCTGAGGGTGCAAAAAAAAAAACTAAATATTGAGAAAATCGCCTTTAAAGTTGTCCAAATTAAAATCTTAGCAATGCATATTACTAATCAAAAATTAAGTTTTGATAATTGTATGGTAGGAAATGTACAAAATATCTTCATGGATATCCTCATCTTAATATCCTAATGATTTTTGGCATAAAAGAAAAAAATCTATTATTTTGACCCATACAATGCATTTTTGGCTATTGCTACAAATATACCCGTGCTACTTAAGACTGGTTTTGTGGTCCAGAGTCACATATTAAGATGCTTGACCTACTATAGTCACAAGCATATTATACAATTGCATTTAAAGTGATTAATTGTCAGGCTGAAGGTGTTGTTATTCCTGAGTGACATAATCAATAGCAGTGAGCGGTTACATGTCTGTACGACACTTTCTTTGCTTCAGAGACCTCTAACTCAACCAATATAGCAAGATTCAAGGTTGTACCTGAATCAGGACATGGGCAGCATATGAACTTCGCCTGGGAACCGCAAACCTGCACCGTTATTTAAAATCCATTAGGTTTTGAACAAAAGTTTATTCGCTGTCCTCTGTAATTCTGTTGCACAAGGTTTTCTACACCGCTAATAAAACTCAAAGTCATTTTCTTTAAATTAAAAATGGCAGCGTGGCTAATCGTCGGTTGATCCTGCCGCCCTTTCTCAAGCGCCAAGGGAAGGCAGCGGGAACGGCCGTAGATCACCGCTATGCTTCAAAATTAGTACGTCACTCCAGGGGGAGGAGGCGAGGTCACCTCTACCCCACCCTCTGTCGTTGGCCTCAGTTTGTTCCCTGCCAGAAATAAGCTCAAATTAAAACACTTCTTGATTGCCCTCCCCAAGTCCCTCAATACATTTGGCTGTACATGTTCCCTATGGAAAAAAAGAGGAGAAGGTGCAGTCCAGAGGATAAACACTCCAGAACTCCAGTGTTTGTTGTGTTATTGCTGATGAAGCAATCCGAAAACACATATGCTTTTCAATTTCCTAACTAAAATTGACCATTGTAGGGGGATTTTTTGGCAGCTGCTGTAATCTACTGCAGAGCTCCATATTCAAAGGAAGGATTAGAAAAGCTTTATAAAGGTTGGTATTATTGATCATAATCATTTTGAGCTATTTTTTAGAATGCGGGAATATTTATGTGGGTTTTAAAAAACAATAAAAAAAATCATGCCATAAAAGATGGGGTCTAATATTGTTTGGACGCCAATGTTCTTCAAAATGTATTTGTGTTTCACAGACATACAGGTTTGGAACAACGTAAGGGTGGGCAAATGATTGCAGAATTAAAGCGATGGTTCGGAGTATATTTGACTACATTGCTATGCACTCCGAAGCCCATCTAAATGCCCCATCCAAAGTTTTTTTTTTTTTTTACCTTAGTCGAACATTGACGGAGATATTCGGGCTTGTCGAATGGCTTGCTACAGCCGTACATGGTACATGTGATGTATCTCGTAAATTGCACCACTAAACGTGCAAGTAATCTTACCAAACTTCTACAGTAGTGTAAATAGGGTATGTACTCACAAAACGCTGCATTGGGAAATTTGTAAGTCCACCATGAGTGTATTAAAGGTCCCATATTGTCAAAATCGAAATTTCCTGGCTTTTTTCATGATAACTGAGGACTAGGGGCTATGTAACTACCATATGAGTTTCAAAACAGTCAATCCACAGTAAAGTGCACACAGCCTGCTTAAAGTAGCTGTTCATTTTCACGAGCCGCTGTGACTTCCGTACAGATGTGACGTCTGATCTACTCAGTCACCGCCTTCAGTCACCACCCCAGCACCAATCACGTCCCACCCTCATTTTGTCAAACCCAGACAATATAGTGTCCACAACTTTGCTAAGCAACAACAACACGAAAACAAGTCGAGAAAACCCTGTTCAGTCGACAGATGTCGAAAGTACATCATTGCACAGGCTTCAGAACAACGTGAATAGAGACCAGAGGCACGTCAACTTCAGCCTCTTTCACTCAGCGATTCCGGTAAATACACGGATAATGTGTCCCATGATTTGTTCCGGAGTTGTTTGATTTGGTTCATTCACAGTTGTTTTCCGGAATCTGTGCGTGCTTTACACACAACCCATAAAGACATGTGACGTTTGGATGTGAGATGTAATGCGACGCATACGTTTCACTAAACTGAAACTAACCTGAACAAACTGTGCTTCAGCGCTGACAGTGAGGAGCTGGCTCTGCCCGATCGCCGCTTCATCCCACTTTGCACGTATTTTTTCGTTGCGAAGAGTCGCATGATAACGTGCATCATCACTACAACACTGCCTTTATGGTTCTGGCTTTTGTTCACACAGCGCTCGTTCTGTAATTTTCCAGAATCAGCGCGCATTGTGAAAGGGGCTTTACTAAAGCAACAGTTATGTAGCTTACTGCATTTGGTGTTTGAAAAAGAAAAAACATTAATGATCATTCTGAAATATCCTGTTGAGTATCAGCAATCTAGACTCTCTCTATGGCTCTGGGCTCGGCTAAAGCATACATGTCCGTAGTTACCTGTGGTTGGCCTGGCTGTGCGTCACTCAGAAAACAACAGGCCAATAAGAAGAGAGGCTCATGAATATTAATTAGATGGGCAATAATCGACCTGTTTTTGACAGAGCTCCTAAAAAAGGAGCTGTGAAAATATACATTGAGATGGATTTTGGCACTTATACCGCAAATATATATTCTTAAGGACATCAACAACTTAAATAAACCTCCAGAAATGTGTACAATATGGGACCTTTAAAAACAACTGTAGTAGGTAAAAGTCCACCTAATACGTCTGTGTGCATGTCAAAGTAGTAGGTGGACTTTTACATGCTTTTCCCAAACCAGGGAAGTGACGTCGACATGTCGCCATTTGTAGTTTTTGAGACTAATAGGGATCGGGTAACAGTTGTTTTCAATACACTCATGGTGGACTTACAAATTTCCCAATGCAGCGTTTTGTGAGTACATACCCTATTTACACTACTGTAGAAGTTTGGTAAGATTACTTGCACGTTTAGTGGTGCAATTTACGAGATACATCACATGTACCATGTACGGCTGTAGCAAGCCATTCGACAAGCCCGAACATCTCTGTCAATGTTCGACTAAGGTAAAAAAAAAACTTCGGATGGGGCATTTAGATGGGCTTCGGAATGCATAGCAATGTAGTCAAATCTACTCCGAACCATCGCTTTAAATTTTCGGGTGAACTATCCCTTTAAATTTGGGTAAGCAGTATGTACACACTTAAAAATAAAGGTTGTTTATTGGAATCTGTTGATCCTTGAAGAACATGTAACATCCTTGAAACCATCCATTACACAAAATGTTCTTATAGTCATGTCAAGTCACCTTTATTTATATAGGGCTTAATACAATTCTGATTGTTTTAAAGCAGCTTTATGTAGATAAACAGGAATAGAATGATTCACCGAGACCAATTCTACTGTAAACCAGAAGAAGAAAAAAAACAGCTGAGGTCAGTTCAGTCTTGATTCAGTTCGGTTCAATAACTGTGTAAAGATCATCAATTATGTGATAAGTTCAATTTAGGTGTAAAGCAGCACTAACTAGGAAACAGTGATGCCATCAATCAGCTCAGCTGAGTTCTCATCCAATAGTGTTTGTACAGTCAACTCAATAGTATTGCTGAATATTAAGTGTCCCCGACTGAGCAAGCCAGTGGTGACAATGGCCAGGAACCCAAACGTCATTAGTGATATAAATGGAGAAACCAGGATCAGTCGGGAAGGGACAGTTCACCTCTGGCCAAATAAACCATCATGTTGTGGTTTAAAAGGATAGTTAACCCCATATATATATATATATATATATATATATATATATATATATAATATATATATATATATATATTTTTGTTAATTACTCACCTTTGCAATGTAACTGACATGTTCAAGGTACAGAAAGGTAGTAAGGACATTGTTAAAATAGTCCATGTGACAACAGTGGTTCAACTGAAATTTTGTGAAGCTATGAGGATACTTTTTGTGCACAAAGAAAACAAAAATAACTTTATTCAACTACACTCTTAAAAATGAAGGTTCTTTAATGGCTTTGCTGGTTCCATAAAAAACCTTGAACATCCACAGAACCGTTTAAATGCAGAAAAGTTTCTTTATAGTCAAAGTAGTTTCTATATTTAAGAACTGGTCACTGAAAGGTTCTTTGGGGAACCAAAAATGGTTCTTATGGCATCACAGCAAAAACATGCTTTTGAAAACTTTATTTTTAAGAGTGTATTTTATCCATGTCCTTACTACCTTTCTGGGTCTTGAATGTGTCGTTTGCTTTGCTATCTATGCAGGGTCAGAAAGCTCTCGTATTTCATCAAAAATATCTTAATTTGTGTTCAGAAAATGAATGGGTTTGAAATGACATGAGGGTGAGTAATTAATGACAGAATTTTTAATTTTTGAGAATAAAATGGAAAATGATTCAGTGACGCCAGAGGTTGCGTCATTTTGACAGACAGGGTCGTAAAAATTCCGTAATAATCCATTATTACCCATCATTTTAATTTTCATATTTTAATTATAAGAACATTTAATTGCATTTATTTTTGTTCACATTTTCATTTTAATTATGAATCTACAGGACTTATATAGGCTTGAGCATTTATTTAAGAGAACAGATGAGACTGCCTAACTTTTCATGTACACCACCACACCCTGCAGTGACAGCTATTTTAATATTATTTCTCATTTTATGACCAATATCGATTTGTAAATCCCAGTCGATCATTTGGTCTATGCTGTTTTCAGTTGATGAATGAACAGTAGTCTACATAGTGCACCTCCCATCCAATAAATCGCAATGAAACAAAGTCTCAAATTTCAAATTCTGTCGATTTCATTAAGAAATTCAAGCAATACCGTTTTGACGCTCTTTAATGTGGTGTGATAGATCGCTGTAGCTTTTGTGTAGTCGCCTGTGCGTACTCAAGCGCATGGCAAAAGATTTGTGACAGTTTTGTTTTTGTTCTGTATCCAGTGCTTTGCTGCCACACTGGAGCGCACTCGCCACCAACTGGACAGAGGTAGGAATCACAGCTACAAATTACAATAGATCACCCTCAGTGTGATCTGTGAAAATGACGGACGTCCTTCAGATTTTACCATCATTGCTAAAAAAACTTACGTCAATGACAGACAATTTTCGGGTAAGGCGACCTCTGAGTGACGCAAACAGAGATCAATTCTGCTGTAAATCAGCTCTATAAAAATAATAGTGTCATTGCTCAGCTGAGGTCATGTTAGTGTTGATTCAGTTCCGTTCAATAACTGTGTAAAGAGCATCAATTTTGCGATGAGTCAATCCAGCTGTAAAACAGCCCTGAAAACAGGGATGTCACCAGTCAGCTCAGTACAGTTCTCATCCAATAGTGTTTATCCAGTCAATTCAGAAATATTGCTGAATATTAGGTGTCCTCAACTGAGCAAGCCAGACAGTGGCACGAACCCAAACTTCATCTGTGACAAAAATGGAGAAAAACAATTCTTGGGAGAAACCAGGCTCAGTTAGGGGACCAATTCTCCTCTGGCTAAACAAGCCATCATGCTGTGGTTTGTGGGTGAACTATCCCTGATAAATGAAAAAAAAATGTAAATAATTACTAACCCTCCAAACCCATAGAACCTTCGTTCATCTTCAGAACACAAATTGAGATATTTTTGATGAAAGCCCAGAGCTTTCTGTCCTTGCAGAGACGGCAATGTAACTGACATGTTCAAGGTCCAGAAAGGTAGTAAGAACATTGTTAAAATAGTCCATGTGACATCAGTGGTGTAACGGGTGCGTGCAGGAGTTGACGAGACGGACGACAGGAATTACCAAATACAATATATTTAATATAAATCTTCGACAGGAACAAGGCAGGAACAAGTCAGGAACATCACACACATCTATTCAACCAAAAGGACCGACAAAGAACAGAACTCAAACACATGCTTATAAAGACAGACTAATTACGGGGACACAGGTGATACAGATGACGAGGACTAAACCAAAGCAGACAGATTAACGGGGGAAGACAATGGGAGAAACCAAATACATAACATGACTAATACATAAACTGACAGAACTGTAACATTACGCCCCCCTCCGGAAAGGCGCGTCCTCGCGCCGTAGAAAAAACGAAAAAACGAGAGGGGCGGAAAACCAGGAAAACAGAGTCAATAAGGGAGGGGGCTCCGGCGGAGGACGCAACCCCCGGAGGAGGACCAGAACACAAGTCCAGGAAACAAAAAGGACAGTCCAAGGGGGCGACGACGGTGGGAGGAGCCAGGGAAGACACAGGAGGGACCTGAAGCAGGAGAGCAGGACCCAGATCGCAGCCAGGATGACGGCCCACGGAGGAGCCGACGGAGGGAGGAGCCATGGTGGAGGACGGACCGCCGACTCCGTGGGGCCGACCGACAGAGGCAGAGCAGCTGGCAGAGGAACCCGAGGCGGAGATGGAGAGCCGAAGATCCAGGGCGATACCGCGGATCCGGAGGGCCAAGGCGGAACGGGCTCTGGCGGCCGAGGCGGAGGCGGAGTCCCGGAGATCCGCGGCGGAGCCGGAGCGACAGAGGATGGAGGCTGTGCCCGCAGGAAGGAGGAGTCCCAAGGAGCCGGTGGGACGGCGTGACGAGGCGCAGCCGGAGGAGCAGAGTCCTGAGGATCCGATGGGGTGACGACTGACCAGGGCGGAGCCGGAAAGACGATGGAGCCCGGTGGAGCTGGTGGACCGACGGGCGACGGTGGAGAGGAGGGCGCTGAGAGCCGTGGTGGAGCCGCAGGGTCGGAGGACCGAGGTGGAGGTCTGGATTCGGAGGCTGGAGGCGGAGCTGAGGGAACCTCCAGCCTTGCCACCGAAGTGAGCAGGCATCCCTGCGGCGAGCCCACTGCAGAGATGGTGGGCTGAGGGTGAGCAAGGGGACTGACGGCTGACTTGGGGAACTTAGGACGGCTGGGCGGAACCAGCGGGGACTCAGGGCGGCTGGGCGGAACCAGCGGGGACTCAGGGCGGCTGGGCGGAACCAGCGGGAACCAGGCAGATTCGGACAGATGAGGGCGGGTGGGAGGGAAGTCAATGCGCGTCAGTGGCTCAGAGAAAAAGTCTATTAGATCCGGCGTGTCAATATCCACAGTCTCAGAAACAAAGTCAATTAAGTCCCCAGAGATATCCAGCTCACCCCCAGCGGAGTTGCAGTGGGCAGGGCTCTCCGTTTCCCTCCCTAGCTCCACGTCGCAATCCACCGTCAGAGATGTGGAATCCGACTCACGCACCTGATCAGCCGGAGAGGACTCTGGCTCGGTCGCTCGCGGCTCTAGTCCTGCATCCGCGGTGCGCTCGGGTTCCCGCTCTGCATGTCGGGGCGATGGTTGGCTGCTCTCTGGGTTGTGAGCGGGGCTGACGTCCTCCTCGATGTTATCGACAGTCCAGGAAGATCCATTGGACGCCAGCACCCACTCGACGAATCCGGCAAAGCTCTCTCGAGGACCCTCCCCGGACAGCTGCATCTTGATATGGTCATTAAGTCCGTGGTGGAAGAACGTGCACAGGCAGCTGTCCGGGTAGTGAGTAGATGGAACGAGGAAGAGAAAGTCTCTGGTGTGGTCCTCGAGAGAGCGTCTCCCCTGCTTCAGGAGAATGATGGCAACGTTGGGGTCATCCATGAGGAAAAATTATAAAACAAACACTGATACAAAAACGAAAAATAAACGCAGGGAAAGACGCCAGGTACACTTTTGTAGGTCGGTCCTTATGTAACGGGTGCGTGCAGGAGTTGACGAGACGGACGACAGGAATTACCAAATACAATATATTTAATATAAATCTTCGACAGGAACAAGGCAGGAACAAGTCAGGAACATCACACACATCTATTCAACCAAAAGGACCGACAAAGAACAGAACTCAAACACATGCTTATAAAGACAGACTAATTACGGGGACACAGGTGATACAGATGACGAGGACTAAACCAAAGCAGACAGATTAACGGGGGAAGACAATGGGAGAAACCAAATACATAACATGACTAATACATAAACTGACAGAACTGTAACAAGTGGTTTAACTGTAATTTTATGAAGCTACAAGAGAATACTTTTTGTGTCCAAGGAAAACAAAAATAACTTTATTCAACTACACTCTTAAAAATTAAGTTTTTTTTATTGGCATTGGTGGTTCCATAAAGAACCTTAAACATCCACGTAACCGTTTAAATGCAGAAAAGTTTCTTTATAGATGAAAAAGGTTCTATAGATTTTTAAAATGTTCTTCAAAATGGTTCTTTTAAGAACTGGTCACTGAAAGATTCTTTAGGGAATCAAAAATGGTTCTTCTATAGCATCATAGCAGAAACACCCTTTTGAAAACCTTTTTTTTTTTAAGAGTGTATTTTATCGATGTCCTTACTACCTTTCTGGGTCTTGAATGTGTTGGTTGCTTTGCTATCTATGCAGGGTCAGAAAACTCTCGTATTTCATCAAAAATATCTTAATTTGTGTTCTGAAGATGAATGGGTTTAGAACGACGTGAGCGAGAGTAATTAATGACAGAGTTTTCATTTTTTTAAATAAAAGGGAAAATAATGATTCAGTGACGCAAACAGAGATCAATTCTGCTGTTAACCAGCTCTATAAAAACAATAGTGTCATTGTTCAGCTGAGGTCACTCTAGTGTTCCGTTCAATAACTGTGCAAAGATCATCAATTATGAGATGAGTACAGTTTAGCTGTAAAACAGCCCTGAAAACAGTGATGTCACCAGTCAGCTCGGTTCAGTTCTAAATAGTGTTTATACAGTCAATTCAGTAATATTGCTGAATATTAGGTGTTTTCAACTGAGCAAGCCAGACAGTGGCAAGGAACCCAAACTTCATATACTTTTTTTCTTAAAACACTGTTTAATTACCTGTTATATCTGCAGCCGCTTGCAGGCATTGCTTTGTATTGTGAACTTAAATATGTGTCAAGCTAAAGTTCTATTTTCCTTCTTAAGAATATATCTCTTATATGTGCACTGACTCATTATAATCTACATCTTTTGATATGACGTTTGATTTCCACTGACAATAGTCTGAATTAAAACCACCCTCCGAGGAACTGACTTCATCCTAAATATACTTAAACCTAATAATGTGTGATTCCCACACGTCCTGACAGCCCTATTTGAAATTGCATAAAACGTAACTGCCAATAAAAGCAACTGACATGAATAAAGAGTTCATTACAGACACAGCTGACAAAACTCATTGGATAATCTCACTTAAATGCTAGTTTGATCTTCCTGTAAGTAAGTTAAAAACAACAAAGAATCCTCAGCAAGTCTTTAGCATAACTGTGGGTTTGTTAGACAGCCAATACAAAGATTAAATTAATTACGTATTATTAAAAACCTCAATCACTTTGTTCATAAATGTGTGGAGCCGGATAAGTTTCGCTGTCAATCACAGAGCAAAACACCTTATTCCCTTTGGCGGCACCCTCTGAATGGTTGAAAGGTTGGCTTTTATGTTGGGTAAAACAGGGCATGGAAACTAATTAGGTGTTTTTTTTTTTCATCAATTATTCATCAGGACAGGACATTTAATGTGTGTTTAAAAGATAAGACAAAAATCTACTGCAGGCATGTAATCTTGGAAATGCTAAGAGTCAGTGCACTTGATATTATATTAGAGTTCTATAATTCATAATGACTTCTAGATCACAAAAAGCTGATTAACCTTCAGTGCTGAACAACTAATTAGCGGGGTTTGCTAAAGCAATCATCATTGTTTATATTACTCATATTTAAGTCACTCTGCAATTAAAATGGATAATTCTGACACTTTTGTAAAATGTTGCAGTGTTTATCATAAAAATGTAACCTTGCTCATCATTACTTTTCAAATGTACTTAAATAAAATACATTGTCATAATTTACTTTTCTTGTTTGATGTTTCACAATCTCAGTTTCCATTTCATGTCAACTTTAAAGAAGTAGTTCAACAAAAAAGAAAACATTTTCTGAAAATGTCGTGGCCAAAAGTTTTGAGAATGACACAAATATTAGTTTTCACAAAGTTTGCTGCTAAACTGCTTTTAGATCTTTGTTTCAGTTGTTTCTGTGATGTACTGAAATATAATTACAAGCACTTCATACGTTTCAAAGGCTTTTATCGACAATTACATGACATTTATGCAAAGAGTCAGTATTTGCAGTGTTGGCCCTTCTTTTTCAGGACCTCTGCAATTCGACTGGGCATGCTCTCAATCAACTTCTGGGCCAAATCCTGACTGATAGCAACCCATTCTTTCATAATCACTTCTTGGAGTTTGTCAGAATTAGTGGGTTTTTGTTTGTCCACCCGCCTCTTGAGGATTGACCACAAGTTCTCAATGGGATTAAGATCTGGGGAGTTTCCAGGCCATGGACCCAAAATTTCAAAGTTTTGGTCCCCGAGCCACTTAGTTATCACTTTTGCCTTATGGCACGGTGCTCCATCGTGCTGGAAAATGCATTGTTCTTCACCAAACTGTTGTTGGATTGTTGGAAGAAGTTGCTGTTGGAGGGTGTTTTGGTACCATTCTTTATTCATGGCTGTGTTTTTGGGCAAAATTGTGAGTGAGCCCACTCCCTTGGATGAGAAGCAACCCCACACATGAATGGTCTCAGGATGCTTTACTGTTGGCATGACACAGGACTGATGGTAGCGCTCACCTTTTCTTCTCCGGACAAGCCTTTTTCCAGATGCCCCAAACAATCGGAAAGAGGCTTCATCGGAGAATTTGACTTTGCCCCAGTCCTCAGCAGTCCATTCGCCATACTTTTTGCAGAAGATCAATCTGTCCCTGATCAATCTGCCTCACTGTGCGTGCAGATGCGCTCACACCTGCCTGCTGCCATTCCTGAGCAAGCTCTGCACTGGTGGCACTCCGATCCCGCAGCTGAATCCTCTTTAGGAGACGATCCTGGCGCTTGCTGGACTTTCTTGGACGCCCTGAAGCCTTCTTAACAATGAAGTGGAAAGTTTTTTTTCGGGATTAAGTTAATTTTCATGGCAAAGAAGGACTATGCAATTCATCTGATCACTCTTCATAACATTCTGGAGTATATGCAAATTGCTATTATAAAAACTTAAGCAGCAACTTTTCCCATTTCCAATATTTATGTAATTCTCAAAACTTTTGGCCACAACTGTACTCACCCTCAGGCGAATCCAAGATGATCTTTTTTCAGTCGAAAAGAAGGTTTTTGAGGAAAAAAATTCCAGGATTTTTCTCCATATAGTGGACTTCAATGAGAGCCAACAGGTTGAAGGTCCAAATTGCAGTTGCAATGCAGATTCAAAGGGCTTTACACAATCCCAGCCGAAAATAAGTGTCTTGGCTGTATCCGAATCATAGTGATTCGCGCGCCGATTGAATTCCCGCGTTTCACCAAAAGATGGCGCCCGCAGCTGAATCATCCATCCTTTCATTTTACAACGTGCTCGTCCACGGCGTAATACAGCATACAACACAGGTACAAATTCGTTCTAAACTGATTATTAAATTGTTTTTTCATGACAGAGTTCAAGATAAATCCTTTAATCTTGCTACTGGAACTGCCCATTTAAAATGATTATTAAACAACAAGCAAACTATGCAAAAGCGGCAGTCCATCTGGTGCACTTAGCGTCTGAATTCACTCACTCGTTTTCATTCACTCCTTCGAGTGGACTAATGTAGGGAATAGTGAATAGGGTATAGGGAGCGATTTCGGATACAGCCCGCATCTAGTGAAAAGATCAGTTAAAAAAAAAACCCAGATAAATAGTATATACTTTTTAAAGGAGCACTCCACTTTTTTGGAAATAGGCTCATTCTCCAACCCCATCCCCCTATGCTATATTGGTCTCATAAGATTCAATGATCTATGCTAAGCTGAATGGATTTCAAAACAGTAAAACTCAATTTATTAACTTGGGGGAGTTGGAGAATGAGCCTATTTCAAAAAAAAAAAAAAATGGAGTTTTCCTTTAATCACAAATGCTTGTCTTGCACTAGCTGGACTTCACGCATTATGTACACAGATGAAGAACTAACCGCGTGTGAACATTCCAATGTTATTACTTAAAGGAGTAGTTCACTTTCAGAACAAAAATTTACAGATAATGTACTCACCTCCTTGTCATCCAAGATGTTCATGTCTTTCTTTCTTCAGTCGTAAGGAAATAGTTTTTTGAGGAAAACATTTCAGGATTTCTCTCCATATAATGGACTTCTATGGTGCCCCCGAGTTTGAACTTCCAAAATGCAGCTTCAAAAGGCTCTAAACAATCACGGCAGAGGAAAGAAGGGTCTTATCTAGCAAAAGGATTGTGATTTTCTAAAAAAATTACAATTTATATACTTTTTAACCTCAAATGCTCATCTTGTCTAGCTCGGCAAGACGAGCGTTTGAGATTAAGGAGTATAGAAGTTGTAAATGTTTTTAGAAAATAACCAATTGTTTCGCTAGATAAGACCCTTCTTTCTCGACTGGGATCATTTAGAACTCAGGGGCACCATAGAAGCCCATTATATGGAGAGAAATCCTGAAATGTTTTCCTCAAAAAACACCATTTCTTTACGACTGAAGAAAGAAAGACATGAACATCTTGGATGGCAAGGGGGTGAGTACATTTTCTGTAATTTTTTGTTCTGAAAGTGAACTAATCCTTTAATACGTGAAGTCAGAGCTAGTGGAAGACGAGCATTTGTGGTTAAAAAGTATATACATTTATATTTTGTTAGAAAATGACCAACCGTTTCACTACTTAACACTCTTATTCCCCAGCTGGGATTGTGTAGAGCCCTTTGAAGCTTGCAATTTGGACCTTCAACCCGTTGAAGTCCACTATATGGGGAAAAATCCTGGAAAGTTTTCCTCAAAAACCTTCATTTCTTTTTGACTGAAGAAAGAAAGACATTAAAGGAGTCAGCTGAGCCATATCTGCAGACCAGACTTTACAAATTATAAGCTATCAGTGTTGGAGGTATCACAAGGTCTAAAATGTTATTTGTAAATCTATATTAAATTGCGCCATACATGCTGCCTAAACCTAAGGTCTTTGAACTCTTGATTGAATTTGCCAGGCTCCAGTTTGTTCAGTAGCACTCGCAATTTTTTTGGGCATTGCATTGTTATCAGCTCCACACATGGCTGACCATTTAACGCACGATGCAGGACAAAATAATTTCCCTTTTCCACACCTCACTACCTTTCCTTATCCACCACAGAGGCTGTTCGAGAGCTTCTCGAAGGATTGTTTCACATTGGATTGTCACGGCGTTGATGCGTCGTAAGAGCTTTTATACAGAGCAGGTTTTTAATTAACCTCTGAAACATTCTGTTCATCTTGGCTCTGACAAATGTATGTCCGCTGTGGGACTTGGTTTGCAGTTTAGTGACAGTGACCAGCGCACCCTGACTGGACCTTAAGGGCTAATTGTGATAAATCTAAGTGGGTTAAAAGCGTGTTTTAATCAGGATCCAAGCCATCAGAGGAGATGGATTTGCTTTGTCACAGCAGTGATTCGCTTGAATTAGTCCAATGGTTACACAGCCAGAATTCTCTTTTGCCACTTGACACACGTAATTTATCCATTAAAGATGCTCGAGATGAGGGAATTTATTCAGGTGAAGGTGTATTGAAAGAGAAAATGGGCTGCCTTGATAAACAATTAGGTAAAGTTTGTCCGTGGCTAATGACCATGCAATGGCACTATACAACTCCTTGAACCACCCACAGAAATATGAGGCTTGTTGATCAGGTAAGATGGTTTTTTAATTTTGTGGACTTTAGCCTTGCAGTGAGGGTGTTTCAGTACTGTGAAATTTGCAAATATGAGGTAAACTATGAATAATGTAAATAAATGGCAACCAATAAAGATTCACATCTGTCTGCTAGAGTAGTGGTCCTCAACCACAGGATGATTTAAAAGTAGGGATGTAACAATATTATCAATATCATGGTGATAGCAAAACTGTCTCGATATCATCGGGGTTACATGATGATATGAAACGATATAGGTCTTCTGGGCAAAAAGTGTCGCTTTTAAAATATAGGCCTATTTAAACTTCTTATTCTAACATAAACGTTCTTTAAGGTTGTGTTTTGGGCTTTTATGCTTTGGCACAGTATTTGTCAATCAAACTAAAACCGAAAGCACAATATGGTTTAATCCCTTCATCAAGTCTGTTTTAGCTGCGCGTTTCAAAGTGAAGTGCGCACTTCATTCAAGCGATCAGCTCATGATCCAGTGTTTTCTGCTCATCAAAACAGCTATGATCACAGTGAATGCAGTGAACTTGTTAATTGCATGTGTTGTGAGTTTAGTGCATGTTTGGGAGCGCAACAACCACCAGTTATGCTTTATTTTCACTAGGTTTGTAGTGACACGTTTTGCAATTTTTTTATTTTTTTATTGAAGCTGGAGTTTTCGGTCAAAATAAAAGCTCTACTACTCACAGTGCAATTGTTTTACAATTTATGGCTATACTGTCATAAGAATAACAATCGTAAGACATCCCTACTCTCTTAAAAATAAAGGTGCTTCAAAAGGTTCTTCAAGCGATGCCATAGAAGAACCATATTTGGTTCCACAAAGAACCATTTAGTCAAAGGTTCTTTAAAGAACCATTTCTTGCTTACCTTTTTATAATCTGAAGAACCTTATTTGCCACAAAGAACCTTTTGTGAAACAGAAAGGTTTCTTCAGATGTTTAAAGTTCTTTATGGTACCATTTAGACAAAAAGTTCTTCTATGGCATCGTGAATAGGGCTGCAACTAACGATTATTTTAATAATCGATTAATCTGTCGATTATTTTTTCGATTAATCGATGAATCGGATAAAAAAACAAGGGATTTACAACCCTTTATTCAAAAACAGAACTAAAATCTTTAGAAAGTGCACTAACATGTTGCTCCTTGAACTGTTATAATAATAATAATAAAATAAAAATGGACTAACACAAAAAACATACACATGTATGCTTTACATCTGCCAAATATATAGACTAAATAAACTAAAATTACTATCCGTCAAGACAGCGGCTAGCTGTGGTGTACATGCTGCATTTCCCATCAAGAAGCCTCTCAAATTAAATTCCTCAGTGCGCATTAAAAAAGTCATGTGACTTTGCACGCTGGAACGGGATAACTTGACTAACTTTCTACTACATTCATTCTGCCATGGCGGTGTTTAGTGTCCTGCCATCAGCAGCGACCAGCTGGAAGAGTTCCGCATTCAAATGCACGCAAAACTGGCCTCAAAGCCCCAGCAAAAGTAATTACCATGAATGTGTCAAGGCAAAAATTAAGAAAATATTCGAATTACTTATTAATAAACTAGTATTTTCTGATTCAGTGTTGCAAAGATGAAATTGACGATCCTGCCATCTGCTCATTAATGCCTAATGCATCTTTATGGATTAGCTAATGAAAGAGTTTTGTTTTCGATTTTAATTATTTCGTTTTATAGTAAAATAATAATTTAAAGCTTTCTATAGATATTGTGTTTGTGAGGCAATTACCTGGGTTTCGGTTAATTATTGTGAAGCGCTCCTGTTTAAACCAAAGATATCAAGCGTATTCTGTTTGTTTTCTTTAAGAGCACATTTTGTTGATACTGTTAGTACACACAAACTAAGGTAGACCCTTTACAGTTCCGGCCCGGGTGGTAAATTACTCTTACCTTTATGAGCAAAAAATTCCACATTGCACTGGCGTCTCCATGCGCTGCAAAGCGCCCTTCTCTCCGCACAAACTTTGGACTTATATTGATTGAATGATTAAACTAATATTGTGATATGTTTAAGTTTTTTATATCAATGGATTTTAATTTAAATCGCGATGAATTAAGCAGGCTTTTGATCTGTCTGCCGCTGTTTGCTAGTATAACTTTAAAAAACAAAAACTTGAATTTAACAAACAAAAAGTGTTCCAAATATATCTCTAAATTAACTTTATAAACTAAAGGAACGAAAATAAATGTAATCACTTTGCTATTAAAACCAGCAGCTGTGTAATGAGGAAGAGAAAGAGAAAAAAAGACAGTCGGACTGGAAATTCAGTCGGCCAAAAATTGATGAGCTGTCGGACAATTTTACAAGGAATGTTTGTTTAATAACCTATATAATATTCTTAGGCTACTTTCTTAATTAAATATATTATTTCTTTGATTTATTTTAGCGTTTTTAGGCTGCTTGTTAGCTGACTGAAGTGTAGGCTATATATAAAAAAACAACGTGCCACCGTCACAGCCCTATTCAAAACTGAGACGATTTCACCTCAGCAGAGCTCCTCTTTCTCCTTACGGTTGTGGTATGTTTTCGACACATTATACAGACAGACAGTGTTACAAAAACTATAGAAGTAGTTTTCTCCATCTCCACTATCCAACGACCCGTACACCAGCTGTTTTGCGATCGAGCATTGGCTGCTGTGAAAGTACGCTAGCCAAAGTAGGCTTAAATATCAAACATGTTTGATATAAATCGGGGCAGCATATATATATATATAATGTAGAAACGGTGCTTTATGCTCAAATGTTCCAGTTTTGCGCATAAGTTAAATTTGCATTTTTGGATGGAAACACAGCTTATGAGGTGCCGAACTCTGCTGGCATCAGAGCGGGAGAGAGACCGAATGTGTCCACTCCGCTCTGCGCTCAATTTTTTTAAATATATATAATAACAACCAAATGTCTCTGCGTCGCGCGACACAACGAATCGATTATGAAATTCGTTGCCAACGCTTTTAGTAATCGATTTTTATCGATTTTATCGATTCGTTGTTGCAGCCCTAATCGTGAAGCACCTTTATTTTTAAGAGTGTACTTAAAAGTATTTAAATTAATACACTATTAATATATCAGGGTTATTTTAGTATTATATATGTTATTATATTTTAAATTGGCATTAAATTTTTAATTTTCAGTGTTCATTTTAATTTTTTGTAAAATTGTAGTAATTTTGTTATGTGCTTTTGTCATTTTCATTAGTTTTTGCTCTTTTTAAATATTACTCTTTAGGTTTGGCTTTTTTATTTCAGTTTCACATTTTGCTTAGTTGTTATTTATTTCCAGTTAAGAATTCCAGAGCTTCAATTTAAACTTAAAGGTCCCATATCGTCAAAATCAAAATTTCCTGGCTTTTTTCATGATAACTAAGGTCTAGGGGCTATGTAACTACCATATGAGTTTCAAAACAGTCAATCCACAGTAAACTGCACACAGCCTGCTTAAAGTAGCTGTTCATTTTCACGAGCAGCTGTGACTTCCATAACGATGTGACGTCCGATCGACTCAAGTCACCGCCTTCAGTCACAAACCAACGTCCCACCCTCCTTTTGTCAAACCCCCAGACAACAACGCATCCATTCCATTGAGCAACAACAACAGGAAAACAAGTGGAGAAAACCCTGTTCAGTCCATAGATGTCAAGCTACGATCATTACACAGGCTTCAGAACAACGTTAATATAAGAGACCAGCGGCACGTCAACTTCAGCCTCTTTCACACAGCGATTCCGGTAAATACACGGATAATGTGTCCCACGATTTGTTCCGGAATTGTTTAATTTGGTTCATTCACAGTTGTTTTCCGGAATCTGTGCGTGCTTTACACACAAACCATAAAGACATGTGACGTTTGGATGTGAGATGTAATGCGACGCGTACGTTTCACTAAACTGAAACTAACCTGAACAAACTGTGCTTCAGCGCTGATAGTGAGGAGCTGGCTCTGCCTGATGATCGCTGCTTCATTCCACTTTGCACGTAACGTTATTTTTCGTTGTGAAGAGTCGCTTGATAACGTGCATCATTACTACAACACTGCCTTTAGGTTCTGGCTTTGGTTCACACAGTTCCCGTAATTTTCCAGAATCAGCGCGCATTGTGAAAGGGGCTTTACTAAAGCAACAGTTATGTAGCTACTGCATTCGGTGTTTGTAAAAGAAAAAACATTAATGATCATTCTAAACTATCCTGTTGAGTATCAGCTCTCTCTATTGCTCTGAGCTCGCTTACGTTTACAGCATACATGACCGTAGTTACCTGTGATTGGCCTGGTTGTGCGTCACTCAGAAAACAACAGGCCAATCAGAAGAGAGGCTCATGAATATTAATTAGATGGGCCAAAATCGACCTGTTTTTGACAGAGCTCCTAAAAAAGGAGCTGTAAAAATATATTGAGATGGATTTTGACACTTATATCGCAAATATATATTCTTAAGGACATCAACAAATAAAATAAACCTCCAGAAATGTGTACGATATGGGACCTTTAAGTTAACTTCAGTAACTTTTTTTAATCTAAAATTTATATAGATATTTATTTTATCTTAAGGTTACTGATAATAACTCTAATGTATTAAAACAATGATATGAAAGGATTATTTCACTCCAGAATTAAAATTTTAAAAATGTACATCATCCAAGACGTCCATGTCTTTTTTTCTTCAGTCGAAAAGAAATTAAGATTTTTGAGGAAAACATTCTAGGCTTTTTCTCCATATTCCATTTTCTCCACTTCAATGGGGATCAATATGTTGAAGGTCAAAATTGCAGTTTCAGTGCAGCTTCAAAGGGCTGTACACAATCCCAGCCAAGGAATTAGGGTCTTATCTGGTGAAACGATTGGTCATTTTCTTGAAAAATATAAAAATTTATATACTTTTTAGCCACAAATGCTCTGCATCCACGACTTCCCGCATTACGTATAGTCACGTTGGAAAGGTCACGTGTGACGTAGGTGGAAGTACTGACCCAGTGTTCACAAAGCGGACATGCAAAGAAGGTCAAACACCATTTACAAAAAAGGTAAAACAACAATGTTGGACAATTTAAGTTGGAGGAGAAAATGAGTTGGAGTTTTTTTTGACCGAATCTACCTTTTTTTTAATCAAAGTACACAGATGAAGAACTAACTACGCTTGACCTTTTCAGCGTGATTATGTAACGCGTGAAGTCGAAGATGTGCATCGCAGAGCTAGTGCAAAACTAACATTTTTGGTTAAAAAGTAATATAAAATGACCAATTGTTTCGCTAGATAAGACCTTTATTCCTTGTCTGGGATCTTGTAGAGCCATTTAAATCTACACTGAAACTGTCATTTGGAACTTTAACCTGCTGATCTCCATTGAAGTCCACTATATGGAGAAAATCCTGTAATTAAAGGTCAGAGATTTTAATATCAACTGAAACAATTCTTAGAACAAATCATCTGTGCTCAGTTATCCACAAGTATTAGGCTACTCTCACTGTACTGTATGTCAACTGCTCTATCATATCCAAATATTTTTAGGACAAACGTCTAAATTATAACTGATAACTCCATTGAGTCTTAAGAGCTAAGAGGGAATCTGTGTGCAGTAACACTTCCAGTGGGCAGCAGAGCAATGAAACTAATGGAAGACTGATATCCCCCATCAAAACAGGGCGCTTTTCACACGAAAATGGATGAATCCAATAACCGCGTTATCTACGTTTTTATACGACTGTAGCTGGATATACACTAGAAGCCTCACTTTCTCACAAGTGAATACCATCATCTTTCTTTTCCATATCTTTTCATAACTGTCCACTTCAGCAGAGTTGAGCATTAATAATGCATCTAACCATCTACGATAGCTAAACAGAAAGGTCAAAGAGACCTTCTCTTTAAAGGCCTCCACACACACACACAGCCTATTAAGAGTCAAAATCAGCTCAACATGGAGTGTATCTTAATTTATGTCCTCTTGTATATTCTAACGAATCAAATTATTATAGAACGAATAATATATAGCATATATTATAGCGGGTCAGCGAAAGTCTGAATCTGACTGTGCTGTTTGTGATCTTGTGGGTTGTAAATCACAGCTTACTTTCCTTCACTCTTTCACTTTAAACTTTCAACCATCGATCCTGAGCGCATCAAGGAAGGCGATGTGTTGAAATATTCATTAATCTAAATGCAACCTCTATCTTCCTCAAGGGAATGACTAAATTAGGAGTATTATCTAAGTCATTTAAAATCTACGTTTATCTCAGTTTGGTGCCATGATGTGTCATATTGCTGTAAGAGATCCAACGCAGAATGAACTGGAAGTTGAGACAGACTGCTGTCTGTACCTCTCACTTAAAACTTATTCATTGAAACTGAGCGACGACAGGTCATCTGTATTTTCTGAAATCTCCTCCTGCTATGATTGGACTTTACAAAATTGCCCAGGCAGCAGTAATAAAAGTGCTAAAAGGCTTATTTTTTTGCTTTGTTTTATAAATATCACATACTCTTGCATGGTGAGAAGTTTATTAGCTCCAGGCATTGTAAAAAGCCATTTATCTGATTGAATTTTTGCAGCAGACTGCAAAAAGAGAAGGATTTCTGGTCACACATTTTGAAGGATTGACCAAAAGTGGCAGTAGCTTTATTCAATTGAACAGTATTCAGAAGACTTTTATTGTTTTATTTTATTGTTTGTGTCATGTCCATGTGTGTATTTTATTTGATTACGTTATGCACTGTTTCCCCAAATGGAAGATGCAATAAAATATATCTACATTAATATACATTACGGTGAATCTGTCCCACCAGTGCACTTGTTTCTATTAGAAGAAATGGCCGCTTATGCAATTCTGGTAAACTGCTGGAGATAAAAATAGTGCCTCCAGGTACAATGAGCAGCTCAGGAATAGGAGTTCGGAGAACTGCTTACAAAACACAAAACAATCAAAAGAGGTCAGAAAGTGTCTGTCTGCATCAGCAAAATGTACAACGAAAACCAGGATAATTCCAAACATTCTCTTGTAGAAAATTAAGTAGAAAGCTGATGTTTGGTTAAAAGATGGTATTATGAATTAAAAATAGCTCAAACCCAAGCTTTCTGAAAGTGCCCACAGACACACAGGAGGTCATTAATGCTGTGGAGGATAATATAAGAAAAGGGGAGAGACTGGACAAGCTTCTCCAAAGGGGAATATTTTAGAATTGTGCTCTCAGGAAAGATTTGGACATTATTCTTTTTTATGACCTCCTTCTAATATCCCAATTATCTCCACATATTCAGGTGTAAGGGGCTCTCTTAGGAGATGTCATGTTCACAATATCCTCAACTAGTGGTTTTAAACTACATCACCCATAATTCAACTGAAGCAATTAAGGTAATAACTTGCTCTAAGCAAATTTGTTCATTTGATGTAAATCACAGCATGTAACTGATGTGATTTATCCGGTGGATGGCGTTGGCAGGAACACAGTGGTGGTAAGTAATTAAGTGCTTTTTCACACTTTTAATTATCCCCAAAATACAGCCATGTTGAAACTGGATTCATTGTAGCCTATAGGTTTGAGAAAAGCTAAAACGAAAAAAGTAGGAGCAGTTTTCTTATCTTTACCTTAGGGAAAAATTCTGAACAGATTTAATAGGATTCTGCAAATGATGTGCCTGCGAGGCTTTCAAGAAAGTACAAAAAAAAAATGTTGTGATGTGCTGTGTTCTTTGCAACCAGAGTAATAGGTTGCATTTATACATTTTTTTCTTTAATTTTCTTATTGCCCTCAGCACAAATTATTGTCTCTTCATGGAAGAGAAACAGCTGGATTTATAAACACAAAGTCAAGGCACACAAATATAATTTTATCTTTTTACACACAGCACTGCAGCTAGTTTCGTAAGACTTGTGCGTATGTCACATGAGCAAGGTTTTGACAAGTGGCTTCCAGTCCTGTGCGGTGATGGTCTGACCTGTCAGCTGTCACTGACAGACTACTCATTATGTTGAGTCATTTTATATTCTGCAGTCCCGCCAAAATAAGGAGATGTTGGCTATTCTAGGTTCATGATGAGGGATTTGAATTAGTTCCTAAATCATTTCACAGTCAGGTCGTTACTATACTGTTCAATGCAAGCCTGGATAAATGTCCTCAAGTATGTTATTGTAAAATATGCAGTAAATGCTATTAATATTTAACTGCACTGATTATTCTTGAATATTGGATGTTCTTGGCTCTAGGGTGTATTTATGTCAGTATAGCCTTTAGGTCAGACAAATACCATGAGGAAATCTAATATGAAAGAACATTCGCTTCCGAAATCCTTAGTCTTGAATGACCTTCCAGAATATTTTAGTTACAGACACAACACAATATGCCAATAGCTGGAAATTAAAAAACAGTTTAGGAACCATGAGAAACATCCCTGCTGTTTTGGTCTGCTCACTGGTTTCTCAAAAAATCCACATAAAAACTGATTGCATTACAAACTAATGTGCTCATAATTAAGATAAAACATTAAAATAATATGTTAAGACACACCAATTTGCAATATCAAGTAACAAAAGGAGCTGAAAAAAGCTGGTCGAGGATAAGACCAGAAGACCCATAAAATGTACAAATGGCTGTACCCACTCTTACGGGAAGAAAAAGGTGGATGAATTGAGGTCTTACCTCACTGTACTCATATATTGCAGGAACATTTGTAAAAATGTGTCCTTAACAGCATGTTAGCAAATAGACTGTCAGGTTACGTGACAAAAATTCCTGCTCAAAAAACAGCTAAAACCAGCCTAAAATGGTTGGCTGGTTTTAGCAGGTCACCCTGTTGAAAAAAAAAACAGCATATGCTGGTTAGGTAGGTTTTGATGCTAGTTTAAGCTGGTCCTTTGCTGGTTTGTGCTGGTCCTTAGCTGGTTTATGCTGGGCCTTAGCTGGTTTATGCTGGGCCTTTGCTGGTTTATGCTGGTCCTTGACCAACACATGACCAGCTAAGGACCAGCATTAACCAGCAAAGGACCAGCATAAACCAGCTAAGGACCAGCTTAAACCAGCTTTAAAACCTACCTAACCAGCATCCCAGCATCAAATCTACCTAACCAGCATATGCTGTTTTTTTTCAACAGGGCAGCTGGTCAACAAGCTGGTTTTAGAGGGTTTTGGCCACTACCTTAGCTGGTCAAGCTGGGAAACCAGTTGGAACAACCAGCTAAAACCAGCTTGACCAGGAGACCAGCTAAAACCAACTACTTTCAGCTTTTCAGTTCAGCAGATGTGTCAGATGTTGATTCTGTAATCTCTCCAATCGATTCGGTATAGTGAGACATTCGTAATACTGATTCAAACCGGTAAATCGTTTATTTGAACAATTTATTATAAGAACCTTCTCAATCATTCAGGAATCCATGGTTAAAAATGCTGTGTAATTGCGAAACAGGTTTTAAAAGTGTTTTCAAATAAATAACCCACTATACAAAGCGTAAAATATCAGTGAATGCTAAAGATAAAATAGTTTTTCTATTTTTAATTTTGTAGCATTTCCAAATAGCATGAGGAAATCACGTGACTTGGCTAAAACGTGACTTTAGTGTTCTGAAGCAGATTCTTGGGTTCGAACTTCAAAGCTTTATCGCTCACTGCAGTGTTTTGAACTCTGTCAACAGTTCTCAGAAGATTTGTTCATGAATTGGTGGCGATGTTTGTTATCCGCGACTCTTGTGGCTCAAGGACAGCTCAACAAACGTTTCTTTTTGTCAGCGATCCATGGTACTTTTATTATAATCAGGGTGCGATTTGTGAAAAACAGATGGGGGGATGCTTTTGAAAACTTTTTTTCCTCACTCCATAGGCAGAGGCTGACCAAACTTTTAGTGTAATCTGTTAACAACGTGCATTATATACCCGTCTTTTTAGGCAAGAACCAGATAATGATAATGTTTTTAATACGACGGAAACTATGTGAGTACAATTTAATAAAAACATCGTAAGTTAGGCCTATTAATAGTAATGATTTAATTTCAAACAACGAATACATTTTATAGAGACGGTGAGCAAAGTATCAACGGAGCTTTTTGGAAACTCCGCTTTCACTGTTTCGAAGCGCTCCAATCGGATCGCGAATCATTTGATTCAGAACGCTCAACTTCAAAGCGCGTATGGCGAATCATTTGATTCAGATGACTTTAAAGCACGTATCGCGAATCATTTGATTTAGATCGGGACGTAGGAGCGGCTTCGCGGGACGTTTTATCCCCACCGTGGATAAAAAATAATTAAGCAGAAGCAGGGATGCATAGACCAGAGGGGGGGAAATATCCCCATCCCCCCGCAAATCGCACCCTGATTATAATCAACATTTAAATGTATCCACATCTCAGGTAAAACACAATTTGTTTAGGCGTGGTTCTCAAGATTAGGAAGCCATTCGACAGAAATCAGGATACACTGCATGGAAATTAAAGGCATCTCATTTTTCATGAACATCAGTTTGGGGTATTTACCTTCGTAAGATGTTTATATAAGAAGTACTGCAAGAAAAGTGTTACCGTTTTATAATAGAATCATGGGCGTCGGAACCATTGTACTTGGGTGGGACAGGACCCACCCACTTTTGAAGACCAATGATATTGGACCCACCCACTTTTACCGTCTAATTCAGCGAATATGTCTGCACTTTTCAGAGTGCCGTCAGATTCAGTCAAATCCGTTGTATGATGAATGCCTTAATAAATTAAACTCCATTTAGCTACAGTCTTAAATTACATGCTGCTGTTTCCTCAAATCCATTCCTCTTGCCTTATTGAGAGTCCATATAAATTAAACTCATTCCAGGTTTTCACTAGTCGCTCACGCCTGCTGCACACCGAGACACGGCATTCACTAAATTCCAGGGGTTTCATTACCACGACGTAAAATGGGCGTTTCTGGGGGCGTTGGGAAAACGCCCCTTTCTAAAAAAAAATTATTAAGAGAGGTCACCGATCATGCGCAGTAAATCAGTTTTTTTTTTTTGCGCGGGCATTTCAAAACCTAGGATCAGCACTGATGGATAATGAAGAACAACACAGTCATACAGGTTATTTTTATGTTTTAAAATCTTAGATTTAAACGATTTTCGAAAACAAATAAACAGCCGTTATAGAAATGTAATTCGTGTAGCGTCTATTTACGAAAATTAATCATGGTTTACAACATGAAGGGTATCTGGCACGAAACCGCTGCCCTCTCTCCGATCGTGGACAGGTATTTCAAGACACTGTATATGAATATATGCAGGGGCGGACTGGGACAAAATTTCAGGCCGGGAAATCTCACACTCATCCAGGCCATCCCAAAAACCCACAACAAATTCTGGAAGCATGGACAATAAAAAAGTATAATCCACTGGCTGGTGCCATGCTGTTGTTTTATCTTGCC
This sequence comes from Garra rufa, assembly GCF_049309525.1. Taxonomy (NCBI): domain Eukaryota; kingdom Metazoa; phylum Chordata; class Actinopteri; order Cypriniformes; family Cyprinidae; genus Garra; species Garra rufa. The sequence continues at coordinate 30,900,472 of NC_133368.1, read as the reverse complement.
TAAATGTCAAAACTGTTGGCCTACAATAATAGCTACATCTTGAATATATCTTTAGTAAAATCCTAATACTGATTTTTTTTGTTTTTTTTTTTTTTGCATTATCAAGGGTCATGTTTTGTCCTTTGGAAAATTAACCATGGTTTAATTAGGCCTATGGTAAAAGTATAGTAGTAACTGTGTTTTTTTTTTTTTTTTGGCATTTTATTACAATTTGTATAAACAGAGTTTTACTACAAATACCATTTACTACAAATAACAAGTGTAGCAAAACCTTTAATTTGTGGTTACCATAGTTTAAGTATAGTAACAATGTTTTTTGGTTTTTAGTGAAAACATGGTTCATTTTTGTAAGGGTTGTATTGTTGTTAGCCTTAGCTCCCTCTAAACGTGTTATAAAACAATGTGAATATTTGTCTGCTAAGTTCCTACTCTTTACAAGTTATGCCATTTTGTTAATTTTTCAGCAAACGGACTGCTATTGAGAATATTTGCAAGCAGTTTAACTAAGTAAACAAAACTACAATAGTCTATTACAGATGTATCTAACCTGTAAATGAAGTACTGAACAGGACAGTTTCGACTCTCTGCTCCACCTGGGCGCTCCATTCTCGAGTCTTGCATTCTTTTGGCGGACGCGCGGATGGGCGGAGCGTGCGCGTGGCTTGCGTTGTCAGTCAAACCCCTGCGATCGTGGAGGTATCTGAAGCAAATGGCTTTTCCCAAACTGCGCATGATCGGTGACCTATGCAAATTCTCAAATAGGCCACGCAAGCCGCTTCTACGTCCCGAATCCCGATCTAAATCAAATGATTCGCCATATGCGCTTTTAAGTTGAACGCTCTGAATCAAATGAATCGTGATATGCGCGTTGAAGTCCCGTTCTGAACATTTTGAATCAAATGATTCGCGATCCCATTGGAGCGCTTCGAAACAGTGAATCTTTTTGCGACGCAGTGGTTTACTGTTTCAGAGTTTCCAAAAAGCTCTGTTGATACCTTGCTCACCTTCTCTATAAAAGTTATTCGTTGTTTGAAATTAAATCATTACTAGTAATAGGCCTAACTTACGATGTTTTTATTAAATTGTGATCACATAATACAGCTTCCGTTGTATTAAAAACATTTCATAACGTGACACTTATCTGGTTCTTGCCTAAAAAGACGGGTATATAATGCGTGTAGTTAACAGATTACACTAACAGTTTGGTCAACCTCCGCCTATGGAGTGAGAAAAAAGTTTTCAAAAGCATCCCCGCTTTTTTCACAAATCTCTCCCTGGATACACCTAACCCTACCCGATACTTTATTTCAACTTTTCTATTATTTTATTAATTTTTATTGAAAACAAATGCCTTTCCGATGTGATATGAGAAGTAAAAAGGATTTGATTTCGAAAAACAATTTCACCAAAAGGCAGACGCGAACTCGGGTCTTTCGCGTCAAAAACGATATGTTACTCGTATTATCACTTACGCCACTGAAAGCGTTGATTAAGGGTCGTCTTTTGTAATATTTGTAAAGATGACACTGTGTGAAAAGACACATTAAATAAAAGGCACCAGATTACAGAAAATGGCATATACTACAGTATTTTTTTTCTAGGGGAGGACCCACCCACATTTATTTTGCTTCAGACGCCCATGAATAGAATGGTTCTTTTTATAACAGGATGCGACTCTCATTGTCTACCTAACGATGACTAGACCACTGAACTAGTTACTGAATTCAAAAGATTACACTTGAAATCTTTGTGATGACCTGATTCAAAAGATTCGAACCAATGGACTGAATCAAAATCTCCACCACGAGCAGTCAGTCAGATGCGGGTGGAGCGAGCGCACCATCAGCCTCCGGAGCAGCGAGCAGGGCTCAGCATCCAATCAGCGCAAGGCGGCTGTCTTATAGCTGCTGTGTGCTCTTCACTTTTCACTCACTGCAAAGGCGACTGATCCACTGAACTATCAACAAGTATGGTAAGTCATTACGAAGCTTTCAGTTAATATTAAAAGGGCTAACTTTCTAGTCGTTTTTTATTTGTAAGCACACATGAAAAGGGTAAAAGAAATGGAAAGTGCTGGGGACTTGTCTTATCTTTATAATGTTAGCCTATATGTTTTTTTTCTCATAATGTTGCATTGTTATTTTAATTTTATTGTTTTACGTCTTTGGAATGTCTCTCTACACGGCGACTCTTTGTTTCACTTCAGCGTTTCTTTTGTCGTTTTCAGTCAGTTGTTAGCAGGACATTTACCAAGTCCAACGTCCTACCTATACATAGTCTTGTTTCTGCCACGTACATTTTCAATGTAAAGTGTTTACCAATAGCACAGCCGTCGTCTTTACCAATAACAGTGAGAGAAGAGAGAGATAAAATATTTAACCTTGTCTTTTTTATTTATTTTTAATAATTCGCTCACATAGTGTGTGTATAGGCCTATGTAAATCTAAACCGTAAACAGTCGGCATAATTCCAGCTGTTTTTATATTCCGTTGTACAGCTACATATTATGCAATTGCTCTCATGTGTTATTTTCTTGTTCTTTTAGAAGATATTGATATAATTCCTGAGATTAAATTGCCTTACCTCAGAAAAAAACAAAAACACCTTCATGCTTGTGAGGGAAGCTGTCACATCTAGCGCGCTCCTGCTTCTATTAACAAAGTACAGTATGAATGTTCACAACTGATTCAAATCATAGTTAAATTGCCTGTTTTTGACGCATATTTTGCTATTAGGTTAATGTAGCCTAAGTTTAGAAAACAAGGTAAATGGCATGTTTGTATTCAGGTAAACTATATAGCTATTATAATCTCATTGGATTATGCTTAACTAAAACATTCTACAAACGTTTTAGTGTAATCAGGTTTTGTTTCCAAACCTAAAATATTGATGTTTTTAATGCTAAAGAAAACCTGTCATGTATAAATTTACATTTTTAAATTAATATTGTTCACATTATTTTTTTGTTGTATGTGTGATACCATAGGATGTTTTTCTGTAGTCTTCTGTGATATTTTCTAACTGCAACCAAAATGCAACTTGCTGTGCTTGCTAGAGGTGTACTGTTACAAAATTTCGCTCTTTCACAACACGCCTTAATAGATGAACCATGTACAGTACTTCAATCCCAGTGGATTCTGAATGTGGCTAGTGGTTTTAGCATCCATCACAATAATCAGCTTCTGTTACTGAGCTGCTGCTGATCCAGCAATCAATCCTGAGCTGTGTTGCTTATTGCTCACTGTACATTGCCAGTGAATGAATCTTATATTTCGACATTTTCAAAATGATGTATGTCTCGAGTGCTGCCTGTGACAAAGTTTCACTGGAAAGAATGGAAGTCGCTTCACTGCAGCATGTGTTTGGCATATTAATATTATCTACCTGCCTTACGGCCACTTGTAAAATGAGTTGCTGTCTCAGCAGAGGGGGTTTTGACAAAGTACAAGCTATCCATGTGGACTGGTTCCTCAAAGAGCAGTCATGATCTGATTGTTCGGCACAATGTAAAGAGTTCATTGTTATGATCTGATCTCGAATTAAGTATTCCTCTCTTTTCTCAAAAGGTTAGAAACCAGGAATTAAAATCTTGTGACGAATTCGTCACCCTCTTGTTGTTCTGACACTGTTTAATTTTCATTCTTAAATGTCACAAACAGTGCATAATCAACTCTAATCGTTTTTCTAAAGACTTGTAATATAGTCATCATTTTGACCTTTTTTGTAATACTAAGTAGGCTTTTTTGTCCCTTTTGGAGTCTATCAGTATTTCTTTGTCTGAAAAGAACAACTGGGATGTTCTGTCTATTGGTCTCACTGATTGGAAAAAATCAGATTCATATTTTGTTCTGTCATTAGAGTTTCTAATATCCATTAATGAGCATTGTGTTGCTGTGTAGCAAATGAGAAATTGATTTGCTTTGTTTTATGTAATGAGATTATATGTAGCATAACAAATGTATTCATTTGCAAGATTATCAGACTTAAATAAAATTGTTTTGTCATTGTTGGAGCCGTTTCAGGTCAGAGCACTCTGTGAAATTATGTTGCTTTGAATTTTTACAAAGGATATCTTACAGCAGTTTGCCAAAAGCAAAATTCTGTCATTATTTATTCACCTTGATGTCTTTTATGTCATTTTGATGAACATTGGAAACTAGACAGTTTTGGTTACCATTCACTTCAGTTGTAAGGGGGGAAAACACTGAGGTAGATCCAAAAATACCTTACGTTCTGTAGCAGAAAGAAACTCATACAGGGTTGACACAAGGTTGACACAAATGATGACAGAACATTAATTTTTGTCTTTGAAGCCGCTTTTAATTCATATTTGATCATATATGAATTCACGTTACTTCACATTAACGTCTGTTTGTGTGGGTGATTCTTCTGTTCTCCTTTCATTCTTGCAGTTTCAAGACTTGGCAAGAGGGAGATTAAGTGAATGGAGCCCTCTTCACATCCTTCTTCTGCTTTTGGCTTCTAATTAAAAATTGGCTGTAGAACATTTTCCTCTCAAATGCTTAATTGCCTTTCAGATGTTGATGGACTCGTTTGGATTCTCCCCAGGACACTTACAATGACTTCAAACACCTGAAAATTACAAATCACTACTCCACATGTGCTCACAGGGCGTTAATAAGGAAAACCCCCCGCTGTTGGAATGACACCATGACCTGTAATGTTTATTCATTAATTTTTCATTATGACTTGGATTAACAATGACTGCCCTTGAAGTGTAGAACATTCAGAAAGTAAGAAGCTGGACATGACTTTCCCTGGAGGGGCTCATGTGTCAAGGAAAGTCTTCATCCCTCATGGCTGTCCCCATATCTCGAGATTTGTTTTAGCTGTGATTTGTTTAAGTGCAATGGGTTTCGCGTGTCCCAAGAGTTGCCACTGCTCCGAGAGGAATGGTTTGACAGTAGTGCAGTGTTCCTCTCGCAACCTAGAAGAGATTCCCTCCGACCTTCCTCACGATACTGTGTCGCTTTTTTTGTCCTCCAATCACATCACCAAAATCCCAAACCAGGCTTTTAAAAACCTTCCCTGGCTCCAAGAGCTGGACCTGTCAAGGAACGCCATCGAAACCGTGGACGCTGGGGCTTTTCAAGGCGTCACGGAGAGCTTGCGGGCGCTTGACCTATCCCATAATCACATGCAAAGCGTCCCTAAGGAGGCCTTCGCTCGGCTGCATGCCAAGATCAGCTTGTCCAACAACCCGTGGCACTGTGAGTGCACCCTTCAGGAGGTGTTGCGCGAACTCAGGTTGGATCCCGAGACTGTGAACGAGGTGAGCTGCCACACCTCTGTTCAGGAAGAGTACGCGGGCAAGCCTGTCATCCAAGTCTTGGATTCGGGGATCAACTTCTGTAACTTCCACCATAAGACTACCGATGTGGCCATGTTTGTAACCATGTTTGGTTGGTTCACGATGGTTATCGCCTATGTCATTTATTACGTGCGGCATAACCAGGAAGATGCTAGGAGGCATCTGGAGTACCTCAAGTCCCTGCCAAGTAGTTCCCAAATTAGTAAGGACTTGGACACAATCAGCACTGTTCTCTAGCATCAGTCAAAGCAGTGTAGGAGTGAATGTGTTTGGCACATTGATGATGGCACAACAGTAAGCCTTATAAGGGAGAGTGGGGTAAGATGTGTCATTTACTGAATTTGTCCTCAAGGAAAGGAGAAATGAGGAATCGTTGAGAAACCCATATTTGTATGGATTTCAAATACATACAGTATATGAATTTAAAGTGAAAGCTTATCCAAAATTAAAAATTCTGTCATCAATTACTCACCCTCATGTCATTCCAAACCTGTAAGACCTTCGTTCGTCTTCGGAACACAAATTGAGATATTTTTGATGAAATCCAAGAGCTTTCTGATCCTGCATAGACAGCAACACAACTAATGCATTCAAGGCCCAGATAGGTAGTCCATATGACATTAGTGGTTCAACCGTATTGTTACAAAGCTACAAGAATACTTTTGTTGTGAGAAGAAAACCAAAATAATTACTTTATTCAACAATTTCTTCTCTTCCGTGTCAGTCTCTGCCACATGTTCACAAGAGTACCATGATGCATGCGTAGATGCTATGCGCTTTGTTTTTACCTTGTTTTTTTGCCCAGCCTTACTTATTTAAACCATAATATACAGACAATGAACTAATAGAGATAGACGTTCTATGTCAGAACGCCGGCTCTTGAATTAGCAGCACCACATCGTGGTAATCTCATGAACGAGCTTTGAAGACTGATTTGGAAGAGAAAAAATTGTTGAATAAAGTAATTTATTATTATTTTTTTATTTGCACACAAATAATATTCTCGTGGCTTTATAACATTACAGTTAAATCACTTATGTCACATGGACTACTTTAATGATGTCCTTACTACTTTTCTAGGTCTTGAGCGTGTGTCAGTTGTGTTGCTGTCTATGCAGGGAGCTCTTGGATGTCATCAAAAATATCTTAATTTGTGTTCCGAAGATGAACAAAGATCTTACGGCTTTGAAATGACATGAGGATGAGTAATTAACAGAATTTTCATTGTTGGGTGAACTCTTCCTCTAAATCGGAAAAAAAAAAATATATATATTTGCTAGGCACAAACCAGATCCAAAGTCTTGTTTTACTGCACATTATTGATATTGATATACCAGAAAAGTATTTCATTTTTAGAATATTTTAAAGGTTTTATAATAATTGTATTTTGCACAATTGGAACCAAAGCCAAACATGCATGTGATATGTCTTTTATTCAACATAGACTCATTGGAATTGCGAACCTCTTTATACATTTCTGCAAAACTGAAAAAATTTACAGTGTTTCCAGTTCAAATAAACACAGTAAAACTCTGACAACTTTTAGTCCTTTTCACACAAAGTATGATTTACAGGTACAGAGTTTTGATTAATAAAGCCTAACGTTCACAGTTTATTGCAGAATATTGTTATGACTTAAACACTTTTAACATCCTGTGCAATTTGAAAACTGATATTTTTGAATGTTGTCGTCACATATGCATCTTCATATGCATGAGTTTTCTAGTTCAGTAGATTTGCTCGGTAGCTCACGCAATACGGCGTTGCACTTGAGTGATGAAGAGCTCTTGTACAAACCCCATGAAACTACAGTTCGACAAAACAGCTCAAATCCGTGTAAGGAAGTTAAAATGACATGGCTGCATCAAAAACTGCGTTTTTTAATATTGCTTTTGCATTTGTCGACACTAGCAGGTAGGTTTAAGGTTGGGTTTGGTGTAGGGGATATTTACAACACGATAGAGCATTACTCTTTAGCGACACTCCCCGGATATTTGAATTCTAAACAGACTCAATACATACTTCAAGCAGTGTGTTTACATCTCACTTTGAAACTTCTGCGAAACATGCAGTAAGGTACCGGTACGTAAATACGGTGTAGCATAAATGTGTATAGAGGCACATATTTTCATGAGCCTGAGTTGCTTTTATTTATTTAATTGCTTTGACATTAAATTCATTCAAAACTTTACTTTGGCTTTTTTAGCATTAAAAAGCACCTAAACAATACAATATTCAGTTGCCTGTGAGATCTTTTTAAGTATTTGGCACAGTTTGATCGATTAAAAGGATGACATATTAGCCACTGACACGTCTTACCCTAGTTCCCGAGTTCCAGTATTATTTGACTTGATTGTGAATGTTTTTGTAGGTTTTCGCACAATGAATGTGTTGACAATTGTTCCGTGATGCAATTCAGTGTTCCCATTCGTGTACCCTCAGTCGACCTACATAAGTCCTGCAGTCTCTGTGGTGGGCACTTTGTGCCTCATGATGGGAAGCTGCATAAGCTCCATTTTCTTTTCTGCAGGTGCTTATCCCATTATTTCCTGAATTGGTTTTATTAATATGTATGCTAATTTAATGGTGTTTCAGAACAGAATATTAAATGCTGGATTTATGGGATATTTTCTTTCCTTCTTTTATAGTGCTGACCAAGTAGAGCAAGTACATAATCACTGCCAAAAAAAGCCCATCAGTTAAGCTCTGCCTTGATAACTGGAAACTTGCCCCATTTTTGGCAGAGCCCTATTTACTCAAGTGCCTGATCCTGGTACCTCAGCACCAACACACTGTGCATTGGGCATTATTTGGTTTGCTATCTCTATGTTCTTCTACAATCAAAAATAATCCTTTAATAGTGAGTGTTACGTAGAACAGTGTCAATTTAAGTCAAGTGAAAATTTCGGTGTATTTTGAAGATTTGTCAGATTGATCAATGCCACCTGGTATTATGATGAAAACGTACCTGTGGGAACTTTTTCGCAAGACGCCAAATACGTACCAATAAGTACATGTCACTGCAGTTTCCAACAGAAATGAACACTAGAGGCGGTAAAACAGTGAGCACTTGTAATTGATTTCGTACACAGTTATGATTACTGCTCCATATGTTTTGCTTTCCAGACGTAACAAGCACAGAATTGGACTTAGAATGCGGAATCCTTGGGTACAAATCCAGTGAAAGAAGAGAGATAAAAAAAACAAGCTAAAACAGCATGCTTGTAATCGCATTTTTACATCACATTCGCTTTTGTTCATACTATCAGGTAGGTTTAGGTGCAGTCCAAATGGAGTGCCACTCAACGGACATTTCAAGTCGAAACTGCGTTGATGCATACAAAACAATGTCACATAAAACGTAGCATATATACGTTCATCTTTTAGCGCCACTCAGTGGACATTTCACATCGAATATGTCATGAAACGTACATGCGGATGCATGTAAAAGTTCCCACAGGTATGTTTTTCGTCATGAGATCAGGTTGGATCAATTATGTATGATTAGAAGATTTCATCAGATGACATTCAAAATGGATTTTGTCACCTGTGTGTTAGTATAAAAGGGCTTGCAGGTTATATTTCATGTAGACTAACATGTATTTCTGTCCACATGTATCAGTTTTTCATTGTGACAAGCCTTAGGCGGTAGTGTGTATATCATAGCAACATAAGAAAATAAAAATGCTATTAGAAGGACTCTGCCTTCTTGCCTACTTCTGATAGACTTCTGGATTTCTTCATTGTTTTTAAGTAGCATTCAATCTACTGTATGAATGAGTTTTGCGGACATGTTCAGCAAAGAAAAAATCAATAGCTTTGGGTCCTTGATTTTATTTATTTTTGTTTTGTGTGAGTACTAAGTTGCAAAACAATGCCTTGCAGAAATGTTTGTTGTACCTTCAGGGATTTCTTGGGGAGTCATACCAGTGAGAGTGGATATTATGATTGCTTTCCTGTCTAGGGGGCCCGAGGTCTAGCCGTATGTGAGTCTGTGGATCTAGATCAATAGCAGGTTCATTACAGGGGAAGGTTAGAAATGCTGCAGTGAGCTTTAAGCCATGCTGTTCGGGGACTAGATGGCACCCTCAATACAGTGAAGATCTATCAAACCAAAGTGTAAGAGAAAGTAACTGTGTTTGTGTATCTGTCTACAAAGAAAACATGAAACGGGTGATCCGTCTTAGCCTTAATGTGATCGTGTTTGGCACTCAAGTGTTCCATAATGATTGGCTATATTTTTATATGTAAACAAATTACCTTATAAGAAGGTGTGTATTTATTTATATATAGTTAGTGAAACCCTGGAGGTTTATTAATGTACCCTTGGCTAAATATTGATTTGCCCAAAGAAATTGAGGCATTTTGCAGTCATAGCTTTCTTCAATACTGTAACATTTTTAATGTACTAATCCCAATTAGCATTTAATCTAATTGTATAATGACATGTTACATAAAAAGCTCATTAGCAAATATGAACTCTGATAAATCTAGAAAGGTGATTATCTGGACACATTAATTACCTTAAATAAATCTAGGAGATGCTTGTCTGTTATCACTTGGGATGTGAATGATTTACTATGGTTAAGACTAATTCCTTCTGAGTTGTTTCTCAGGTGTAATGATGAAATGTTAATCTCTTTTTAAAATTGTGTACATCATTTATAGTAATATTGTTTTAGCAGTTTAAAGGAGTAGTTCACCCTAAATGAAAATTTGCTAAAATGTATCTAACCCCTTAGGTGATGTATTGTAGATGAGTTTGTTTCTTCATCAGAACAGATTTGGAGAAATGTAGCATTACATAACTTGCTCACAAATGGATCCTTTGCAGTGAATGGGTGCCATCAAAATGAAAGTTTAAACAGCTGATAAAACTATCACAGTAATCCACAAGTAATCTACAGTTGAGGTCAAAAGTTTACATCCCCCTTTTAGAATTTGAAGATAAGGGGTAAATTTAACTAGTTTTGTCTTCTGGGAAACATGTAACCAGCTTCTGAAGGGCAGTACTAAATGAAAAAGTATAATATTTAGGCAAAATAAGAAAAATTGACTGTCTCTATTCTGTTCAAATGTTTTCACTCCCTGGCTCTTAATGCATTGTTTTCCCTTCTGGAGCATCAGTGAGAGTTTGAACCTTCTGCAATAGTTGTCCTCAGAAAAGTTGGATCTCAAAATCATACAGTCATTGTTGGAAAAGGGTTCAAAAACACAAAAATGCTGGGAAACAAAAGAATTGTTGGACCTAAAAGTTTTTTTTTTTTTGAAGAACTAGAGGCAGTTTAACTGTTCAGAACAAACAAGGGACTCATGGAAAACTATCAGCAAACAAAAAAAACAGTATTAAGAATCAAGGGGGTGTAAACTTTTGAACAGGGTCATTTTTATAAATTCAACTATTATTTTTCTTGTGGACTATATGTAATCATATTTTATGTTAAATAGCTTATTCAGGTCAGAACTTAATAAACAATAATAATAATTTTGTATGATCCCTCTTATTTTCGTAAAATAATTAACATTTTGCAAAAATGTTTGACCTCAACTGTACATGGCTCCAGTCCGTCAATTAACATCTTGTGAAATGAAAATCAGCATGTTTGTAAAAAAAAATAAATAAATAATAAAATCATTCAATCTGATGGCACCCATTCACTAAAGAGGGTCATTTGTCCAAATTTGTTCAGATGAAGAAAGAAACTCTTCATCTTGGATGGCCTGTGGGTGAGTGCATTTCAGTCGATTTTCATTTTCGTTTAATAGACTTTAACCACAACAGTCTGGGGTCAAATTACAACATTAAACTTTTATGCTACAACACTGCCATAACCACAAATCAGCCAGGTTACATGTTCTTAAGAAAACCTCAGCAACTTTCCAAATATCATCATGACCTAGTTCACCTCTGTGAGATGGATGTTATTTGAGCATCTCAGCATGGCTTATCCATCAGTCTCTGGCAGCATCAATGACGGATGCTCTCTGTGCCCTAAAATGACATGCAGTGAACTGGTCCAAAGACACACACGTGCTTCACTCATCTTTTTTGCTGGTTTTAACATGTGCTTTATTCCGCATGTTGAAGCTGCTCACTCTTTATAAACCATCCATGTGTTTATTGCCCTTTGTAATGGATTTACCTTGACATTCACTCACAGGTCATAAAATAGAAAATGTTTTTATTGATAAAAACATCTTTCAGGTCGCTAAGTTGACAAAAGAGTTTGCTGTAAGTTTCACATTTAATGAGCTCACAGTCTGCTGGGTGAAAAGTTTTTGTATCAAAAATAAATCATTGATTTTTTGTACTTTCTTTTCTGGCAGCCTTTTACAATAAGCCAAGACTTCATAAAAGACTTGAGCCACAAAAACATTCAAAATGAAGAAATGAGAATAAAATATTGACCAGAAACCCCCATGTGTTTCTGCATAATATTTATATCTTCATGCCTGTCGTAAGACCACCTGTATATTGTGTTTTATTGATCTCAATTTTGCCACTATGATGAAGGGCATGTAAACATGCCTTTTAAGAACAGTCTAATTGAAATAGTATTTTGTTAATCACAAGAGCTTTTTATAAACCACTTTTCCTTAGCTATTCAGGCCGGCAGAAGTGTTTTACTAAGTGACGCTCACAGCACTTAGGACACATTAGAGATTTATTACCATTTTTTGTTCATGTGCTCTAGATTGTCATTTACAGAAGTGTTATCTCTGCCCAGCCATGTGTCCTCCCACTGAGATGTTTATTTTCTGGTGCTCTTTCACCGCAGGGGTAATCTGTGCCATCCAAACACTACTTTCCTCCTAGATTGGTGTATTGAGCCTCCAGCATTTCTCTGACATGTCTTAGCAATAATTTATAAGCTCCTGTGGCTATTTGTTTCTATTTACAATTTCGGTTACTGTAGCGGTCAAAAGTCTGGATACATCTGCTTGTTCTTTATATAAATGGTATTAGATGATGCCCAAAAATTTAAAAACTATCCAATAGGGTTGTCACTAACGATTATTTTGGTAATTGATAAGTTGATTATTCTGACGATTAATTGGATAATTATAATTCATTTTTTAAGGTAATAAAAAGACACCTAAGCAAATAATAGCCTTTAAAATTACTTAAAATACATATATGTGACCCTGGACCACAAAACCAGTCATAAGGTTAAATTATACAAAAATGAGATTTACACATCATATGAAAGCTCAATAAATAAGCTTTCTATTGATGTATGGTTTGTTAGGATAGGACAATATTTGGCCGAGATACATCTATTTGAAATCAGAAATCTGAGGATGCAAAAAAATCAAAATACTGAGAAAATCACCTTTAAAGTTGTCCAAATTAGGTTCTTAACAATGCATATTACAAATCAAAAATTACATTTTGATATATTTACAGTAGGAATTTTACAAAAAATCTTCATGGAACATGATCTTTACTTAATTTCTTAATGATTTTTGGCATAAAAGAAAAATCAATAATTTTGACCCATACAATGTATTTTTGGCTATTGTTACAAATATACCCCAGCGACTTAAGACTGGTTTTGTGGTCCAGGGTCACATATAATATATATCAAAGGCCTGCATAAGGCGCCAACAGCCTAACGATTGTTTTTACACTTTACAGTGCAATGTAATGCTTGTTTAATATTGACCAAACATCATTTAATTCAAATATCTACTTAATCTTTAATATTTGTCCATTTCCTTATGATAGAAATGCTACAACCACTCTTATGTATTAAATAGATGGGGACATCAAAATGTGTAAACTCAAAGTAAGGGTTTGGTCTTTTATTTTGAAATTGTGATGAACAGTTAGCATATTGAGAAAGATAATGATGCATTCTCTTGTGTTGGCATACTGTAGGTTTATAAATGATTTACCTTACAAATCTGATGAAAAGGTGCATGTTGTGTTTCCAGATGAATGTAATAATAAACCCAAATTCACAGCAATATGCAGTTTGAGACTCCCCACACATGTAAATGGTAACTGTTTGTGTGGAGCAGCATTTACTGTGAATGGAGCTGCTCTAAGATGCACATAACCTACAAATAGGCCTAATTAAATCGCATATATTAAACCTTCATTGCATATATTTGTTTAACTGAATTGTAGCATTTGTGAATTCACAATAGTGTTATGCTTTATTATGACTCTTAAATGGGTTTAATATATCATGCAAATTTAGAAAACGGTCTAATAATGCATTTCATGGATTCTTGTTTGTGGAATGCACCACTTCCAATATTTTTCCAATTGCTCTACACGAGCAAAATGCAGTGCAGGATTTTTTATAATTGAGTACTCAAATTTAATTGAGGAAATGTGACAGACCTACTATCCAAACACACAGACTCATCCATTCATGCATACAGTCAAGCCCGAAATTATTCATACCCCTGGCAAATTCTGACTTAAAGTTACTTTTATTCAACCAGCAAGTTTTTTTGACCGGAAATGACACAGGCTTCTCCCAAAAGATAATCTACAAGAGGCGTCATTGTGGAAAAACAAATTCTCAGCTTTTATTTATATTTGAACAAAAAGTGGCATGTCCAAAATTATTCATACCCTTTGCAAACTGTAACAGTCTATGGGAAAATTGAAAGTTCTATACCATTCCAAATAGTCCAAGCTGTTCTAAAGCAATCCTGGTTGAATAAAAGTAACTTTAAGTCATGAATAAGTTATGAATAATTTCGGGCTTGACTGTACACCCACACTTTTGACTTGTATTAGTTTATTATTTAAAAAAATATTTCATAATTATACATTTATTTAACTTTTTTGTGCATTACAAAGAAGTACATTTAAATATGTCCAGCAAAAATGTGACACACATCACATATTGTTTTCAGTTTAAATTTTAATTGTCAAGTTTCTTTTTCTTGTATAATTTCTTGTATAAAATCTTTATATGTGACCCTGGACCACTAAATCAGTCATATGGGTATTTTTTTTATTGAGATTTGTACATCATCCAAATTACAACTATTTGAAAATCTGGAATCTACAGGTGCAAACAATCAATATTGAGAAAATCACCTTTAAAGTTGTATTACTAATTAAAAATTAAGTTTTGAAATATTTATCACTAATTTTGACCCATACAATGTATTGTTTGTACAAATATACCCTTGCTACTTACTGGTTTTGTGGTCTGGCATCACTTATTTTTTTATTTTTATGTCACACGCACACATACACTATGTAAATATACACCTGTCTGGCCACAAAAAGTCACAGTCTAGATTTTAATAAATATGTACGATTTTAAGACTGAATCATTATGGCATGTTGTATGTTTTCAAATTCTTATAACCCTATATAATGCAGTGCGTAGCTTTTTATTTCTCAAACAAACATGCCAGAAGATGCAGCCATGTCCGTATTCCAGGATGACAGTGTCAAGATTCACCAGGCTCAATTTGTTGATTGGCCACCAAAAAGTCCTGACCTTAACCCCACTGAAATTTTTTGGCAGTTGCTGAAGTCAACTTTACACTGCTGTCCGACAAAAAATGTTGCACACTCTAATATTTTGTTGGCCCACCTTTAGGTTTATTATATTGTGCATTCACTGTGGCATTGTTTTGACTAGGCAATCCTAAACTTATTTTAATCCAAATGGCAATGGAAGCAAGAACATCTGACCTTTTGTTCAAAGGCGTTCACGTGATCAGTGTTACAATTCTGATAAAGAATCTTTAACATCTATTGCACAAAGGTGCTTTATAGTGGAAAAAGGTTATTCAGAGAACTGTTCACTAAAAGGTTTGTTGAGGAACCAAAAATGGTTCTTCAATGACATCACTTGCGAAAACTTCCTTTTGCAACCTTTAAAAGTGATGTTTTAAAAAATGTTTTGTCACACTTTATATTAGGTGGCCTTTACTACTATGTACTTACATCACAAAATAAGTAATGTACTTACTGTGTTCATATTGTATTGCAAAACACTTTTGCTTTTATTAAGGTGGGATTATGGGTAAGGCTAGGGACAGGTTTGGTGGTTTGGGTAGGTTTAAGGGTGGGTTAAGGGATGGGTCAACAGTGTAACTATAAATGTACAGTAATTACATAAATGAATAACATATGTTATTACATATAGGTGTTTTTAAATATATAAGTACAATGTAAAAGCATGTATGTACACAATAAGTGCATTGTACCAAATTATTAATTTAAATGCAAGTAGTAGTTAAGGCCACCTAATATAAAGTGGGACCAAATGTTGTTCTTGAATCAGAGATTTTCTGTGTGCTTTTGCACATCTAGACAGTCTGCGTGTTTTTTCTTTGACTGGTCTGCTATTGCTTTGCCATGTGCACAATTAATGGTACAAATGAAATTTTTGTTTGCACAAAAATGCCATTTGCCTCCATTCTAGTCATGGCAGGACCAATATCCCAGTCTCTTTACTCATTATCTCTTATTACCATCACATCACTAAGGCACCCCGTCATTACATATACTCATTTATGTGAAGGAACGTGACCCTCTACCTCAGCCTGTGTTTGCTTGTTCATTCTGGCCATTAGCCACATGTGCCATCTGTTCATAACAACATAAACACTTCTAGATTAAACCCCCCGCGTTTTCTTCCTGCGCCACACAGCCATTTGTCCTTGTTGGATTGCACTACCTTTACTGCCATCATTTCCCCCCCAATGACATTCAGGTGTAATATGTATGTTGGATGGAGACCCAATTAGGCAGCACCTATGCTGTGTCCCTTCTGACTTTTGTGGCTGGTAAGGTCCAGCCACACAAGACTTGTGTTGCATTCACTTATAATATAATTATATAATGTAATGTAATGTAATGTATGAAATTTGTGAAGTAAAGATCATGTTCCATGGAGATATTTTGTACATTTTCTACCGTAAATATATCAAAACTTAATTTTTGATTAGTAATATGCATTGCTAAACACTTAATTTGAACAACTTTAAAGTAAATTTTCTTAGTATTTAGAATTTTTGGCACCCTCAGATTTTCAAATAGTTGCATCTCTCTAACAAACTATAAAGCAGTAGAAAGCTTATTTATTAAATAAGCTTATATCTCAATTAAATTTTTTTTTTTCATTTTATTATTTGTATGTGTCACGGATTGGCCAGGTTCTTCCACCACTATCACCCAGCGATCACAATCACCTGACTACTGATCACACACACCTGCACCTAATCAGCCACACCCCTATAAGAGCACACACCACGCACCTCTCATTGTCCGGGCTCGTTCATATGAAGCGGACTCATTGTGCTGCTCTCCTCGAGTTCACAACTATTACCTACCTGTTGCTACTTACCTGTTCTTGTCCAATTCCAGTCTGTGCAGATCCATCCGACTATATCCACAGGGTGTGTGTGTCGTAAATCTGTCATCGATCTTGGATCCGTTCAGCGGTGTGTGTGCGGTAAGTTTTCAGAAGACTCACTCAGCGAATCCACCCTCTCCTCCCGTCATTCCTGTAAAGAAACCAGATCTTCATCAAACCACGGAATACATCAACAAACTATCCAAGATTGAGATACTTACCCATTTGTGCATGTCATTCTCCTTCAGCTGCTCATCTGTTGAAATAAAACTGTTTTATATTCACTTACCTTCTTGTCCGTCTGCTTCCGTAACAGTTAGCCCGGACCAAGACTACAAACAGCATGAGCAACCCCGATCCGTTCCAGGAACTGGTGGATTCGCTGAGGAAAGTGTTGCTGCGATCACCGATCGCTATGCCATCCGCACCACCATCCCAAGCAACCCCCGCACCTGGCACTTCTTCGACACCCGTCACATCCAGTCCCATGGCCCTACCAGCGCCCTACTCTGGCGGGGCGGAGGAGTGCAACGGATTTCTTCTATAATGTTCTTTAATATTCACCATGCAACCTGCTTTGTATCCTACAGATCAGTCTAAAATCGCCTTCGTCACATCTCTACTCACGGGACCTGCTTTACAGTGGGCTGAAACTATTTGGATGCAACCCGGGCCGGCCACACACTCCTTCCAGAACTTCATCGCTCATTTTATGGAAGTCTTTGGACGATCTGATGGAGAAATATCAGCTGGGGAACAGTTATACCATCTCAAACAAGGTACCATGACTACCCAAGAATATGCTCTTCGTTTCCGCACACTCGCTGCCGCCAGTGGATGGATGAGCGTTCTCTTCTGACTACATATCGGCTCGGCTTGGAACCGAAGCTCCGTCTGCAGTTGGCTGCTCTAGATGATACTATGGGTTTGGAGAAGTTTATCCAACAATCCCTTAGATGTTCTGACTGCATGCAATTCTATCAGTCTCTTCAAGAACCCGTTGCTACTGCACTCCCCCGCCCAACTGAGCCAGCCAGAACCGGAACCTATGATTATTGAAGCTGGAAAACTTACTGCTGCTGAGCGACAGAGGAGGCTGACCCGGGGTCTCTGCATGTACTGCGGTGCCAGCGGGCACGTTCGGCTGAACTGCCCTCTCCGTCCAGTACGATCATTGGTGAGTGTCATCCATACAGATATAGAAAAAATGCATCCGCTCACTACCAATGTTCAGTTAACCACCCACTCATTCTCTGTTTCAGCCACCGCCCTCATCAACTCCGGGTCAGCTGGGAACTTCATTTTCAGTGCCCTCTGTCGCCAGCTCCAACTCCGCACTGAAGCTTCGTTTTCGATCTACCAGATTCAACCCATCACCAACTCAGTAAAGTCTCGCCCATGGATCCATCGGAAATGTGAAACCATCAACCTTCAAATCGGTCTACTTTATAAAGAGGATATTCAACTTCTGGTTCTGGAGGGTGCATCTATGGACATCATCTTGGGGCGCCCGTGGCTGGTGAAGCACAATCCCATCCTCTCTTGGGGCACAGGAGAAATACTCACATGGGGAAAAGGATGCTCACCAGATTGTTTCCCTGATCTTCCTCACCCCATCAGCAAATTCCTGCCTGTCTGCGTTACTTCAGTGGAAAGTCCATTGGAAAAAAGGTCAGTGAAAATACCCACGATATACTCCGAGTTTCAAGATGTCTTCTGCCCCAAGAGAGCTTCCCAGCTACCTCCCCATCGGCCATGGGCCTAGTTCCAGATGCCACACTGCCCAGAGGAAAGATCTACCCGTTGTCGCTTCGGGAGACTAAGGCCATGGAGGAGTACATCCAGGAGGCTCTTAATCAGGGGTACATACGTCCTTCCACTTCTCCCGCAGCATCCAGCTTTTTCTTTGTGGCTAAGAAGGATGGAGGGCTGCGGCCATGCATCGATTACCGTATCCTTAATCAAGGCACAGTTAAATTCAGATATCCCCTTCCTCTCGTCCCTGCGGCCCTGGAACAACTTTGCACTGCCAGCATCTTCACCAAGGTGGACTTCTGCAGCGCCTACAATCTGGTGAGAATACGAGAGGGGGACGAGTGGAAGACTGCCTTTGTGACCCCTACTGGCCATTACGAATATCTGGTTATGCCCTACGGTTTGGTCAACGCCCCCTCCGTATTCCAGAACTTCATCCATGAAGTCCTCCGGGAGTTTCTCCATCATTTTATCATAGTCTACATAGATGACATCCTGATATACTCCCGGAGTGAGGCCGAACATCGCCACCACGTTGCGGAGGTCCTCCAACGGCTGAGGGATCACCAGCTCTACCTCAAGGCTGAGAAATGTTCCGTTCACCTGTCATCAGTTCACTTCCTCGGTTACATCATCGACCAAGAAGGGGTTCGCATGGACGAGGGGAAGGTGAACGCAGTTGTTTCCTGGCCAATACCCACCACTATCAAAGAACTACAGAGATTTCTCAGATTCGCCAATTTCTACAGACGTTTCATACAAGACTACAGTTTAATCACTGCTCCACTTACCAACCTCCTGAAAGGTAAACCAAAATCCCTCGCATGGTACCCAAATGCAGCTGCAGCCTTCCAAACCCTGAAGGACGCCTTCACACAAGCTCTACTTTTGACTCACCCGAATCCCGATCTCCCTTTCATAGTGGAAGTCGATGCATCTACCACTGGAGTCGGAGCCGTACTCTCACAGCCACAAGGTACCCCTAAGTTACTCCATCCATGTGCCTATTTCTCCCGGAAGCTCAACCCAGCAGAGAGAAACTATGACATCCGCAACCGCGAGTTACTGGCCATCAAGCTCGCTCTGGAGAAGTGGCGACATTGGTTGGAGGGAGCCAAACACCCATTTCAAGTCATCACAGACCATAAAAACCTGCAATACTTTCGAGAAGCCAAACAACTCTGTCCACGCCAAGCCCGCTGGTCTCTATTTTTCTCACGCTTTAACTTCTCCATTACATATCGTTCAGGTCCCAAGAATGTCAGAGCTGATGCTTTATCAAGAATCCACGACTTACCAGAATCCACTGAAGAACCTACTACCATCCTACCTGAAAACATCATCATCAACCCCATAGAATGGTCTGCTCCTCCAGCCATCGCTCCTCCAGTATCCAGACCTCCGCCGGGTTGTCCAGCAGATCGCCAGTTCATTCCTCCTGATCAACGGGTAGATCTGATCCACTCCATACACACTTCCCTGGGCACTGGGCATCCAGGGACCAACAACACCCTCTCACTGCTATCAGAAGGCTTCTGGTGGCCCGAAATGGCAAGGGATGTGAGAAGGTACGTGGTTGGCTGTAAGGAGTGTGCCATGTCCAAGAGTCCCCGTCACTTACCAGCAGGACGACTCCATCCCTTGCCGATCCTGAACCGCCCCTGGTCACACCTAGGAGTGGATTTTATGATGGATCTTCCTCCTTCGGATGGAAACACCTGCATCCTAGTCATAGTTGATCGATTTTCAAAGTTCTGCCGGCTCTTACCCTTGAAAGGTCTTCCCACTGCTCTGGAAACTGCGGAAAAACTCTTTAACCATGTCTTCTGTTACTATGGCATCCCTGAAGATATCGTCTTGGACAGAGGACCGCAATTTATTTCCAGAGTTTGGAAATCTTTCTTCAGACTCCTAGGTGTGACCATCAGCCTCTCCTCTGGCTACCATCCGCAAACCAACGGCTAGACAGAGAGGAAGATCCAGGAAGTGGGGCGGTTCCTTAGGACCTTCTGCCACCAGAACTCCTGGAACCAGTTTCTGGGCTGGGCGGAATATGCCCAGAATTCACTGCGGCAACCAACCACAGGACTCACACCATTCCAGTGTGTGCTCGGTTTCCAGCCTCCTCTTTTCCCCTGAAATGGTGAACCATCACAGGTACCCGCAGTGGATCACTGGTTTCGGGAGAGTGAGAGAGTCTGGGACGAGGCCCATCACCATCTTCAGAGGGCAGTTCGTAGGAGCAAGATCATTGCGGATCGTAGGAGAATTCCTGGTCCAGTCTACACTCCGGGACAGAAGGTTTGGCTCTCCACTCGGGATATACGCATGCGACTGCCCTCAAAGAAACTCAGTCCCAGATTTGTTGGTCCCTTCACCATCCTGGAACAGGTCAACCCAGTCACATACAAATTCCAACTTCCACCTCAGTACAGGATTCACCCCACATTCCACGTTTCATTATTAAAACCATTTCACGAACCTCTGCTTCCCTCCACAGAACCTGGCCAAGAGGAGGAACCCCCTCCCCCCTTGGATCTGGAAGAGGGTTCCATCTATTCTGTTAAGGAGATTCTGCAGTCCCGACGTCGTGGTGGTCAGCTAGAATATCTGGTGGGTTGGGAAGGATACGGACCCGAAGAAAGGTCATGGGTTCCCCGGGCCGACATCCTGGACCCCGCTCATGGAGGAATTCCACACGAGTCATCCGGAATACCCAGCACCTCGGGGACGAGGTAGACCACCACAGCGTCGGAAGTCTCGGCCCTCAGGAGCGGGCCCTGGGGAGGGGGGTAATGTCACGGATTGGCCAGGTTCTTCCACCACTATCACCCAGCGATCACAATCACCTGACTACTGATCACACACACCTGCACCTAATCAGCCACACCCCTATAAGAGCACACACCACGCACCTCTCATTGTCCGGGCTCGTTCATACGAAGCGGACTCATTGTGCTGCTCTCCTCGAGTTCACAACTATTACCTACCTGTTGCTACTTACCTGTTCTTGTCTAATTCCACTCTGTGCAGATCCATCCGGCTATATCCACGGGGTGTGTGTGTCGTAAGTCTGTCATCGATCCTGGATCCGTTCAGCGGTGTGTGTGCGGTAAGTTTTCAGAAGACTCACTCAGCGAATCCACCTTCTCCTCCCGTCGTTCCTGTAAAGAAACCAGATCTTCATCAAACCACGGAATACATCAACAAACTATCCAAGATTGAGATACTTACCCATTTGTGCACGTCATTCTCCTTCAGCTGCTCATCTGTTGAAATAAAACTGTTCTATATTCACTTACCTTCTTGTCCGTCTGCTTCCGTAACAGTTTGACTATTTAAAAGACACATGACAACAGTAATTGACTTCCATTCAAATCTCTACCCTGGTTTAATTGAATCTGGAAATCTGGTTTTACAAAAAGTAGAGGTTCATTTTTTTTCAGAGAACAGACAACACTATGAACATAGGTACAAGAACATTATTTTTAAAGGAAATGAGGTTGACTATTTCAATTTCAGCCGACGTCTGAAGCAAAACAAATGCATTCGTTTCTTAACTTGCACCGAGCTTTATTTTGATAGAAAAGCATATTATTTTTTGACTGTGACAATTGCAAGAGATTGTAGTCATATCATATCTTGTTTAAATCTGTCTTTCTTGGATAAACAAACCAATGTTATTTGTGATGCAGTGACCTTTTTTATGGCTTTAATTCTGGCATTGTTGATTTAAATCAGCTTTTTTATATAAGTACTCATTTTTGCAAATTCTAGTTATTTTTGCATAAGTGTGTCAGTGTGTTCACATTTACCTTGGTTTCCTGCCTTAGTTCTTTATCACATGTTGATTAGGCATCTGGCAGCCCTCATCTGTGTTTTTGTGCAGATGCTAAAATGAAATTTTGCATAAAATGAACCCTCGCTGGCCTGGAGAACATGCGTAAGATCAAAAAGACCATAATGGACAATGCGTGTGCACTCTTTTGTTTTCTCAAGCTCTTGTTTCATTAATGGAGCTTCTTTCATGTGCTTTCCCATTCACTGCATTTTTCCCCCCACAGACAGTCAAGGGCTTCCTGTGTGTTGATTTCCTGTAGAGGCTGAGGAGCTTTAATATTCTAGAATTTGAGCCAAAGTGTGAGTGCCCATTAGATTTATTTTAAGGAACAGTGTGAACGCAAAAGGGAAGAAAATAATTTGTCATTCCAAATCTGTATGAGTTTCTATCTACGTTGGACACAATGAGAAATTTTCAAAGAATTGTAGACTTATTACTGGTCTTTTTCCCTCATGCATTTTTAATGAATGAGAACTAAGGCTTTCAAGCTTCAAGAATTCTGCAAAAGCACCATAAAATGATTAGCAGTTACAAGTACACAAGGGGAAGATTATTAAGTACGCTATAAAGAAATAATTTTTGAAGTTGTCGAAAAATTTCTCTATATGTGTTGTAGAGAAGAAAGTCATATGTTTGGAACAACCTCAGAGTGAGTAAATAATATATGCTGTTAAATGAGGAAGCGCATCTATTTCCTTGCACTGATGAAAGGCTCATGCACTGACGACATGAGTAAATTTAGACTGCATCAAGACTATCTGTGTGATTCAGCATGTCACGCCAACTCTCACCCTCTCCCACCACCTCCTCCTCAAACAGGCGGTCAGACTGTCTTCAGATTCACAGTGTGCATGAGGGGGAGAGTGGGACTGCTATTCAAGGTGTCCACAGAGTATTATGTTCTTTAATCTACCTCTGTACCTCAGGGGAGTTATCTCCGAGGAGGCAGTGGCACCTTAAAGAAATTCGGAAGTGAGAATAATCAATAGTACAAAAATAAGACAAAACAAATATTATGTAACATGAAATGAAATGTGTCTCAAACATTTTTATGAAGTAACACTGTCCAACAGCAACAGTGGATGCAGGTTCAGAGTGCACTTTTTTGCCTCCCTCAAATCCTTTGTGTAATGCCTTTGTGGCAATATTTAATGTTTAGTGAATATACACATGGTTCTACAGTTGAGTTCAAAAGTATACATTCCCTTTTCATAATCTGCTAAATGTTAATTATTTTACCAAAATAATGTACCTTAATAAGATCACATACAAGATGTTTACATATAGTCCACAAGAGAAAATAATAGTTGAATTTGTAAAAAATGACCCCGTTCAAAAGTTTACATCCCATTGATTCTTAATACTGTGTATACAGCTGTTTTTTTTTTTTTTTTTTTTTTTTTTTGCTTGTTTGGTGGTAGTTGTTCATGAGTCCCTTGTTTGTCCTGAACAGTTAAACTGCCTGCTGTTCTTCAGAAAAATCCTTCAGGTCCCACAAATTCTTTGGTTTTCCAGCATTTTTGTGTATTTAAACACTTTCCAACAGTAGCTGCGTTTCCATTACCCTTTAAATTGCGCAAAGTGAAATAGAAAATACGCCTAATGGAAATGTGTCGATTGCGCAAAAACTCCCATATACCGTTTTGACGCTCACATGAGGTGGTTTTTCATGCAATTTGTAAAAGAAATATTTCGTAAAACAACAATGGAAACGTTTTCTTTGCATTTACAGGTCACATTCGATTAAATATAGCTAAAATCCCACAAAAATGTGTTGCCATGACTTATCGCGAGAGGAAAAAATTATGTTTCAGTTGCATAACAACGGCCGTCATTTCACAATACTTTTTAATTGACATTTATAAAATGGTGCCAAAGTTTCGCGCAAATCTGTAATGGAAACGCAACTAATGACTGTATGATTGTAATATGCATCTTTTCACACTGAGGACAACTGAGGGACTCATATGCACTATTACAGAAGGTTCAAATGCTCACTAATCAAATGAGGTTTGATATATTTACTTGATATATACAGTCAAGCCCAAAAGTATTCATACCCCTGGCAAATTCTGACTTAAAGTTACTTTTATTCAACCTTGCAACCTTTTTTTTTTTACCGGAAATGACACAGGCTTCTCCCAAAATATAATAAGACGACGTACAAGAGCTTTTATTTACATTTGAACAAAAAGTGGCATGTCCAAAATTATTCATACCCTTTGCAAACTGTCACAGTCTATGGGAAAATCCAAAGTTCTATACCATTCCAAATAGTCCAAGCTGTTCTAAAGCATCCTAATTACCCTGATTCATTTGGAACAGCTGTTTTAATCAACTCAACAGGTGAAAAACAGAAGCTCTCTGCTGTTGGTTTGTGGACAGTCATGGCTAAGACAAAGGAGCTCACTGAGGACCTGCAGCTGCGCATTGTGGCAAAGGAAAGGGCTATAAGACCATTTCTAAATGTTTTGAAGTTTTAGTGGCTACAGTGCAAAGTATTGTTAAACGATACAAGACGTTCCGCACTGTGAAAAATCTCAGAGGACGTGGTCGGAAGGCAAAAGTGACACCTGTGCTGGCCAGGAGGATAGTGAGAGAGGTAAAAAAGAAATAATTTCGGGCTTGACTGTATATTTAATATTATATTTAATTGAATTTTTTTGACCCATACAATGTATTTTTGGCTATTACTACAAATGTACCTGTGCTACTAAAGGTTTTGTGGTCCAGGGTCATATATTATTACCTAACTGGTTACCTTCTGAAAGAGTTGTGCCACAATGATAGTGTAATATTGTTATATATGCGGCTGTACTTACCACACATTTTACAAGATTTGTCAGTGGTCCTCCGGATCTGCAAATCATTTGCCATCGCCTATCAGTCATCCCTGTTTACTCTGTTTTTGTGATGAGTGAAATTTTATGCACTGTAATGTAACAGGCTACCGCTTGCAAGTGGCTAACTATGTCTCTTAGTAACTCCATAGAACGCGTTATTCATTTGTCGTACCTTTCCGAAATCCAATTCGCTATTCGGGCGCATCTCTATAGATGTATTTAATGGGTAAATACAAATTTAATATTTATAAAATTATAATTCTGTAATGCTTTTTATAATTATATGTTATATAACAATAACATGCACTGAAACAATAAATGCACTGAAAAATCCAAATTCAGAGAGGGCACTTTGCAACCTTATTTCAGAAGTCCACTATATGCCACAAAGGTACCTTAAACATTCATCACCCTACCTCAGGAAGGTACACAGAAACATTTTAAATTCAGTCTGTAAAGGTTTTATCGATTTGTTTTGAGTAATAAAAGAACATATTGGGTATTCTTCAAGGGCTGTGTATGTGTTTTGACATGTGCATTTAAAGCCTAAACTCTCATGCATGTAAAGAGGATTTAAACCTTTCGTATTTTGGGATTTGATGGGAGGCTCTGTTTGTGCAGATTTGAGGGACCGGGAAAGTGAATTATTAAAAGATGTTATTAATTAACAAGGCTGAGATTTAGCAGTAAATCTATTTTGTGCCTAACTTGGCAGGGAGAGCTTTGTCTTGGGAGATTAATAGCATGCTGTAAGCATTGTGAATGTGTAACACCTCCTTGGCTGTAGATTTCAGAAGCACAGAAATAAATCAATACTGTCCACCCAAAACACTCAGTTTGAAAATGCCCTCTGTCAGACTGAGCTCATCTAATGCTCTGCCTACTGGGTAAAGGAGCCTTCTATCCAATAACGAGACTAATGCACTTTGAACAGAAGAGGGACTTGCTTTGGTGTAGTGCCAACATATTAGCGATAAAATCAGCTTTACAGTGCCTTGTCACTCTGAGAACTGTGTGTCACAGGGCTCTGCTCTTAGCCCAATGTGATATGAAACTTGGATGCATGATCTTATTTACATTTTTTGATAATGAAAGTGAAATCTCCTGTTGTTGTGCCCCATCTGATTATGACAGGCTTCTTTTTCTTATTTCCCTGCGGCTCAATACCAGCACTTTGCTTACAGTATATAGAAGACGAATTACTTAATTAAGAGAAGGCTCAGGGTGTGAATGGGTATTTTTTGCAGTTATCCCCTGCTGGTAGATGGCATAAATACATTTTTATTTTTTCTTGGAAAGAAAATTATTTTTTCATGGAAGTCAGCATACAGTGAATAATATAAGCCTATTATAAAATTGCTAAGAGCCGTCAGATACAAAAAGAGATTAAGCCATTATGATCTATGTGTTGCTCGCAAATAATTTTATTCCATTTGAATATGTGGCTGCTTTTGAAACAGTTATTGGAGAATTATGTTTCCCCTTTTTTTATTTACAACATCTATCAGTTTGATCTAACCATACAATGTTAATTAGCCATGACCACAACATTAGGTTGTAAAATGGAATTACATTGTAGTCGATGTTTCACCAATTTGTTTTGGAGGGCTCTTAGCAGCATGCAACTGGCTATTCTTTCCTGTCTGCAAAAGTATCTGAAGCTCTAATTTAGAGAGATTAGTCACGTGGCATTTACTACTCAGGTGACTGGCTCAAAAAATGCTTGTGGAGTGCCCATTAATCAAAAGTGGCAGAATTCAGGCTACACATGCCAGCTGAGCCGTTGCCAATGGAATAACTGGGCAAGGCAATGGTGACTCACTTAAAAGTTGAATTTGTACATTCAAACACAACATAGTCTCATCTCAAATTTTCAAAATGAGTCATAACCTCAATTGGATCTCTGAAATCCCACAAGAACAATTATATTTGTTTTTATTCACCAAAGGCCCCAGAATACTCACTGTGAAGTTCTCATAAGTTCTTCACTTAGAGAAACTTGATATGCATAAATAGTGTGTAGATATGTAAAATATGTAGATGCAGTTGATATAGATATGTCTGAATATGTAAATTTGTCACATCATACAACATAATTTACTCACCCATGTCATCTAAGATGTTTATGTCTTTCTTTCTTCAGTCGAAAAGAAATTAAACGTTTTTGAAAAAAACATTGCAGAAATTTTCCTCATATAGTGGACTTCAGTGTTGGCCAATGGGATGAAGGTCCAAATTGCACTTTAAGTGCACTTTAAGTGCAGCTAATTATGTATTTTTAAATTACAAATGCTTGGCTGGCACTAGTGTGACTTAGGCAAAAGTACAGACTCAGTGTTTACAAAGCGAATGTGCAAAGAAAGTCAAACACACTTCACATAAAAATGGTAAAACTACAATGTAGGACAATTTTAAAGTTGAAGGTGAACATGAGATGGAGTTTTTTTTTGCCTTACCCTACCCTACTTTTTTTTCTTTAACCGAAGTACACAGTTGAAAGACCAACCATGTGTGACTTTTGCAATGTGACTACGCAATGAGACCCTTATTCCTCGACTGGGATCATGTAGAGCCCTTTGAAGCGGCATTGAAACTGCAGTTTGGACCTTCAACCCTTCAAAGTCTATTTCACGAGTTCCCACTTACTGATAATAAACAGAGTAAAAAGGATAGCGTATAAGGTTAAGCGTATTTGGCGTGCTGTCCGGGAGAGGGCTCCGAGCTTGAAATTCGTTCCCGAGCCCGGGGCACTCCCCCTGCCCAGGGAGAGGGTCCGAGCTCGGCAATCGGCCCGAACCCAATAGCTCCCCCCTATAGAGAGGAGACGGGGTGGTGGAGGGATGTTGAAACGAGAGATAGGAAGGTAAGGCTGCTTTGATTATTTATAGTGATTCCCTTTAACACTGATTGGATAGGGAGTGATTACTGATGGTGCATTGGCCGTGTTAATTATCTGTGCGTGCTCCTCCCGAAATTTGTTAATAAAACATCACTTCACGAGTTCCCACTTACTGATAATAAACAGAGTACAAAGGATAGCATATAGGGTTAAGCGTATTTGGCGTGCTGTCCGGGAGAGAGCTCCGAACTCGAAATTCGTTCCCGAGCCCGGGGCACCCCCCCTGCCCGGGGAGAGGGTCCGAGCACGGCAATCGGCAACCCCAAAAGCTCCCCAAAAGGCTAAACGATTGCAGGACAGCAGCCAAGGGAAACTGCTGTAACCCCCAAAAGGTGCTTCGTTTTTTGGCTGAAGGCATGCTGGATGATTGTAGCAGTGGGTGGAGGGAAAAACGGGTGTGGGAGGAGCTCCAGTGGGAGCTGCTAAGGCAGAAAATATGAAGAAAAAAGGATCCTGCGGGAGCGGTTACTGCTGCGGCAGTGAGAAGGAGGGGGCTCCTGCGGGAGCGGGTACTGCTGCGGCAGTGAGGAAAGGGGGGGGGGGGTGCTCCTGCGGGAGCTGGTACTGCTGCGGCAGTGAGGAAGGGGGGGGGGGCTTTGCTCCTGCGGGAGCGGGTACTGCTGCGGCAGTGAGAAAGGGGGGGGGGGGGGGCTTCTGTGGAAGCTGCTGGGGCAGCACCTAAATAAGTTGATGAGGGCCCGGTGGGCTTCTTTAATATGAGATCTGTCTGATCGGATATAACTCTTGAAAGCTTCCGATGACCAGCGCCCCAGTGTTTGGATTTGGTGCTGTGACATACCTTTTTGGGCTGCTGTTGTAGCTGCGCCTATTCGAAAGGAGTGGCTAGAGAAGTTATCAGCTGGGGTACCTGATAAAAGCAGCACCGACTTGAGATGCTTTTGGAACCAGAATCGAGAAACAGGACGGTTGAAGTCGTCTGTGAAAAGGGGGTCAGATGGATTTTTTGACTGGGATCTTCTGAGATGGAGGAAGGCTAGGAGGGTTTGGAATGGTTGGATGGGCAATTGGAGATTAAAGATATAGATAAAATAGCCTTTCTTTAATTGGTCTGACTTGCTTTGCTTTATGAAGTAGGAAATAACTTCATCATCTAGCACTGCTAGGTCGGAGATGGTTGGGTGCATATTCGGGTTGAAAACGGATGTGGTAGTGAGTTCAGAGTATCTGAGGAAGCCGAAGAATGCCAGGATGAACATGGCGTCTAAGGTACGGGCGGTGTGTAAAGATTGGTAACCTTTACGGAGAGTATAAACGCATTTAGTTAGAATTTTCAGGGTTATAGGCTGGCGGGTGTCGGGGCGGGTAGGATGGGTTTTTTAATACCTTTGATGAGCAGGGATGTCTGGGGCCAGTGCTCTGAATTTCTGAAAGGAAAAGCGAGAGAGAGAGTCAGCTTTTACATTTTTTTGAGCCAGGGATGTGATGAGCAGTCATAATGAATTGGTCGCGAGCTGAAATCCAGATCAGCCATCTTAATAAGGGCATTAATGCAGAAGATTGGGAGCGACCTTTATTAATGCAGTACACGGTGGCTTCGTTGTCGCAATGCACGATTATACTGGTGGCTGACCACTCTTTACCCCATAGAGCGGCTGCGACGACTAGAGGGTACAGCCTTGCGGAATAATGCGCATCGCAAAATTCTGGTGGCCGAGGATGGATAAAAGCTCGCGTTTGGAGCAGCTGGAGGCGGTTAAGAGAGAGGAGGCTACCAAAATGGTCCTATCGATTTTCTCTTTAGGAAGAGAAGCCTGAAATTTTTGGGAATCTAGATTGACGCCCAAAAATTCGATGGAAGTGTTAGGACCTGTGGTTTTTTCTTGTGCGAGAGGGATCCCTAGTTCGGCAAAGAGTTTTTGGGTTGTCGCGAGATGGGCGGTTGGAAGGGAGTCGGGGGTTGAGATAATTAAAAAATCATCCAGGAGATGAACCAGAAACGGTAGATTGTAATTGTTAGAGAGGATCCAGCAAATTGCCTCTGACAACATATCGAAAATTTTAGGGCTGCTTCGACAGCTGAATGTGAGGCGGACGGAAAAATAGAAGTTTTCCTGCCAGCGGATTCCGAATAAATGCCAGTAGTCAGGGTGGATGGGCATGACTTTGAAGGCAGAAGCAATGTCGACTTTGGCCAGCCAAGCGCCGCAACCTGCTTCTTTGATCAGGGTGATGGCTTGATCAATGTCGTGATAGTGGAGAGAAAATTCTTCAAGGGAAATGAGGCTGTTAATACTTGGGAACGGGGAATTATGTGGGGATGAGAGATCGATTATGAGGCGTTTTTTACCTGAAAATTTTCTGGTTGCGACGCCGATGGGGCTGACTCGAAAAACATCAAAAGGCGGAACGGAAAAGGGGCCGATCATGAAATTTTCTTCTATTTCTTTTTTAATTAAGATGTCGACTGTTTCGGGTTCGGTGAGAGCGGATTGAAGGTTGGGACAGATGAGACTTTGGGAGGGGAGGCTTACGACGCCCGGGTGAAAGCCATGCGAGAGACCTAAAAGGATATAATCTGTAAAATTAGAATCAGGATGATGAAGCAATTCAGCAGATAAACGAGAAACATTGACAGTCGATAGGTACTGTTTATCTTTTTTATTTGTAGCTCTCTGCACTGGACAGATCAAACGGGCATGGGAGTCGCCACAGAAATTACAGACATGCAGAAAACGACAGCGTTGTCTAGTTCACCTTGCGTTATTAAAGTTAGCGCAGGCTTGACTGCCGGAAGAGGAAGAGCGGCGGTGAAGAGAGGGAGAGGGGAAGGAAGAGGTGTCCATGAGGCGTGGGACATAGCTGGTAGATTTGGGTTGGGATGGTTCGGGACACGGAGGGATAGAAGGGTTGACGAAAGGGCAAGAGATGGAGGAGTGCGAGAGGGAGCGGCAAACTGCGCAAGCGATGTTGCGGCAGCCAGCGAACACCCTGCTGTGGAGCTCGTAATCCAAGGCCCCCCAATAGGGGCACTGATTCCACTGGGCTGTACGGATTGCACATTTTGCCGAGAACATTTTATGGTAGGTGTAAAAGTGCGAGCCGCCTTATGAAAGCGCGAGCTCAGCGATTATCGTGAGGTAATCGCTGAGTTCCCGTCTCCAGTGGGGAAAAACGGAGCATATTACCTCTGAGAACCCGTTGAATGCGATGGTGAATTCAGTAAACGAAAGAATGCGAGATGAGTTGTGAGTGGAGTTTTTTAGGGTAACTGAAAATTCGCCGCAATTGATTAGGCGATCCGGGTGTGAAGGAGAGAGAGGAGATAGAAGGGTGTAGAGGTCAATGTCTGCACCTGCTAGGATTTGTGTCCGGATGGAATTGGCAACGGGATCTGCGGTGTACGCGGCTTTAGGAGGAGGGGTGTAGTTTAGCGGATCGCCCGACTGCAGTGAAGTGAAGAGGTCGAGGAGCTCCGCTTTAGTGGCTCAGCGCGGAAAGGTGGCGCCGGCACTGGTGAGTGTTTGGCGCAGTCCGGCCACGGTCCATTTCCCTGTAGCTGGGATGGAGGAAAGGGCCGAGGCGAAGGAAGACGCCGGCGAAGGCGGCTGATGCCTCGAGGGTGAAGGTGATGGTGGGGTTCGGCGAGTGTGAACAGTGGAACGGGAGGTTTTACGGCCCCGTTTTGCAGCCGCGGGCTCGCTTGGAGGGTCCTGCGGGACGACGTTTGCCTGTGTCGCGACAGGTGATGTTTGCGAGGCAGCGGCCTTGAGAAGATTTTCCTCTTGGAGAAGGTCGATGTCTGACATTTTTTCCTGGCTTGGTTGGACTGAAGTCGGTTTGAACGAGAGATAGGAAGGTAAGGCTGCTTTGATTATTTATAGTGATTCCCTTTAACACTGATTGGATAGGGAGTGATTACTGATGATGCATTGGCCGTGTTAATTATCTGTGCGTGCTCCTCCTGAAATTTGTTAATAAAACATCACTAAATGAAGAAAATTCCTGGAATGTGTTCCTCAAAAAACGTAATTTCTTTGCGACTGATGAAAGAAAGACATGAACATCTTGGATGAGATGTTGCCCTGCTGAAAAAAACAGCATATGCTGGTTAGGTAGGTTTTGGTGCTGGGATGCTGGTTTTAGCTGGTTAATGCTGGTCCTTTGCTGGTTTATGCTGGTCCTTTGCTGTGTTATGCTGGCCATTTGCTGGTTTATGCTGGTCCTTTGCTGGTTTGCTGGTGACCAGCATAAACCAGCAAAGGACCAGCATTAACCAGCAAAGGACCAGCATAAACCAGCTAAAACCAGCATCCCAGCACCAAAACCTACCTAACCAGCATATGCTGTTTTTTTCAGCAGGGTGTTGAGTAAATTGCCAGTAAATTTTCATTCTGAAAGTGAACTTCTCCTTTACGAAAGCATCTGATCATAGCAATGTGGATTTGTTTGCACAACTCTGCAATTCAGCACTCCAGTCAAGTCACATTGGTTATGTGGCACAGTATACAATAGATTATTTAGCCTATAGCATATTATACAATAGAAACCAAACAGCTTTGAAAAAGCTGAACAAACAGTGTCTGTTTCACTTCACTTAGAATTACAGCTTCCGTTGGACCAATGATAGTTCGAAAGTGTTTACCAGCTGGAGAAAACATTTCCAGAAATGAACTTTGTTTTGGCCTGATTTCTCTTGAAATATATTGCAGCCCTAATTGTGTGTGTTTTTATGAACCTTATCTCATGACAAAGAACATACCTGTAGGAATTTTTTCGCAAGGCGCAAAGTCATGTACGTTTTGTGACATATACGATGTAAAATGTCCACCGAGTGGCGCTAAAGGAGTGTTTTTTACCCCCGGAACAAATTAACACATTTTATGTGACATGGTTTTGTACAAGTAACCACAGTTCTGACTTGAAATGCTCTTTGACTTTTTAAAATAACGTACTGTATGAACAAAAGCAAATGTGACGTAAAAATGCAATTACAAGCATGTTCACACTGTCGTCTTTTTTGAAACTGTCAGCGTCTGTTTTACATTATAATCCTGTGGAGTAAACTGTATTTTCAAAAAAGTCCTGAGTGCTTTTTTAAACTCCACCGCTAGCGTATTTTTCTGCAGCTCAGAGCATCTTTTCAAGTTGAAAAAAGTTGAACTTTTCTGAAAAAAAAAAAGTTACATCAAGCGCCTGTTTGACAGCTGACCAATGACAAATGAGTAACTAGACCTGTCGTTTCCAAACAATAACAAGAAGGAAAAAATGGGAAAGGTGCCGGTAGATAGACTGTTATTTTATTGTTGTGAACCGACATTCACCTCCCCGTTAACTTCAAAAACTGACATGCAGCACCGATAGCTTCTTGAGCCACTCATCGACATGTACAGTAGCGCCGTTGCGCTTCGGGGCGTCCCTTTTTTGAGTCCAGGCTCATAGACCTTCCCCTCTCTCTCCCACTTTGCTTCCTGTCTAAATACTGTCCTATCAAATAAAAGGCAAAAATGCCAAAAAAAGAGAAAAGACCCAGCTTCCTTTTTTTCTCATTTATGCACCACATAGGCTATTGTTTCAACTTTTGTTAAAGCAACAAAAGATGCCCTTATCTGCAATGCTGGCAGATTTTTTTTTAAACTAAAAAAGTGCCCTTGTCAACTTTTTCTTGTCAAAAAACACGCCAAGTGCGAACAAAGCCTTTGCTTGTTTTTCAAGCTCTCAACTTTTAGCTCTTTCTTCATGAGTCATGATTTTACGGGATTCGGGATTCGTATTCAAAGATTTCACATCCTAATTCCAGTTCCATGCCAGATGAGCTACTAAGCAAGCTTGTTACATCTGGAAAAGAAAACATATGAAGCTGTAATCATAACTTTGTATGAAAACGATTACATGAGCTCACAGTTTTACCACCTCTAGTGTTCTTTTTTGTTGGAAACTTATTGGTACGTATTTCATGTCTTGCGAAAAAGTTTCCACAGGTACGTTTTCGTCGTGAGATTAGGTAGGTATTTATGCGTAAATTCTGCATGCTAAATTTTCCTATCCGTCAATCTCACAACAAAATGCATCCTAAATTTAGGAAAAAATAGTAATGACTGACACAACACATATGTAAAAGTGGTCTTGGAAAGGATTAATTGTAAAATATCTATTTTCGAAGATGGCATATGTCACGTATGTGGTCCATCCTGTCTTCATGAACTCTTGCACACACATTCTGGACTGCAATCCCCATAAGCCACTGCACCAATCACTGCACACACCTGCTCCTCGTTTCCCACTGCACTGATTGCTGCACACATCTGTTTCACATTGACTCTCATGCATTTAAGCCACTCACACACACAGCTCTTGGCGAAGTCTTGTATTGCCCCGGCTGCATTTCTAAGCGTTTTCCCAGTTTCCTAGTCTCCGTGTTTTCAGAGTTTCCTAGTTTATTCCTGGTTTTGTTTCCTGTTTTGCCTTGTTTTCTATGTTTGTTTCTGTTGTTACTTTGGACTGCCCATTTGGTTTTTGACTCACGCTTGGTTACTGGTTTACTCTCTGGATTATCTTCGCTGTTGTTGTTTGCTGGTGTTGACCCTGTTTGCCCTGACTACGATCTTGACAATAAAATGCTGCAAATGGATCCGCACGTCTCAGTCTTACTCTCCTTGTTACAGCATACTTTCTTTACTTGTTTACTTTCTTGCTCACACTTTCTCATCTATGAGCGGAGCTTGCGCATTGTGTAGAAACATCTGCTGTCAGACGAGAAAGCATGAGTAATCATAAGACAACTGGAAAGCATACAGAATTTGTACGGAAAACATGTTTTGGCCAAGGTTTATGCAAAATATTATCTATGGGAATTCTCTTACTTAATATGCCGGATGTATTCACAACAGAAGGTAACAAATTTATGTGCATATAAAACCTTATACTGCGCAAATTTAGTGTGAGAACACATAAATACACATATTGTAAATTATAAGTGAATAAATAAATGCCTTGGATGAGTTTGTATGTCTAAAATAATCAATGCCGAAGTCCTCTTGACCCCTTGTTATTTTTTCTAAATCCCCAATCCCAAGCATTGAAATTCAAACCTTTGTAAAGCTCTGTCTTTCAATTTGACATTTCTTTCAGAATAGCAAAAAAGTAATTTTCTTCAATAACGTGGCCGAGTTCAGAAACATGCTGCTGTTATCATTCTTGTATGTTTGATTGTTTCACCCCAAAGTGCGTCGTGAATTCATTTTCGATGAGCTCTTGATCCGTTGTTTTCTTGAGGTTTGCAGTGTTGTTTTCAAGAGCGTTTGGAAATACGCATTAATTTTGGTCCATCTGTGGTGTTCCATTTTTCATTGTCTTGATGACAGTCTCAGAGGTGTTGTTCATTTTGACAAGTGTAGATTACAAATATAATTGCATCTGCTCCTGGGATAGACTTGCAAGTGAAGTGCTCTGTAGAGCCCTGCGGTTTCACGTGTTCTGTTCGGGGTGCTTCTGTTGCTTTGAATTGGCTGATTGCTGTACTCACATATTGCATGTAGATAGTTACAGATTTTGAGGTAGCAAAGGAGTCTAAAAAAACTGGTGAAAAGGTGTTTGAGGAGCATATGAGGGAATTCTCATGCATGGGAACTGAAATGTTACTAATGCACTCAAATATAGCTGATAAAAATAGTTTTTAGTAATTAGGCTATTTAACTTGGAACACACTATGGAGAAAGATCATGTCTGAAAAATATGAATTTATACAGTATATGAGCTCTCCAACATGATTTGTACTGACCTCGGTCTTTAATTAGCCCATCTTCTTTGAACTATGGCAGATGTACAAATATGTCATAATGCAGGGTCTAAATTATGCTCATTATAGTCTTTGTTGACTTTGTGTCTTGTTATATAAGGGGGGAAAATACAATGATGGTATTTGACCTTTAGTATGTACTCTTTAAAGCCCTGGTCACGTTTCAGAGCACTATACAGCCGATGGAGGATCCCACGTTGCTGGCAGCTGCTTAGAAAATGGTCCAATTATAATGAATGGAGTGAGCTTTATTGTGTCTTTGGAGAACTGGTCTTTCATTATGCAGTGCTAAAGTACATGCAGTCTATAAAAGTCTGGAAGAGTTTGAACTGCTCGTATGGGCATTAGACAAAGAATTAATCAGTTATTTAAAGTCCAGAAACTATTTGAACTAATAAAAACGATCTGAAAGCTAAAATGACACATTTTCAGCAGTTCTATTTCTGAAATGTGGAAAAGGGATTATAAAAGTACATTCTGATTGAAAAAAACTCAAAGATGTTAGACATAGTTCACCCAAAAATGAAAACTACCCTATGATGCTCATCCTCAAGTCATCCTAGATGTATATGTTCTGTATGTTCTTCTTTCAGACAAATACAATCAGAGTTATATTAAAAAATTCCTGGCTCTTCCAGGCTTTATAACGGCAGTGAATGGGGGTTGAGATTTTGAAGCAAAATAACCTGCATCCATCCATCATGAGAAGTACTTCACACGACCATACTTCAAGAAAAATATCCATATTTAAAACTTTATAAAGTGTAATCTCTAGTTTTCGTAACTGTCGAACTCGAGTTCAAGAGAGAGTGGCGTTCCAGCAGATGACGTAGGATGCACAGTAGTGACAAACGTTATTACGATTTAAATAGAGATATTATTCTTACACAAATGCATCAATTCACTTCAGAAGGCCTTAATTAATCCACCCTAGCCATGCGGAGTACTTTTGATGATGGATAGATACACTTTATTGAACTTCAAAATCTCAACAGCCATTCACTGCCATTATAAAGCTTGGAAAAGCCAGGACATTTTTTAATATAGAGTTAAAGCCAAAAGTTTACATGCACCTTGCAGAATGTGCAAAATGTTAATTATTTTACCAAAATAAGATGGATCATACAAAATCCATGTTATTTTTTATGTAGTACTGACCTGAATAAGATATTTCACATAAAATGTTTACATATTGTCCACAAGAGAAAATAATAGTTGAATTTATAAAAATGACTGTTCAAAAGTTTACATAGTGCGTTTTCACCTGAATGTTCCACAGCTTTTTGTTGTTGTTGTTGTTGCTCCCACAAATTGTTTGGTTTTTCACCATGTTTGTGTATTTGAACCCTTTCCAACAATGAATGTATGATTTTAAGAAGGTTCAAACACTCAATGATGCTTTAGAAGGAAACACGATGCATTAAGAGCAAGGGGTGTAAACTTTTGAACATAATGAATATAATTTTTTTTCATTTAGTATTGCCTTCCAGTAGCTACAGAAGATACTTACATGTTTCCCAGAAGACAAAATAAGATACATTTACCCTGATCTTCAAATTAAAGGCTCTTAATGTGTCATGTTTTCTTCTGAAGCAACAATGAGCGTTTGAACCTTCTGTAACAGTTGCATATAAGTATAAGTCCCTAAATTGTCCTCAGTGTGAAAAGATGGATCTAAAAATCATACAGTCATTGTTGGAAAGAGTTTAAATATACAAAAATGCTGAAAAGCCAAAGAATTTGTGGGACCTGAAGGATTTTTCTGAAAAACAGCAGACAGTTTAACTGTTCACAAGTGACTCTCGAACAACTATCATTAAACAAAACAAACAAACAAACAAACAAACAAACAAACAAACAAACAAAAAAAACAGCTGAGGATCATTCAGGTAACAACACAGTGTTAAGAATCAAGGGAATGTAAACTTTTGAACAGGGTCATTTTTATAAATTCAACCATTGTCTTTTATGTGAAATATCTTATTCAGGTCAGTACTAAATAAAAAATGACTGTATGATTTGTCATCTTTGAGTTGTTCCACGGAAGAAACAACATACAGAGACATAACAGTTAGTAAATAATGACTTTTTAAAAACTATTCCTTTAAGCGGCCATCAGACCATAAAGTCAAACCTTTTTAGACATAGCATTATTATTTTTCTGACCAGAGTTCATAGCCTTCTTCCTTTCCTGTCGTCCAGTATGGGTGAACAACATCCTTTTGCATCTTTTTGATTGTTCTACCCTTCATGGCGACCCCGATTGAGACGGGCTGCATAATAGGTTTAAGTGAGCCAATTCTCAGAGAGCGGATGTAATTGGAAAAGCGAAGCACAGCGGTCAGCAGGCTGGAAGTACATACAATCAGAGACACTTCAATAATCTCAATCTAGAAATATCCACATGATTTTCTGCTCCTTGAGCTATTTGAGATTGACAGAGATGTGCTGAATGTCTCCATCATGCCAAAAAACGTGTGCCATTATCATAATGGAAGTCATTTCTATGCACTTTAATAATATGGTTTAAAAATAAACATGACTAAAGTTCCTTGAGATTTCTGTGGTACGTTTCGGACTTGAGATTACCTCAAAGAGCCTGCTTTTTTATTACTTTTAATCTTAGTATTTGACAAACAACTTCCTTTCATTTTTCTGAGATGGAAAATGTCTATAAACAGCAAAGTCAATGAGCACATTTACCACTCGTTCAACTTTTGGCATTGTCATTGCCAAAGCTCTTAAAGCTCTTTTTCATGGTTCATTCTTTCTGGGACCTTCTCTAGGTCAAGCCATGAACTGAGTGTCATTATCCAGGTGTCTTTTGTACAGCAATCAATCAATATTTATATACTTAGAAAAAAGTTTCACACATCCCAATCCCTTAAAGGGGCTATATGCAATTTTCTGAAATTTAAACTCGCGACTGACACCTGTGGCCAAAAAACGGAACTGCCCTTCCTTTCTGCTTGCTCTCGCAGCGCGCGCTCGTACGTGCACACATACAAGTCATCCGCTGCAAAGAAGTCAACATTATGTTTACAGAGGTAAGAACAGTCAAATACAGATATTGTTTGAGAAACTAAGTTTGTTTGCAATAATAGGCTAATTGCTGACTAGCGGTGGTGGCAGAGTGATCTGAAACGTTTAACATGAACGCGCTTGACGTCACATCCGCAGACAGTGCGCGAAAAATTCGACCCGACAGAAAATAGGAAAAATAGGATACAGGCTTATAGGTGCACCCACTGTGAGCTGACAAGGTGTCAGTATGCTCATCAGGAGATGTTTGAGTCTCCTCAAAAAGGCTATTGTTACGTTTATTTTGGGGAAAAAGTTGCATATAGCCCCTTTAAATGATCATTACTTAATTTGATAATTAGCTATTTAAGTGGTTGATAAAAGTGTAGTACTTAAAGTCCCATTAAATTTATACTGCAGAACTCAAACTGCATTTCTCTTCTTTGTTCTTAAAAATGCTCAGATACACCCTAGTGTCCTTTATGGTAGTTTCATTTTTATTTTCATGTTTTTAAACTCCTTAGAACAGATGTTTATCTGTTTTTTAAGACTGGTTTGGGAGTTGAAGAACTTGCCTAATTAAAACACTGTCTTTTCGTCATTCTCCATTATCCTCTGAGCTAAACATCATTATAATGCACACATTATGCTTAAGCATATTGCCTGAGATAGTCTGACGCACACTGTACTGACTGAGGAGGTTTATTTGTAATCAGGCATAGATTAGAACACTCGTAATAGAGGTTGGAAAGGTGACTTGTAATTTCAAGGGCCATGAGGCATATATCCATTCCCACTTCATTTGCTTTATGTAAATTTGCTGATAACTGATAAGTTGAGCTGTAACTCAACTGGTAGAGCATAGCCAAGGTCACTGTTTCAATTCCCAAAGAATGCATGTTCTAATAACATGTGTAGCTTGAATGCACTTCAAGTCGCTTTGTATAAAATTATTCATCCAAATGGATAGATGTGTTTGATAAGGTCAACAAAAAGAAAACGGCATGCATTTTTTTTTGGAACAACCTCTAGTTTGTCAGATGACACATTAGAGGTGTTATGGGTGGTTGCCAGGGTGTTGTTGTGTGGTCGCTAAGGCTTTTAATGTGATAATGCATTGCTAAAATATGATTTGTAATTTAAATTGGTTTTTAGTGTGTTGTTGATACATTTTCAGCTTTTAGCATATCTTTGGTTGCTAGGCTGTTCTGAGTAGTTGCTTACAGGCTTGAGTAACATCTGTGACCTTCATTTCCCTGGATATAAGTCAGTGGAATTTATTTTATTCCATTTTTGTTGTCTGGCAAGGGAAAAGTGTAAGCCTGACCACACTACCCCTCAACAAGCAATGACTTGAGGTAACATTGGCAAACGTTGATAAGTAGAATGCCCAAGTTTAATAGGTTTGCTCACATTCCCAATCAGTGTTGCAGAAAGGTCACTTTAAAAGTAATGCATTCCAACATTGCATTACTTAAAGGGGTCATTGGATACCCATTTTCCACAAGTTCATATGATTCTTTAGGGTCTTAATTAAAAGTCTATAATATACTTTGGTTAACAATTCTCAATAGTAGTCTTAAAAAACACCCTTTTACCTTGTCAAAATCAGCTCTGCAAAAAATGATCTCATTTTATTGCATGGACTCTTTAAATGCAAATGAGCTCTGCTCGCCCCGCCCCTCTCTGATTTGGGATTATGAGCTGTAATGTTTACTTTAGCCACATTTAGCAGCAAAACTTGCCAACAAGCACATTATGAAGAAAGACATTTGCAAAGGCGCGTAAAAAACCCTTATACTCACTTCTGCTGTGGGTGAACGATCAGCATAAACATAGATTGGTATTGGCACTTTCCTTTATTAAAAACAAAAGTAGCATTATTTTTGTCACACCAACAAAAAGCTGAGAATGACCTGATTTTAAAAAGGGGATATTACTTTTAAAGATTAAAAAAATACCACTGGGTGGATTTATATCAACTGCCAACACACATTAATGTTCAAACAACATGTAAAAGTGAGTTTTGCATCCGATGACCCCTTTAATAAAAAATATAACTAATAGTGTTTTTTTTCTGCATTTTTTTTGCATTTCTTTTTGTCACCTGGGTTGAGCTTTTACTTTACTAGTTACTTGAAAATAATCTGATTATGTAACTAGCATTACTTGTAATGCATTGCATATCGATCTCATGACAAAAACTTACCTGTTGGAACTTTTTCGCCATATGTAAAATACATACCAATAAGTACATATCACTGCAGTTTCCAACAGAAATGAACACTAGAGGCGGTAAAACAGTGAGCATGTGTATTTGTTTTCGTACACAGTTATGATTACAGCTGCATATGTTTCGACTTCCGAACAAACAAGCTTGCTAGGAAGCTCAGCCGGTATAGAATTGGATTTAGGATGCGGAAGCCTTGGGTACGAATCCTGTGAAAAACACAACTCACAATTAAAGAGCTGAAAGATGAGAGATAAAAAAAGAGCTAAAATGGCATGCTTGTGATTTGTCAAATTCACTTTTGTTCATACTATCGAGTAGGTTTAGGTGTAGTGTATATGGTACCTTTTTTTTTTAAAACATCACAAAGCATTAGAGTTATAATGCCACTCAATGGACATTTTGAGCCAAAACTGTGGTGACCGGTACAAAACCAATGTCTCATAAAACGTGGTTGATAGAGCTGCAGCCAGAAACTAACAATAAATTACATTTTTTTTTACCTATATTGTTTAATTAACATCTACACCTACCCCAACCCTAAACCTACCCTTTACAATAATGCAAAAACAGTAATTATCTGTATACCATCTAGCCTTTACCATAAAATGTTCCATATGTACGTTCATCTGTTTCAGGAAAGAAAAACAAACACTCTTTTAGTGCCACTTAGTGTTCATTTATGTTGAAAACTGCAGTGATATATACTTATTGGTATGTATTTTGTGTCTCGCAAAGAAGTTCCCACAGGTATGATTTTGCCATGAGACCAGGTTGAATGCGTTACCTAAACGTTGTCCCCAATCAGGTGTAAATAAAATGAATAGTGATTGAAATGTCATTTTAATTTCTTCTTCCCCAGTAGAATAGGGGGGAAAAAAACACCCTGACAGATGTTCAGACTTTGAAGTATTCTGAATATTTATGTTTATGCTATTTGAAATTCCAGCCTGGTCTCATTGTTTATACATAAATATTAGTATGCCATGTTAGAAGCACAAAAAAAAAAAAAAAGTATGTTTCTATTAATACTAAAAACATACAATTTGGGTGTATTTTAATGTTTAAAACATAAAAATGACTACTTTTTTAGCTAAAAAATTTAAATATTTACAAATCTTTTGTATCATAATAATATTTATATCAATGCATTTTTAGCATTTTATCGATAAGCGATTTAGATTTTTAAATCCCTTAAAGGTGCCATAGAAAAAACTGAAAAACATGGAAAACTGTATTTACCTTGGCATAGTTGAATAATAACAGTTCAGTACATGGACATGACATACCATGAGTCTCAAACACCACCATTTCCTCCTTCTTATATAATTCTGGTGTTTGCAAAACACCACTAAAAAATAGGTCAATTCCAACTTATACCCGACTGTTACGCAATAGTCACGATCGTTCATAGTTACGCCCCCAACATTTGCATCGCCCAATCATCAGTAACGTCAGTACATCAGTAAACTAAGGCGAGCTACTGAAGGAACATGGTTAGCTTAATGCTAGCGGTAGCCTGTTACATTGCAGTACATAAGATTTCACTTACCACATAAACGGAGAGACACAGAGCACATGCGATCACAATAGTGAGAGTAAAATGTCGCGGATTCAAAACGGCAGATTCAACAAACCGTATATTAAAAGCGGCTAGAGCTCCGTAGTTAAATATATATTTCCTCCATGTGCCAGCTATTCAGATGAGCCGCTCTGTGAAACAGCCAATCAGAGCAGAGCTCATCATTAATATTCACAAACCTTCCAAATAAGGCAATAACAGAGCATTTCATTCTAGGGACAAATCCTAGTGTTGTAAATGGACTTGTAAAACCGTTTCTGGAGATTTTTTGCCCTTTCCTATGCCATATACCTTCTATGTAGATATCAGAGAACAATTTAAAATATTGTTTCAATGCATTCTGTGGCACCTTTAACTTAAAATCTACCGATTTTATAGCAAATATAAAAAGATGCAGGGAAATGACCATTTTAGTAACAATATAGATTTAAAAAGATTTTTATAGTCACTAATCCTACTTCTAAACCCAGCCATTATAAAGAAAAAACATGACAGACCGATAAGTGTGATCAAAATAATCACAAAAATGTCAAAAGCGATACCAAAAGTAATCCAAATGACGATGCATTGCAGCCTCAGTCCTTTCTAGTGGAATAAAATAGTTTTGTATAAGGTGCAGAGTAGAATTTAAGTTGTTAATCGCTGAAAATATTATCCAGATAATTATCCCGATCTACTTCGTGAATGCATGCATTTCTCGTTCAAACACACATCACCAGAAACAGTCTGTGACGAAGCAGGCGATAGCCAATGAGCATTCAATTATCCTGCTGTAAGTTTCTTGAAAGGGCAATTTTTGAATTTGTAATGAGTGTGTCAGTGCAGATTTTGATGCTTGTGGTCGCTGCTCAGTATGGAGATAAAGATTGCTGAATAAAGGCTTGGATTTGGTTCTATTCCTCGTAGTCGTATGGATTCGGAATATTTGAATTACACCACACAATTTTATTTGATAATTATGTTGTTAGTCACAGCATGTCGGAGAAAACACCATTTGTGTCCCATGGCAAACAAACATTACATGATAAGTAATGACTAACCAGAGGTCTCAAACTCAATTCCTTGAGGGACGAAGCTCTGAAGAGTTTAGCTCCAACCAGCTCCAGCTCACACCAGCTTGGAGTTTCTAGTAATCCTGAAGACCTTGATTAGCTGGATCAGGTGTGTTTGTTTAGGGTTGGAGCGAAAATGTGCAGGAATCGAGTTTGAGACCAGTGGAGTGGACTAAACGATTGCAGAAAGGGTATAAAGTGTAGTCTTGTTTAACATTATGTATTCTTCAAAATGAGTTGGCAGCAGAAATCACACAGAACGAAATGTTGTCATATCATATTACAAAAATTAGTAAAAAATTTAATAATGCAATTTAAAACATAATGGCATTGATATGACTCAATACAATAATAAGAATATTCATATGTATTTGTTTGTAAGTCAGTAAAAATGTATGTTTTTAGGTGTTGTCAGTATGTCAGTATTGTATGTTTTCACATAAATGCTAAAAATACATCAGTTTTGTACGTTTAGATGTTGTAAACACATCAGTATTGTATGTTTTAGTGTCTGTAAAAACTTAAAGGAATAGTTCACTTTCAGAACAAAAATTTACAGATAATGTACTCACCCCCTTGTCATCCAAGATGTTCATGTCTTTCTTTCTTCAGTCTTAAGGAAATTATGTTTTTTTTTTGAGGAAAACATTTCAGGATTTCTCTCCATATAATGGACTTCTATGGTGCCCCCGAGTTTGAACTTCCAAAATGCAGCTTCAAAAGGCTCTAAACGATCACAGCCGAGAAAAGAAGGGTCTTATCTAGCAAAACAATCGGTTATTTTCTAAAAGAAAAATGACAATTTATATACTTTTTAACCTCAAATGCTTGTCTTGCCTAGCTCTGTGTGTACTCTGTCCAGAGATTAAAAAGTATATAAATTGTAAATGTTTTTAGAAAATAACTGATCGTTTCGCTTGATAAGACCCTTCTTCCTCGGCTGGGATCGTTTGGACCCCTTTGAAACTGTATTTAAACAGCATTTTGGAAGTTCAAACTCAGGGGCACCATAGAAG
This sequence comes from Garra rufa, assembly GCF_049309525.1. NCBI lineage: Eukaryota > Metazoa > Chordata > Actinopteri > Cypriniformes > Cyprinidae > Garra > Garra rufa. Next base: position 30,855,803 of record NC_133368.1, on the reverse strand, counting down.
TCCATTATATGGAGAGAAATCCTGAAATGTTTTCCTCAAAAAACTATTTCTTTACGACTGAAGAAAGAAAGACATGAAGATCTTGGATGACAAAGGAGTGAGTACAATATCTGTAAATTTTTGTTCTGAAAGTGAACTACTCCTTTAAGTAAATCCTTTTTTGTAAAACCACATTTTAAGGAAAATACATACAAATTATCATGAGATCAGAATGGAAATTCAAAGACTGTCCCTTACCCTACATTGTTCACAGCTAAACAGAACTATAATTATGTACTTTGCCAAATAGGCAGACAAAGATGTGTGTCATTCTATTATATTGATCTAAAATATTGATCACAAAAGATTAAAACCCTCGGTTCACTGCGTGTCGCACAGAACTGTAATGAATGGACTGAGAGGGGGATGAAAAATGAGAAACAGAAAAAACAATGAAAGAGTGAGTGAGAAATAAAAAGATAAGAAGGTTGAGAAATCTGGGAGTTACAGAGAAGGTTACGCCAGACTTTGTGCTTCCGTGCTTTTTCCTTAATTGTAGTGATTATTCTCAAGTGTTGCTTTGACACTTGTATTGATTGGACCTGTATTTAACATGCGATTGGCTGCGTGAACAAACATGTTGATCCCCTTGAGTAGCATCACTACAGCACTGATGCTATTTTTAGTGCTCTTCGCTTTCATCTCTGCCAATGAATGAGCTGAACTGCACAAGTGCTCTTATGGAAAGCCCTGCGCAACATATGTGTGCCATCATCATCAACATCATCTATCCACTCATAGCTTCACAAGCACAGCATCACTACTTTTCCTGTGCTCTGCAGTCTAGACTCAAAGGAAATTTTAGATGGCTTAAAAGGATCTATGACTACAAACACCACTTTCAGCTTTGTAGTTGAAATTCAAGAAGGAAAGATGCACATCATTTTTTGAGAGGTTCATGAATCCATAAACTCATTCCAGGTTCTCTCTGTAGACCAGTGGATGATTGCTTTCTTGAGCACTCCTTTTTGTTCTGTAGGGATCAAGGGGATAAGCAGGTTTTAGCAGAGCTTTATCACTGTGCCCATCTCATCCCTGGTCAGTTAAGATGTTTGTCAAAGCTTCCTGCTACTTTCCGGTTTTCTGTCAGTCATTTCGATTAGAGCTTTCCTCTCTCTGTCACTGGCAATACATTACAGTTTTACTGTAGACTCTACACTTCCTTCACCTTGCCATGTCATATTATATGGCATATTTTAACAATCATCCTTTTTTTTATTAAAGGGTTAGTTCATCCAAATAGGAAAATATAGAGATGTTTAAAGAAGTAGTAATGTCACATTTTGATATATGCTATAAAGTCTGTAGATACACTCCCATTAAAAAGTTTGGGGTGGTCAATAAGAATTTTAATTGTCCATGAAAGACTTTTTTTATATGTAAAAGTGCTGCATTTATCTAAACAAAAATACAGAAAAAACAACGTAATTCTGTGAAATACTACTGCAGTTTAAAATGACTGTAATTTAAATTTATAATCAGAATTTTTAGCTGCCAAAATTATGAAATCATATTACAGTTTAAAATATTTTCTGTTTTAATATATATTTCATATTTATTAATTTATTATTCTTTTCATGGCAAAGATGAATTTATTATTATTATGGTCATTAGTGTCACAGGATACTTCATAAATCATTCTAATGTGCCGCTAATGGTGCTTAATGAATATTTCTTTTTATTATAAATGATGAAAACCCTATGGATACCTGTTTCGGCCACTGAATTTAAAAAAGGTTATTGCGACATTTTATCCGACAATTCTGACTTTTTTTTCTTGTAATTGTCAGTTTACATCTCTCACTTTTGAAAAAATAAAGTCTGAGAAATAAATTCTGAGAAATAGACTAAAAAAGTCAGAATTGCAGCTTTTTTTATCAGAATTGCGAGCTTATGTTGCAATCGTGACTTTTTTCCTCAAAATTGGATTTCATAACTCACAATTGCGTTTATATCTCACAATTCTGAGAAAAAAGGCAGAATTGTGAGATACAAACATCAGTTTTCACAATTCTGACTTTATTTCTCACAACTGTAAATTGATATCACGCACTTATGAGAAAAAGTCAGATTTATGAGATTATATCTAATTCACAATTGAGTTTACATTTTACAATTTTGAGAAAAAAGTCAGAATTGTGAGAGACAAGTCAGATTTGCGAGTTTTTATGTCACAGTTATGACATTTGTGAGTTTATATCATGCAATTCTAAGAAAAAAAAATCTGATTTGTGAGGTTATACAGTATCTAGCAATTCTGACTATTTTTTTTACAATTGTGAGTTTATATCACGCAGTTCTGAGAAAAAGTCAGATTTGTGAGTTTATATCTATCAATTCTGTCTTTACAGTTCACAATTGAGTTTATATTTTACAATTTAAAAAAATGTCAGATTTGCGCGTTTTTATCTCACCCAATTCTGAGAAAAAAAGTCTGATTTTTGAGTTTATATCTATCAAATCTGACTTTACAATTCACAATTGAGTTACAATTTTGAGAAAAAAGTCAGAATTGTGAGATACAATTTTGCAATTGTGAAGAAAAAGTCAGGTTTACGAGTTGTTATCTCACAATTCTGACTTTATTTCTCACAATTGTGAGTTTATATCATGCAATATGAGAGAAAAGTTTGATTTGTGAGTTTATATCTAGAAATTCTGACTGCATAGCCTTGTAATTGCGAGTTTATATCACAATTTTGAGAAAAAAAGTCAGAATTTTGTATCATGCAATTCTGACTTTATTTCTCACAATTGTAAGTTTATCTCATGCAGTTCTGAGAAAAAAGTCAGATTTGTTAGTTTATATATATCAATTGTAAACTAACAATTGACAATTGAGTTTATATATTACAATTTCGAGAAAAAGAGTCAGAATTGTGAGACACAATTTCGCAATTGTGAGGAAAAAAGTCAGATTTGCGAGTTTTTATCTCACAATTTTGACTTCATTTCTCACAATTGTGATTTTATATCATGCAATTCTGAGAAAAATAGATTTGTGAAATTATAGCAATTCTGATTAATAACCTCTAAATTGTGAGTTTATCTTTATTTTGAGAAAAAAAGTCAGAATTGCATCAATGCAATCACACAGTTCTTGGGAAAACAAATCAGAATTGTAAGATAAAAAGCTGCAATAACCTCATTTTTTTATTCAGTGGTGGAAACGGGCTTCCTTAGAAAACAGTTGCACATTTTAAGTTAAATAAGTACCAATTTTTCTTTTTATTAGTTCTTTATTTGCAGTAAAAACATATTTTGGTCTGCTCCTCATGTTATTTATATTTGTGCTGATTTTAAAATAAATATAATCAGGCAAGTTTGACAGGGCAACAGGTATTGTGAGCTACATCCGCTACAAAAAAGCAGTCAGCTTTCAGGTATTCAGCTTGCCACTTTAATTAATCTACATCTTTTTAAGTTGTACAAATGGAAATTTGTTTGTCTATTCTTGTGCCACGTTTCTGGCTCCATGAGCCATTGCTTTGAATCCATTCCAATTAATAATTTAAGGAAAATCGATGCCAAAGGCACCTTAGGCTCATAAGCATTTTCAGCCTTTGTAACTGTGACCCCTCTAGATAACATAATTACACACCAATCATGAAGATAATTCATGAATTGAATGTCTCTCTACTGTCTCTGTGTGCCCATTCATTAGCCTCAATTTCCAGGTTATTGTACAATTGTCTGAACTCACAGCAGCAGAAACAAAAAAGCAGGGAGGTGGGAGGATGATTGAAAGAAGTACATTTAAAAAAAAAAAAACGACATTTGTCTTTACCAGTATTTTTAGTATACATTGTGTATACTGTTTTGTTTATCTCTGTGAACCAGATCAGCGAACTTGCAGACATTACAAGCTGGCAAAATTGATTTATTGCAGGGTAGGTCGACTGCAAGTAGAATATTCCGCCATAAATCTTTGCAAAGCCTGTTATAACCGAGATCTGTCTGGATGCTTCGAGTACCAGCTAAAAGAGGTTGAGCTGGGGCTGAAGCATTTGTTGCTCTAGTTCCCTGTATTCCTTCACTGCACAAACGTTGCAATTAAATCCCAAGGGGCCGTGTGACAACGTACATAGACACTATACAGGCCCAGCTGGAAAAAGGATGTGAACTGCCTCAGACACACTAGGACTGGCTCATATGGGCATAGTGGGTCATGCCTCATGCTGAGAGGCATTAATCAAAGCGATCTGAGTTCCCAGTGCCCACAGGTAGGAAAGGAGAGATGTCTACCGTAACTAAGAGAGAGAGAGAGAGAAAGAGAGAATGGCTGGCGGCGAGTTTTCCCATTAGCTGCTTCCACACATGCAAATGTTCCTAGCAGGGCCCTTCCACCGCTTATGAGGAGACAGGAAGTATAAATAGCAGGAATCGTCAGCTTTTCATCAGTCTCTAATTTTTCTACAGGAACGCTGTTGGAATGCCCACCAATGAAACCCAAACATGACAATTCTGTCATTATTCTGTCATGTCGTTCCAATCCTGTATGCTTTTGTATGCAGTGTTTTCATCTTCAGGCAGCTCTTTTCTTTTCTTTTTCAGCATTGAAACATCATAAAAGATGTCCACAGGACTTCATCTGACACCATATGAAAGCTTTGTGTGAGAAACAGACATTTAGGCTGATGTTCCCTGAAACTCTCCACATGCTCAAAGTGCTCACCCTGATGTTGTTCCAATTCTGTAGGGCTTTCTGGTTTTCGGAGGCAAATATATAATATTTTGAGAAATGTGGATAAAATGAAAGTCAAATGGTCACCGAAACATTTTGGTTATCAATGTTTTTTAATAGGGATGCACCGAATGTTTGGCAACTGAAATTATTCGGTGTTCAGCCGAATAAGCGAAAAGGCCGAATAAATTATGCAAAACAATGACGTGACGTGATCAAATAGAGGCACGCACTAATGCAGCAAACATGTCGGCAGTGTGGAAGCATTTAAAACTGTTCGAGAAAGACGCAAAAATCATTACAAGCACAGACAGCGAGAGACTGTTTAGAACCGCATCACATGCATAGACTGATCACATGTCTTCCATGAGAATAGAAAGGGGTGGTTGTTGCTGGTTACTGTATGATGACTGAAATGTCCTTAAACCATTAGTAAATAAACTACAGAACGTTATGTTGTCTAATACACACACCAATTATATTTATTCTTATTGCGCTGCATGAGCTTGTTAGCCAAGGTTCAAAGTCTAAAGCACGAGGAAAATCTGCCTGATGAAAATCATTCATAAATCTGCTGCTGTCAGCAAAAAGTAGTACTGAGGTCTTCTTGTGGGTTTCCGCCAAAATAAAAGTCAAGATTCATAAATGTTAGCATTGTAATTTTATTGTTGTTCTCTAAAATAAAATAAAAAGTAACACAAAAATAATGATAACAATCATTACAACAGCTCTAATAATACATTTATTATAACATTCTCCTATGCTCAGCAAGGCTGCATTTATTTGTACATTAAAAACGCATGCCTGATTCAAGAAAGGGGTTTTTAAAATGGCCAAAAAATACAATTTTACTAACTTTTAACCTTTAATTTTAAGTTAAATAGTGCTTTGTTGGTAGGCTATAATTGTCTACTAGAATGTTAAAAATGTTCAGTGTTAAACAAATATTTTTAAATTGTTTTGTGATTGATTTTTTTTAATGCAAGACAAAACTGTAAAAAGCAAATATTGGCTATTTAATTTATGCAATGATGAAAAAAATTGGCAAAATACATAGGGGAAAAACACGAAAAAACGTGTTCGTTAATCAGACTTCGGCCCAGTGTGTAATGTTGTTCGGCTTCGACTTCGACTAAGAATTTTCATTTTGGTGCATCCCTATTTTTTTACATATCTTTTTATCCTCCACAGAAAAAAGAAAGCCGTACAGGTTTTTGGAATTACCCCATGATTTACTCACCCTCAAGCCATCCTAAATGTATATGACTTTCTTCTTTCAGGCGAGTACAGTCGGAGGTATTTCAAAAAAATGTTTAGACTTTATAATAGCAGTGAATGGGTGTTGAGATTTTGAAGCCCAAAATATGCATCGATTTATCAGCACAGCAATGCATTTGTATAAGAAAATGAATAATGTACGTAGGACATAGGTGTAGCGTAAGCTCCGGTGAGAATATGTTATAGTCTCGCAAGAACCAATTTTTGTTTACAGCAAAGGAAAACCAGTCTCCTCTTAGCTTAAATGGAAATCCTCCAACATTTTTCTTTACGAATCCTCATTTTGTACTTTTAATTCATGACCAGTGTTTTGTTTTGCTCTCTTCTCTGCACTTCTTTGTTTGCCACTTTTCACTGGAGCTTACACTATGCCTACGTCCTACTTCATCTACTAGAACGCCACTCTCCCATGAATGCTCATATGACAGTTTATGGTTTATAAAGTTCTAAATATGGATATTTTTTCTTACAAAAACACATCAATTCACTTTAAGAAGGCCTTTATTAACCCCCCGGAGCAATGTGGAGCACTTTGTATGATGGATGGGTGCACTTTGTTGGGCTTCAAAATCTCAGCAGACATTCACTGCTATTATAAAGCTTGGAATAGCCATGACCAGGGCTTGACATTTACTTTTTTGTTCACCAACTACTGTGGCTAGAAGTTTTCCAAAATTGTTTTGGTCTTTTTTTTTATTTTTAAGGGCATTTTTCTCTAACCGTACCAACTGAAGTGGCATTTAGATTACATGTTAAATGAAGCTAAAATGAAAGCATTTATATCTCAAAACTTCAACAGTATAAATTATGTCATGAGCGTGGTATTTAAAATAATTTTTTATACAAAAATATGAAATGTTGGATTGATGAATGAGTCATGCCTTCAAACAATTTGTTCAGATGGCTGATTCATTGAAGAGTGAATCAAGTGCCTGTCTTTATAAATGGATCACTGAATCATTGACTCAAATGATTCATTCAGAAACGCAAAATCATTCAGTAACGAAACACTGTTGTATGTTGCTCAGATATGTGTGACTGCTCTGCTGTGATCTTTGTTTTGATTCATTTTGGTTAACCAAATTGAACAAAAAGAGTCAACACTGACTATTGTACTAAAATGTTAACTATTCATTTGAACCCTTGTATAAAATCAATGTTAAATATGCAATCGTGTTTTTTAGGCAAAACTGCACTCTCTTGTTTGTGTCATGTTGGAACTAGGCTATATGTTATAAAGATAAAAACTACATTTTTACGGCAGTATGTTTCTCATGTGTGCAGATGTGTTTATTTGTGTTGATTTCTGTACGAGATTGTCGCATAGGCATAGGCTATCAATTGCCGTTTACACCAAATGTAATAAAATCAGAAACATTCTCGAAATTTTGGTGCTTCCCTAAGGATGTTTTAATCAGATTAGTTGTCCAGTCAGGCAAGTAAAATTCTCTTTCACTTGCCACTTCAAAAAATCCACTTGTCCTATACAAGCATTAATGTCAAGCTCTGTTATAAAATTATCCGCACTGCAGAAATCCATTCGAATTTGGTGAGTTGGCGGTTGTTAATGTCAAGCCCTGTCCAGCACATATAATAATATAATTCCGATCGTATTCATCTGAAAGAAAGAAAATCATACACCTAGGATGCCTTGAGGATGAGTAAATCATGGTGTAATTTTCTTTTTTATGTGAAGTACCCCTTAAAGACTAAACTAGATGTGTCTATGTGCCATTTTTTGAATTTGATTGCGATGAGATTTCAGAGCTTCGGCAGAGGGGAAAATGATCAGTGATTAAATGCACAGATGCAGTGTGATAATTATATGTATATATATATATATATATATATATATATATATATATATATATATATATATATATACATGATCTCTGGTTCATTAGAGTTTACAGCATCATTTAACTCCAACATTTGTAATATCTCAACCATTTTTACAATGCACTGCTTGTTTCAGTGTTGCCCTCCGAACCAAACCACACATATCATCCTAAGTGAGGCAAGTATAACAACACAATAAGAAGCTAATTAGTGACCTCAATTCATGTTCATTAGTTATGCTTGTAATTAACAAAAGCCATTAATGTGAATAACCTGTCAGTGCTTTGATGATGCAATTTGAGGTAATAGATGGTGTCTCTCAGGATATTCAACCTGAGGAATATAAATGTGCCAATGTGGAACACACTCTCTAAATTCCTTAAGACAGCGATACTGTTCAAAGACATTCATTGCAAATGTGATTCATTCAGCATCACTAGTCACTTCTTCACAGATGTCACTGTTCTTGCTGTCATCAGGGATAACGGATTATAAAAAGATGGAAATGTGTCTTCAGGTTTAAAAAGGATGGGTTTTGAAAATATGCTTACTAAAATTTGTTTTGCAACCCATTGGATATTAATTCTGAAATGCCGATTCTAGGCACACTTTGCCTTACAGGAATAGTTCACCCAAAATTGCTGAAAATATACTCACCCTCAGGCATTTCCAAGCAGTAGATGAGTTTGTTTCTTCATCAGAACATATTTGGAGAAATTTTGCATCACTTGCAGTGAATGGGTGCCGTCAGAATGAGAGTCTAAAACAGCTGATAAAAACATCACAATAATCCACAAGTAATTCACACGACTCCATTCCATAAGTTAACATCTTGTAAAGTGAAAAGTTGCATGTTTGTTAGAAACTAATCTATAATTAAGACTTTTTTAAACTTAAAAAAAGATTCTTTATCCATAATATTGCTTTCTCAGGTGAAAAAGTCAACTTGTTTGAATCAAGAGAGAGATAGGCATAAATCAAGCATTGTTTATAAGTGAAAACAGTCTAAAGCAGTTCTATACAAATGTGTTGGTGGTTTTTGATGTCAGAGGACAACAAAGGATATATGTTTTTGCTGGAGGATGCATTATTATGGATGATGGACTGGTATTTTGGCCAGAAGCAATGTTGTGCAACTGTTTGAACTCTTATTCTGACAGCTGTAGAGGATCTGTTGGTCAGCAAGTGATGTAATGTTACATTTCTCCAAATCTGTTCCAGTAAAGAACCAAACTCACCTACATCTTCGATGGCCTGAGGGTGATACTGTACATTTTCAGCACATTTTTATTTTTGGGTGAACTATTCCTTTAATTACATTTGATTGTTGTTTTCTTGATTGTATCTACTGTTGAATTCTCCATTTAAACAAGTAATCTCTAAACTAGTAAATGTCCTAATGCATGATACAATTGAGGTCAAACCTCGAATCTACAAAATGTTCATGATTTTACCAAAATAAGAGGGATTATATAAAATGCATGTTATTTTTTATTTAGTACTGACCTGAATAAGATGTTTCACATAAAGGATGTTTAGTCCACAAGAGAAAATAGAAGTTTAGAAGTAATAGAAGTAATTTGTAAAAATCACCCTGTTCAAAAGTTTCCACAGCTGTTTTTTTTTTGTTTTGTTTAGTGATAGTTGTTCATGAGTCCCTTGTTTGTCCTGAACAGTTACACTGACTGCTGTTCTTCAGAAAAATCCTTCAGGTCCCACAATTTCTTTGGTTTTTCAGCATTTTTGTGTATTTCAACCCTTTCCAACAATGACTGTATGATTCAGAAGGATTCACAATGCAGAGCTGGGGGTGAAAACTTTTTGAATTTGAAAAAAAAAAAAAGAAATTTAAATTTAACTTATTTTGTCTTCTGGGAAACATGTGAGTATCTTCTATAGCATCTGAAGGGCAGTACTAAATGAAAAAAAAGATATTTAGGCAAAATAAGAAAAATGTCCACATCTTCATTCTGTTTGCAAACGTTTACACCCCTGGCTCAGAATGCCTTTTATTTCCTTCTCAGTGAGTGTTTGAACCTTCTGTAATAGTTGCCTATGAGTCCCTCAATTGTCCTTAGTGTGAAAATCTCAGAATCATACAGTCATTGTTGGAAAGGGTTCAAATACACAAAAATACTGAAAAACCAAAGAATTTGTGGAACCTGAAAGATTTTTCTGAAAAACAGTGGGCAGTTTAACTGTTCAGGACAAACAAGGGACTCATGAACAACTATCACTAAACAAAAAAAAAAAAACAGCTGTGGACCATTCAGGTAACAACACAGTATTAGGAATCAAGTGTATGTAAACTTTTAAAAAGAGTCATTTTTATAAATTCTACTATTATTTTCTATTGTGGACTATAATGTAAACATCTTATATGTGAAATATCTTATCCAGGTCAGTACTAAATAAAAAATAACATGCATTTTGTATGATCCCTCATATTTTGGTAAAAAGATTCTGGAAGTGTATGTAAACTTTTGACCTCAACTGTATTTGCTGTATCATTTAGAGTATGTTTACAGAACAGAAGATGGTAAAGTTTACACATTGTGATTATATCTTCATTACATGATAGCTTGGATTTGTTGTTGCTGCCAGTGTGTGACTTTTTAACTAATTGTTTAATGTGGTGACATTTGCAGAAAGTCTTATTCCTGCTGATATCATCATTTAATTGCATGTGCTGTGTGTTGTTTTAACACCCGATTCACTAAAGTAATTATGCAAATCTGGTAATGGGGCAAATGCCAAAAAATCTGTCTGAAATGTAATTTGCATGGTGCAATTTCCCATCCTGCAGGCCTGTTCCGACTGAATACCGAGCAGAATACTGAAATCTGCCATACTTTACTGAAATATTGCATGCAGGAGTGTTGCAAAAGTTTAGTGAATTCAGCCATGGCTTTAGAAATGCATTAAGTCAAATATGTTGTAAAAGAAAAACACTTTCCCAGCAGCTGTGCACAGCCATTACCCAGAGATATGCTAGGCTATTCGAAAGGAACTTCTTTTAGCGGTATCAACCTGACTGATATATGGCGGCATCAAAATGATGTTTCACAGGGTGACAATCTTTTCTCGCCAAACTCTGCTTCATCAGTCTTTTATCTGGTTCAATGTCAGGTCAGCAACACTGAGGAAAGGAATAGCTAGTCTGCTTTTGTATTCAGTCATGAGTCATCACTAGTGGTCTTTTATACATTTATTTCTTTATTCATACCATTTTTATTTAATGTTACCTGGGCAGAGGCATTTAAAACAGCGATTTCCTAAGTGTGCGGCATTTAGGCTTTAAATGTCATTTTAGAGGAACTATGCGAGAGACAATAAGATTCTCAGCAAAGCCCATTTTTCAGCAATATGTCTGGATGTTTCTTCAGCTGCTGCTTAAAGACACATGGATTTTGTCCTAGGGTAGATTTTTATTAAATGGATAGTTTACCCAAAAAATGAAAATTCTGCCATTGTTGGCCCATCCTCACATCCTCATGTGACCTTTTCTCTTTTCTCTTTTTGTACTTCAAAAAGGACATAAAAATACCATAAAAGTACTACTTGATTTATGCACTGAATTGTCCTTTTGTATTACATAGATAAAAGAAATCCAACAGGATTGAGTATTTTTTTTACTTAGGGAATCTATTCATGCACAAACAAGTTTCCACTTGTAATTTCACCAAATTAAGTGGAAAAGGGGTGAATTTGTATTACTGTACTATAATTGTCTGTTATTGTAATGATGTAAATTTGAAATACAACCTACCGTTATTCCATTATGCTATGCATATGCTGTTTTTATATTTTCATTTTTATTTTTGTAATTTTATGTGCTTTGTAATTTTTTAATATTTGAATGTTTATTTTTATATCAATTGTAGCTTTTAGTACTTCGACTTAATACTAAAAGTTCATTCCCAAGGCGAAATGTCTCATTTATGATTCATTTTAAATATAGGTTTTCTAATATTTATATTTTATTTCAGTTAACAAATACATTTCTACTAGTTTTTGTTTTAGCTGACAGTAACACTACCATTCCAGTGTGAAAGATGTTTTATAGAGTTATTTTCTAAAAAGTCCACAGGGTCAAAAGTGCTCATAGTTGGGGAGAAAAAACACATTTAGTGACAAAGTCTTCACCTTTCTTCTTTGGAGCAAGTCCATTCCTGGATTCTGCTGCCAGTCCTTTTATATCATGTTACTGAAATGGGTTTTTTAGATTACTGACAGCCAGAGCACAAAGACAGCCTGATATGTTTATCTTTTTTGACAATGATGAACAAGAATGTATGAGCCTTTTTAAAGGTGTTTCCCTGAAACATCCTAGAGTCTCTAACCAAATGCTTCAGGCTTCAGAAAAGCCTGTAGGGTTGCAGTGTTAATACTTGAAGAGTAGCAATCAGAGCTTCTTGAAAATGCTTGTTTACAGTACTTGAAATAATGATTTACACAAAACAACTCACTCAGGAACTACATAATGGCAATATAGTCATTGTTAGGGAGGCAAGAAAGTATAAGCTCTGGTATTAATTGCAAACAGAATGCATTTCTGATACCTTTATATTAGAAGACTTGACCCAAGCAGAAACGTGTGCAGAATCCAGCTTAGTTGGTGATAAGAATAATAAGGTACTTGGAAGCAATATACCCCAGATCAGTTGACACGGTAAGAAAAACGCCCTTGAGAATATATATTTCTCCTGTGCGTGAAATGCAGCTGGCCTTATGCTTGAGGGTCGTAAAATCATGTGTTGCTGTCAAGGCTATCTGGCAGAGAATGATAATATGACAGTTTTTAAGGCATAACCATTTTCCATGCAGAAAACTGCTGGTTTGGCACTTTTATTAAGGTCCAATTGAGCTAGCGAGCTGACCAAGATGTCGGGAGGCTGAATGGGACAGACGTCCCATAAATGCTGCCCACATTCACTCTATCTCCCGCTGAGTGTGAAATAAACCTCTCCACTAAAGCGAAGAGAACCTTTTGTCTGTTTCCAAAAGTAACATTTTTGCTGGCAGACAAGTTCCTGCTCATTTCAGGCTTGGCTCAACAGGGGGGGCCCAACCAATTATGAGCTTGACAGGGCAAGCCAATTTGAGTTCACCTGATGAGACAAATGACACTCTTTTTAACTAAAACAACTATATTGTCTCCTTTTTATCTCCTGTTAAAATAGGATCATGGTTCAATCACCACCCACATTCTTACACAGTCCTAACTAGATGCAAATCTTGTCTATGTTAATTTTGTAAACATTTTGTCCTAACCAGCAGTGACTGTGATAATGAGAAGCAACGGGACATTTTGTTGATCATCTGATTTCTATTTTTGCACTGTTGCAGTGGGTACCCTGCTCGCTGTCAAATCTGATTGGTCCAAAGTCCTGTGTCAGATAACAGTGCATCAAACATCAAATGTTTCCCAGCAGGCTGCAACTTTGTCACCACACACAGCAGTTGTCATGTCAGGTCAGGTAGGACACAGTGTTAAAACGCTGTTTTTGAATATATCTTTATTCTTTTAACATAAAATGTTCCCTGTGTATAGTAAAGAACATTGCTGTTTAAACAACAAAACATTTTTAAAAAGTATGCATTAGCTCATTAACGAATGCATAATTTTTTTAGTAAGAAAAATAAAAGAATTAAAAAAAAGTTGATGGCAAAGCTAAATTTTTAGCATCCATTCCTCCAGTCTTAAATGAAATCATATTAATATACTGATTTTATTAATATTAATATCAATGTTGAAAACCACTTTCCTGCTTAATATATTTGTGGAAACCGTGACACATTTTCCTGGCTACATGCTTTGCCTTTAAAGGAACTTTTTTTGGAAATAGGCTCATTCTCCAACTCCCCCCGAGTTAATAAGAGTTTTACTGTTTTAAAATCCATTCAGCTGTTGTCCTGTTCTGGCGATATCACTTTTAGCATAGCTTAGTATAGATAATTGAATCCTATGAGACCAATATAGCATCACATTCAAAAATGTGATATTTGTCCTATTTAAAACTTGACTCTTCTGTACTTATATCTTGTACTAAGACCGGCGGAAAATATAAAGCTGCGATTTTCTAAGATTAGAAACTACACTCCCATTCCAGTGTAATAGTAAAGGAAGTTTGCTGCCGTAATATGGACGCAGCAGGTGCAGTAATATCACACAGCGCCTGAAATTAGTTCCCAGCTAGGTAACGTTGGTCACATTGAAAGTTACCTAGCTGGGAACTAATTTCAGGCACTGTGTGATATTACTGCATTTTCCGCTGGTCTTAGTACAGGATATAACTACAGAGGAGTCAAGTTTTAAATAGGACAAATATCGAAACTCGTTGGTCATTTTTGAAAGCGATGCTATATTGGTCTCATAGGATTCAATGATCTATGCTCAGCTATGCTGAAAATGAATTCGACAGAACAGGAGAACAGCTAAATGGATTTCAAAACGGTAAAACTCAACTTATTAACTAGGGGGAGTTGGAGAATGAGCCTAATTCCAAAAAAAAGTGGAGTGTTCCTTTAATAATTATTTCCATTTATACCATTATATTACTACGGAGCCCCTAAAGGCGTGCAAAAGTATCTCATGTGCACGCACACGTTTCTTGTGAGCATGCAATAGTTTCTTGTGAGCAAGCGAAAGTTTCTTGTAAGCATGCAATAGTTATTTTTGAGCACGCAATAGTTTCTCGTGAGCACACAATCATTTCTCATGAGCATGCAAAAGTTTCTTGTGAGTACGCAAGTTTCTCGTGAGCATGCACCTTTTTTTGAGTATGCAATTGTTTCTTGTGGGCAGGCAATAGTTTCTCGTGAGCACACAAAAGTTTCTTGTGAGCATGCAATAGTTTCTTCTGAGCACCAAAAATTTATTGTGAGCATGCAGTAATTTCTCGTAAGCATGCAAAAGTTTCTTGTTAGAAGCTAGCTCAGTCTCAGGATCAGTTGTGCAAACACAGGGACCTGTTGCTTTCACACCTCAGCCGGTTGGGCCTTCTGGTCAGCCGGGAAAAGAGCAAACTCTCCCAGATGCAGAGGATCTCTTTTCTTGGTATGGAGTTATACAGGAACATGCTCAGTCTGTGTTGAACTGTCTGAATACATTCAAGAGCAGAACAGTGGCTCCTGGGGCATATGGCTCTGGTCACGCCACTGGGCTGTTTCATATGAGATCCCTTCAACACTGACTCCACGGCTGAGTCCCGAGGTTGGCTATCAGCACGGCACTCACCGGGTCAAAGTGACACCAGCAAAAGGGAAGTCGGTGGGGAAGAATGACCTGATCATCAGGTTCCTCATGGGGGGCGAGAAGGCTACATCTTCCACGGCCCCTCTCTGTACCTTCTTGGGATCTGTCACTAGTGCTCATAGCCCCATTCAAGCCTTTGCAGTCAGTCGAGCTGAAGTTTCTTTCAATGAAGACTCTGCTCCTGCTTGCATTGGCCTCCATCAAGAGAGGGTAGGGGACCTGCACGCATTTTCGGTCGGTGAATCATGCCTAGAGTTTGGGTCAGCAGATTCCCAGGTAACCCTAAGACCCCAGCCAGGCTTTGTGCCCAAGATTCCTACTACTCCTTTTGGGGACCAGGTGGTGAGCCTGCAAGCGCTGCCCCTGGAGGAGCTAGCTTTGCTTTGTACCTTCTGTGCCCCAAGATGGTACGTAGAACGACCGCAAAGCTTCAGGACCTCAGGCCAGCTCTTTGTCTGTCACGGAGGCTGGCAGAAAGGGGAATGCTGTCTCCAAGCAGAGGATGGCCCACTGGATAGTGCATGCCCTGGCTTACCAGGCACAGGGTGTGCCCTGCCCGCTCAGGTTGCGAGCTCACTCAACTAGAAGTGTTTCATCCTCCTGGGCACTAGCTTGTGGCACCTCGCTGACAGATATCTGTAGAGGTGTGGGCTAGGCAACCCCTAACATGTTCGCTAGATTTTATCCTGATAAAATCCTGTGTTCTCACCTCAAACGGGTTAAAGCACTGAGTGGCACCGGTTTGGGTCAGCTTGCTAAAACCACTCCAGAGTGCCCATACAGTAGACCTTCAAGCTCCTCCGTCCCCTCAGCAGCCAGACATAGCAGAGCGTACGGTGCCAGGCACTCACTAAATGAATCCATGATAACCAGTAGAGGGCTGTGCTCCATATGAGAGACGTCCCAGTGCTCCTGTCTCACTGAAGTGTGTAGTGTTATGTTACACAGTGACTGGTATTCTTGATGCGAGCCCTGGTCTAGGTTTTAAAGTTTCTTGTGAGCATGCAATAGTTTCTTGTGAGCACATGAAAATTTCTTGTGAGCATGCAATAGTTTCTTGTGAGCACATGAAACTTTCTTGTGAGCATGCAATAGTTTCTTGTAAGCACATGAAAGTTTCTTGTGAGTGTGCAATAGTCTTTTTTTTTTTTTTTTTTGCAAAGGTCCCTTCAGGTGCTCTGGCCAGATGACCATGTTTTCTTTTTATCTATATTTATATATATTTTTTAATAAGAAAATGATATACTTTCTTTTCAAAGCAATGCAAAACCAATAAAGTTTAAAACCCTTTTTAGTGCATTAACACTAATCAATTGATTGACAGATGAGGAGGCAGTCCTTCACTGCTGTCTAAGTGGGGCTTGGCTGCTAACATGAACCCTGACAGGTAGAAAAACTCTGAAAGTTCTCAGTTTTATTTAGGTGATTGTATTATATTAACCATAGTTTTGAATTTCATTTGTAAAGATTTTAGAAGAATCATTGTACCACACTCCACTATTACGTATGTATTTTGCAGACTGTGCCAAGTATCAATCCCAGTCGTTGTTATTCTATTATCTCAGCCAATTTAATAGAAAAAGACCTATCTGGGTTAGAACAAGATTGATACAAGTCTAACACTGTTTGTACACAAGGCTAAGAACACACAGTGGTCCCAGCGGTGATGGGTATTTATGGGGAGAAATGACCCATTACTGTATCTAATTTGTGGAGAATCGATTCTGGTATCATGCTTTATCATCCACCCACAGCTACTGTGATGTTTAGACTCAAACCGACCATTCATAGTGTCTGTCAGGCAGGGGATAGAGCTGCTGAGAGACAGGGAGGAGATAGGTTCATATTACTGAAGAAACATAAAGAGAGAAAAGGCCTTGGAAATGAGACATCTCTGTTGGAAGACTTCAACCTTGATATCATTTCCTTTTAATATGTATTTGACACACAGATGAACCGGGGGAAATAAGGCTGAACTTTTGTCGAAACCAGTCTTTAATGTTAAAAGTTTTGTTAGACTTTAAAAAGGTGACTGGTTTATATGAGCATAGAAGAGCTGATATTGAATTCAATTTCAAATGGCATTCAGTTTGGTTGGGAAAATAAGCAATGATCCTGGAAGAAAAGTTAAATGAAGTGTAAATATAGTTTTAGAGTTTAGAAGGTGAAGAAAACTGTATTTAAAAAAAATCATATGATTTTGATTTTGCAATTATTGCCATCTTTCAGAAAGAATTATGCAATTATCTCTGGAAAAAACTAGGTTATCTAGTCTTTTGTCTCAGACTATTGAGTTGTTTGCTTGGTCTTCCCATCATCTGACTTCCTGTGCTGCTTATCTTTTCATTCAATTTCCAGACCTGCAGATTACTGTAATTCTGCCTCCTGGGACATTGAAACATGAGACTGTGCCTCAGTACCCCATATCGATTTTATCTCTATAATCATTACGCTTTTAAAAAACATAAACATCCAGGTAAATAGCTAAAGAGCAAACCATGTGGCTCCATTTCAGTATCTAAATATGCAAACTTGATAATTGATCTTTTACCAAGCACCAAAAAGAAAAAGCTACTCCAAATAAGCATCATAAAAAACCCTATTAATGAGAAGTTAAATAGCAATCCATGTTCAAGCTGACAAATTGCAACAATTACTCAAACAGCCACTATTTACAACAGCAGATGGGCATCTTCGAACATGAACACATCAAGGGTTGGATGGGCTACAGCAGAGAATTAACACGCCAAGCACCACTTCTGCCAGCTAAGGACTGCAAGATAAAGCTATAGCAGCCACATGAGCAAAAACAGATCAGCGAGGATAGGAAAAACACAGTCTTGCCTGATTAATCTCAATTTCCGCCATGTTATACAGATGCTGGGGTCAAAATTAAGAGTAAACAGCATGAATTTATGAATGCTTCCTGTGTATCGAGTTGGCTGTTGGCAGTGTAATGATACTGGAAATGTTTTCCTGGCAAAAAGTAAGCCCCGTAATGTCACATGAGCATCATTTAAATGCTAATTCACATAAATGTGTTACTTCTGACCATCCTTTTATGGCCAGACACAGTTTGTCCATTTTCAAATTGAAATTCCCAGCAGGATAACGCTCCATGTTACAGAACACACATCAAGAGGTGTTGACAGCAACTGGTTTACTTCATGGCCTACATTTTGGGGGGAAAAAACACTTGTAAAAAGAGAGCTAGTGAATTTCAGGTTATCTATACAATACAGTCAATTCCTGTATTACATCTGGGAGTGACTGACTACATGATAAGGGGCCAATTTCGTTCCCACTGGACAGGCTGAAATACGGCTGTCACTTCTCTTCTGAGCGCTTAATCTTGTTTAAACACAGAATTCAGCTACTGTATTTATCAGAATGATGGCTGAAAAAAAATTGTTTTTTCAGGCTTGCACAAACCCTGCTGTTTATCAACAATCAGGTTAGATGCCATATAGAGAGTTTGCACTTCAGTTACCTAGATGCGCAGCCATATTGGCGATACTCGGATGTAAACATGGATTGCACGGTTAATGTACTACTGAATACATTGTTGTGCTAATTTATGCTGTCTAAACTATGAAAAAAAAAAACATGTTGAAGCTGCTAAATCTATCATAAAGAGCAGTGTTTCCCAAACTTTTTTTCTGGGGACCCACATTTTAAAGTCGATAAATCCTTGTGACCCAATAAACATTAGGCCCATATAGTTCAAATATCACGAAGAGAATTTATGCATTAATAAAATTTTAAGGTCATGCTTCCACTTAACTATTTAAAAGAGATACAGATATTTGACAAAGCACTTTTTTTAAAGTAAAATGCAGATTTGCAGAAAATGCTGTTTAACACAAACACAATATTTATCCGTTATTTTGATTTCAAATCCAAAAGTGCTTTTTTAGAATTGTGATCCTCTTTTATCACAGTACACTAATACAATAACAGACATGCACGTTTAAACTCAATAAAAAACAACGTATTATTCAATGCACTTAACTTCTAGATTTGTATATTAAGTTGCTCAAGCAAGTTGCAACACATTTTAACACAACATAGGGAGGCTATAGCTTCCTTTTCTAGTTGAAATTGGGCTATCAAAAAATATTTTAATTAAAACTTACCACAGACAGAAACAATCGGCTCTCATGCTGGTTTCGCATTAAATCTTTATTAAAAACAATCCTTTAAATATTTTTTTCTACCTGGACAAGTGCACGTATTATGTTCCTTTTTTCTTTAAAACTGTACTTTTCCTTATTTTAAACCTAGCCAAAAAGCCACGTGTTGACTGTGAAACAGTGTACTTCATTTATATGCATTTATGGGACATTTTCGTGTCAATCCATGTTCATTTTTACAGCGAAAAATGTGCTGTCACTTTAATTCAGCGCATGCAGCACAGCAAAATATACTCTGCCGAAACGATCACTTCTCTACTGCAAACGCACTGCTTCTGGGACGCACTGCTGGACAGCAACCGCGTGCAGTGTGAACGCTCCAATCCGTGGGTGCGGAAAGAAATACGCAACGCATACGCACTGCAGACGAAGTTTGTGTGAAACAGGCGATGCAGAGCGCAGCTAAAGAACAACAACAAAAAAGAAAGCAGAAGAAGAAAACGACGAGCTCCCTCGTGCGGCTAATAGGCGAACTACACATAAATTTTAATCAAGAGTATATAGCGCACTGAAAAATAGTGCTCGACTTGGCGACCCGCACAAAATCTCCCGCGACCCACTTGTGGGTCGGGACCCCGCCTTTGGGAATGACTGATATAGAGAAAGACTTAGGAAAGAAGTAGGAAAGGGCTCAATATTTTGACAAACCAAAAGTTAAAAGGTGGTAAAGATACGTACGAGCGGTATTATTTAAGATATAGTCTAATATTTCACCTACCTGACTGGAAATGATAAGAAAAAAAACACTAATGTTGTCAAGATTCTTGCCCTGGAAATCCTGGCTCAATTTGGCCAACCACAAACGCCTTTTTTCCTCAGACAGTTTTTTTGCACTCTTCTCTTGTTATAACCTTGGGCAGTCTACTTCAAAATGTTTTTCCTGTTCCGACCG
Source organism: Garra rufa (assembly GCF_049309525.1). NCBI lineage: Eukaryota > Metazoa > Chordata > Actinopteri > Cypriniformes > Cyprinidae > Garra > Garra rufa. The sequence continues at coordinate 30,835,620 of NC_133368.1, read as the reverse complement.
ATTAGTACAGCCCAAAACATGACAATAATTGACCATTTTCAGCAGCAATATTCAGCAAAATATGCGAGTTTCGTTCGGTTCAGAGGCAGTGGTGCCGCCAATATGACCGATTGATGAGGCGTCGAACCCTATACAATCGAACTCACTGTACTTCTGTTCCTCACAGAGTTTTCATTCATGTGAAAAATTAATTATAAATTAATTATACACATTACAGTCCAGATGTAGTATGCTGTTAGAGTTTTACTAAAAACTGTCAGACGTAAATATGTCTCTGGTGGCTATATATTTAGGCTATGTGCTACATTTTTCTTTTCTTTTTTCGTTCTTTCTTGCCTTTCCACAGCCTCAAGACATCGTAACCCTTCGTAAGTGTTCGCAGAAAGATAGTGCACGGCAATCACTCCTGCTTTCAAATGCGTTGACACTCCTAAAACTTTCCATTGTATACTGTACAGTATGTTTTTTTTTATCTCACAGAGACCAGATTTTCATCGCCACGTCCCACGGTATTTATTTGCACTTTCGTCCTACAACTTTTCTTTCTTAGGCAGAAAAGATAGATTACCACTTATGTTTTTGCAGCTGCAGCAAACACAAAATACTTCAGAAACGTCAGTGAGCAAGGTCTCACGGAGCCCGTGTGCCATTTCCTCTTTCTGCTGGTTCATCTTTTTGCTACAAAACATGAAACACCTGTATACTTGAACTATGTACCGCTGACAAAGCCTGCGTGTAGTCCTTTGTAATAAATCACCTAATAATTGAGTTCACTGTTTCCTATCGAGCCACAGTATTGCACCTCCCTCAAGGATGAATGGGGAATTACTGCCATCTAGAGGGAAAATGTTGTTAAAGTAGTTTAAATTCACAATCTGAATGACATCATGTCGACATGTTTCTTTATTTATTCATTTAGAAATGTACCTGGTAGAGCAGTTTAACCTTTAATCAAATTTTCAACCACTAATTTGATCAGTATTTCAACATCAAGAGTGCTGATATTTCCAGTGAGGTTGCTCTGCTGGAACAGTTTTGATTTGGTATGAGAAGAAGGTTCACAGTTTTTAGTCAATAATGAATCCGTTTTCTGTTATTAACGCTCTTTGGAAATGGCAGATGAAAACACAGCTGGAGCATCATGCAGGAGGAGGTAGAAATGCTTGATTTCAAATGTTGCTCATTTGTAGTTACGTTTCCTCTCTTTCTTTTGTCAAATTTCAATTCCACACACTGCTCATGTAAGGAACCACTAATTTGTACACTGCTGCCGATACACAATGTGATGGCCTAAAGCTATGCAGGAGTGAGTCCACTTCATTATGAAGAAAGACTCTTTGAATCAAGTGCCACTCTATTAAAACCCCTCAGGGGGTCAGACAGATTCTGTCTCCTCTCTTCATCTATAAAATCACTTTAGAGCATAGTTTTTTAGTAATGCATCATTTACAAAAATAAAAAATAAAAAAATATGTCCATAACAATAATGTTGTACAAACTGTATGTCGCCGTCCTCTCAAAATGTCTATTTATTATTATGTGAAAGTATCTTTGTAGCTTGGTCAAACGATCAAGTTGTTTTAATGCTAACAGTCAGCTTTTCTGTTCTCAGGTGTGCTCTTTGAGAAGGTCTTTTCTTACTTGGTGGCCTCAGCAAGTTCAAACCAAATATACTATATACTACTTGCACTTGATTGGAGTAACCCATTTTTATGACCCAATTCCCTATCTATCTACAGGTGCATCTCAATAAATTAGAATGTCTTGGAAAAGTTCATTTATTTTAGTAATTCAACTCAAATTGTGTAATCGTGTATTAAATAAATTCAATGCACACAGACTGAAGTAGTTTAAGTCTTTGGTTCTTTTAATTGTGATGATTTGGCTCGCATTTAACAAAGACCCAGAATACAAGTTTAAATACTTCATAAGACCAATAAAAAAACATTTTTAGTGAATTGTTGGCCTTCTGAAAAGTATGTTCATTTACTGTATATGTACTCAATACTTGGTACACTGTAAAAAGTTTTCACCAGTTTCAACTTAAAAACTTAAGTTTAGCAGCTGCCTTAAGATTGTAAGTTAAATCAACTTAAGTCATTTAAACTCACAAGTTATATCAACTCATTTTTATTGTAATAATTAAAATGACTTGTAGTTTTAACCTGATTTAACTTAAAAACTTAAGGCAGCTGCTGAACTTAGGTTTTTAAGTTGAATCTGGTGAAAACTTTTTACAGTGATAGGGGCTCCTTTTGCTTTAATTACTGCCTCAATTCGGCGTGGCGTGGAGGTGATCTGTCTGTGGCACTGCTGAGGTGGAATGGAAGCCCAGGTTTTTTTGACAGTGGCCTTCAGCTCATCAGCATTTTTTGGTCTCTTGTTTCTCATTTTCCTCTTGACAATATCCAGGTTCAGGTCTGGCCAGTCAAGCGCACCAACCATGGTCGTTTAACCAACCTTTGGTGCTTTTGGCAGTGTGGGCAGGTGCTAAATCCTGCTGGAAAATGAAATCAGCATCTTTAAAAAGCTGGTCAGCATGAAGTGCAAGAAGTGCTCTAAAATTTCTTGGTAAATGGGTGCAGTGACTTTGGTTTTCAAAAAACACAATGGAGCAACACCAGCAGATGCCATTGCACCCCAAATCATCACACACTGTGGAAACTTAAAACTGGACTTTAATCAACTTGGGCTATGAGCTTCTCCACCCTTCCACCAGACTCTAGGACCTTGGTTTCCAAATGAAATACAAAACTTGCTCTCATCTGAAAAGAGGACTTTGGACCACTGGGCAACAGTCCATTTCTTCTTCTCCTTAGACCAGGTAAGATGCTTCTGATGTTGTATATGGTTCAGGAGTGGCTTAACAAGAGGTATACGAAAAACTATAGCCAAATTCCTTGACACGTCTGTGTGTGGTGGCTCTTGATGCCTTGACCCCAGCCTCAGTCCATTCCTTGAGAAGTTCACCCAAATTCTTGAATCGATTTTTCGGATTTTCTGCGGTTCTCTCGGTTGGCTGTGCATCTTCTTCTTCCACACTTTTTCCTTCCACTCAACTTTCTGTTAACATGCTTGGATACAGCACTCTGTGAACAGCCAGCTTTGTTGGCAATCAATGTTTGGGGCTTACCCTCCTTGTGAAGGGTGTCAGTGATTGTCTTCTGGATAACTGTCAGATCAGCAGTCTTCCCCATGATTGATGAGCCTAGTAAACCAAACTGAGAGACCATTTTGAAGGCGCAGGAAACCTTTGGAGGTGTTTTGAGTTGATTAGCTGATTGGCATATCACCATATTCTAATTTGTTGAGATGCATTGCATTTATTTAATATATGAGTTTCAAGTTTCAAGAATTTAAGTTGAATTACTGAAATAAATGAACTTTTCCACGACATTCTAATTTATTGAGATGCTGTATATACTATCTATACAATATGGTGACCAGTACTGTACCATCATACTTGCATTTTGTAGCCTTATTATAAAGTGAATAAAAAACGCACAATATTTGATATGAGCAATTTGCTCTTTAGTTCTATGGATTTTGTGTAGCTTGTCAGGAGGTCCCAGTGGATCATTTAACAGGATGTGTCCTGTTGTAGGAAATAGCTCTGTGATTTTTGTTCTGCACTGTTGAACATGCTGTGATCTTCCCAGCTAAACGATTCCCTCCTGCTCTTTCCATCTGTTGTTTTCCACCAAACAAAGCAGTGAGGTAGTGGGATTCTGGAAAGAGTTGAAGGCAAAAGGCTGCTCTGCCACAGAAACCTACTGTTTAGATGCAAGGAGGTGTCGGCTTCAAAGATCGTCCAGGTTTAAATTCCAAATGCTTTTGATATTGGCAGAAAGTTCAATAAAATGAATTCATGTACTGAGGAACTCTTCCCCCTTGTGTTTGGGTAAAGGAATAATTCAACCAAAAATGAAAATGTGCTGAAAATTTCACTCTCAGGCATTTCCAAGATATAAATGAGTTTGTTTCTTTATAGAAACAGATTTGGAGAAATTTAGCATTACATCACTTGCTCACCAATGGATCCTCTGCAGTAAATGGGTGCCGTCAGAATGAGTGTCCAAACAGCTGATCAAATCTTGTGAAGCAAAAAAGAAGTGTATTTGTAAGAAAACAAATCAATACGATGTTTTTAACCTAAAACCCTTGCTTTCAAAATACAAATCTATAATCCATAATATTGCTTTCTCCTTTCTAAATTTCTCCAAATCTGTTCTGATGAAGAAACAAACTCCTGTTTATCTTGGATGCTCCGATGTTGAGCACATTTTCAGCTTATTTTTTTTATTTTTGGGTGAACTATTCCTTTAAATAAAAGAGATGCAGATAATTTGTTTTAACTAAACATGTGAAACTTGACCAGACTGACATCTCTGTAACCTCCCTGCAGCAATCTGTGTGCTTCTTTGGTTGTGCTATAATAATGATATAGTCTGGATGATAGATTTTTTTGTTTTGTTTTAATAAAATTCAAATCAGCTGGAGAGCAATGCGTCAGTACTGTTAAGGTTAAAATACGTTGTTTAGATGTGATTTTGCAAAGTACAGTTTATCCAAATGTTCAGTTTATTTTATTTTGATTTAATATTAAACTAAAATTATAAAATTATATTTTGTGATGAATATATATTTAATAGAAATAAAATAGTATAGTGCATTTATTTATTTATTTAACCAGGTTTGTCTAGTTTATTTAATGTTTAAGATTCACTAGATCATATTTTGATACCTGGGGCATCACTTGACATAGATTTTGTTTTCTTTTGCTGGTGTAAGCAGGGTTAGTGACAAAACAAATATGATTCATACTGACCTATGTCATCTGCTTTTGCTTCAAGCATGTTTCGCTTTTGAAAGATTCCTTTGTCCTGTAAATTTGTCTCTTCATATGCAAAAGGTTTAGTTATTAGAGATAGATACATTCAATGAGAGAAATTTTGAGTTTCAGATTTCAAAAAAGTCAGAATTTTTGAGTTGTTAATTAGATGCTTTAAGTTGCTTCAGATAAAATGTTTGTGCTAATTGACATTTAAATACGGATATTACAGATGGTTTGCAGATGGTGATGTTTCATCCATGCATGAATTAAACATCAGTTAATCAACATCTTATAGTTATCTGCATGGGCATATTTAGGCTTGCAAGGCTCATTAGGAAAATGATGTGTTGATTATGTACCATAGTGACTTTTTTTTTTTTCTCTGACGTTACCTTGGTGTTGTCTAGGGGTCTGAGTCCTCATACTGTAAATACCATACTGGATTTGGCCAGTTTTTGCTTTAATGTGTACAAGTTTGATTATATATTCTATATAACTTGATGTTAACAAGGAATTCATTTTTTAATGAAGGTGACATTGCCTTCTCCTTCCTAACTGGCTGATGCCCAGTCAGCGGAGCGCTTGTCTCACCTTCTTAGATTTAGATCTGCTGAGTCAGCTGTCAGTTCCTGCTGTCACTTCCTGTTTTCTCAATCATAGATAAATGCAAATCAGTGACCATGTGCACAATATTTCTTCCCATCCATTCGAACTACAACACTTAAAACCATCATAAAACTAGATAAACAAACTATTGCTGCACCTCTAGAACAGCAAACTGCAGTTTGATTATCTGGACTGATAAATAGGACCATACTTTATTTGCATCTTTTGTGCTTTTTTATCTTAAGGGGAGACACTGCGTGCAAAAATGCTGTCAAGTTTGAGATTTTGGGCTTTTTGTTTTTTCATAAAGTGTTTTTTTAGACTAGTGGAAAGGAAACATCCAAAAAACACTGTTACATGTTTATTTTATAGCACTTTATTTATTTATTTACAATACATATTTCTAAAGGCCGTTTTCTCAAAATGAGTTTTTTTCTCCTACGCTTAGCCATAAATCTCCACTTCAGTAACATTTACACACACCAGATTTTAAATTTTTATTGATTTGCTTGATTTTAAACATTTTATTCCACC
>NC_133368.1:30582323-30829146 GCF_049309525.1 Garra rufa | reverse complement strand
CCACAACCCAAGGGTAACCCAATTATAACCGAGAGACAACATAACTGCAGATTAAAACCAAAAATTTGAAGAATAACCCAACTATAACCTTCAAGCAACGTAACCATAACGTAACCACAACCTAGGAGTAACCTGACGGTAACTTAACCAGAACTGGAGCAAAAACTGGTTGCAGTCAATTTGAAACGTAATTATAGCTTACTTGCAGTGTATTCCATATGTTTTCTTAACCTTAATAGCACTTTATTAGGTTTAATTAACATAAAAGCCTGAGCCATTCTCTTGTCTGAAAGATGGGATCTAAGCGGATGTGAGAGGATTTAAGCTCAAGTTAGATTAACATTTAAAGCTCATTAATTACAGTATTTTAGCCTTATTAGTGTTCTTTTAAGAGTTAATTGATTAATATTAGCATTAGCATGCTAGCAGTAATGGACTGGCACCAGAAACAGAATATCTATACGATATAGATCCGCAAACAAGCGCCACAGCAACAAAAATACACCCTTTTTCCACCAAAAAACAGGCCAAAAACACACATTGGCTGAGCTGAATTGCATATGCAAATTACTGCTGTAAAAATCGGTTTAAAAAGGCTAAAAAAAGCTACTTATGCTTCATAAAAACTTAAGAAAACTTGCAGATATACTTTATGGACCGGGAGGATTCCAAAAGGATAGTCATCTCAAAATTATTTTTTTACTCACCGTCGTATAGTCAGGTAGGCCGAAACACAAAACCAGGGATTAATTTCCATTCATCTTCAGAAGTTATCGCATCCAGCGGTTATCCTTGTGTGAGGGTGATGTCTGTTTGCGTTGCCATAACTTTTAGGAGGGAGGTCTGGTAGAAGCTTGATGCTTGACATCCGCCAGTCACGACCTTCGACCTTTCGCCGTCCGTTGCCTTTTTTGGCGCTTATGTGGAAAATTCAGTCCTAAATTATGCTATTTTAGACTCGGTTATTATATTAAGGCCTCTAAATAATCTCAATGGCTACATAACCTTTTAACTCCACTATCTAAACATTCAAATTACAGATTGACCTTTGACCTTACGTGGTTGTTTTAGGCCATTTAGGGCGGCATTTCAGTCCTTATTTCTGTTATTAGACATCTAACTTTGACTTTTACATTGCTCTTTCTAATTTACTTCAACCTACACTGGTACTGCTTTATTGTTCAATGCAAGTAATAGCATTTAATGTTTTTAAAACTCGTTTTAAAGGACAAATTCGTTCAAAACTCAAACCAGGCCCCAACTACACGATTGTGGGCCTGACCAAACTCGATTAGCAATTGGCTATGAGACACTCGCCTGGAAATGATCAACCAAGGCGGGCCGCCTCAGAGGAGGGTGTCTAGTGTTTAAAGTGCCGAAACACCCGATGAATCTGAGGTCCACTACTGATGAAGTGTCTTAAACATTTCCCTCTCGTAACCATACTTTGAGGGAGTAGAGAAAGTATGGCAAGAGTTGCCTCTTTGAAGAAATATTATACACATCTTCTACTTGATCTATCACCACTCAAACCAACACTCAACCTAAACCTACCGTTGGTAGACCTAAGGACTAAATCTAGCCCCGAACCAACACTTAAACCTAAACCTACCGTCGGTAGACCTAAGGACTAAATCTAGGCCCGAGCCAACACTTAACCTAAACCTACCGTTCGTAGCCCTATGGACTTGAACCCTAGTCTTCCCAACACAACGGAACTACAAGCTAAGAGTTACCTGACGTTAACTTGACCACAATTTGAGCAAAGGCTGGTCGCAGTCAATTTTGAAACCTTAAACAGCACTCGCTGACGGAATGCAATGCCCGATCAGGATTATCGGGCAGTGACTTTCGGGTTACTGCCTGATTCGCTGGTCTGGAGTAAGTTTAGTCAAAAACTTTGCGTTCCCAGAGCCGATTGATGTTCAGATCGAACTTCGAACCAACCTTCGCACTAAATCTAACCGAAACCGAATTCCTGGTCTTCCACATTCTTAGCCCCATGCCTACTAAGGCTATTCTCCTGGAATGGGAGATAGATAAAGGCTTCCTTGGTATAGTCAGACATGCGTCGGCCCGTGCACTATCCTCAGTCTCCCTACTTCAAACTTTCCTAGACGGGTGCTAGGTTGGGGGGAGCTGTTGTAATTTTTCTAACCTAACCTTCGCCAGAGCCATCGGACTTGACATACCAGATTTTACGCACAGAATCCTCTATAGGGGCTTGTTTTTTGAATGCGATTTGAAATTCGCTCCCTCCGATGTCTCCTTCCTGTTTGTGCGGGGAGGAGATGTGGGAGGGGGAGGTGAACCTAAGCCCAGACAGGCTTTTTGGGGGGGCGTGTGGCCCAGACAGGTCTATCGCCTCCTGGTTCACTGTAAATAATTTCATTTAGCATTTAGATACAAAAGATTTCATCCTATTCAAGAATGTCGACAAACCAGGATTTCAGACACTAAACCTAGCATTGGTAGACCCAGGAACTAAATCTAGCCACGAACCAACACTTCGCCTAAACCTAGCATTGGTAGAACAAGGAACTAAATCTAGCCTGGAACCAAGACGTCGCCTAGCCACGAACCAACACTTCGCCTAAACCTAGCATTGGTAGACCCAGCAACTAAATCTGACCTCGGACCAAGACGTCGCTTAAACCTAGCATTGGTAGACCCAGAAACTAAATCTAGGCCCGAACCAACACTTCGCCTAAACCTAGCATTGGTAGACCAAGGAACTAAATCTAGCGTCGGACCAGGACGTCGCCTAAACCTAGCATTGGTAGACCCAGGAACTAAATCTAGCCTGGAACCAAGACGTCGCCTAGCCACGAACCAACACTTCGCCTAAACCTAGCATTGGTAGACCCAGCAACTAAATCTGACCTCGGACCAAGACGTCGCTTAAACCTAGTATTGGTAGACCCAGAAACTAAATCTAGGCCCGAACCAACACTTCGCCTAAACCTAGCATTGGTAGACCAAGGAACTAAATCTAGCCTCGGACCAAGACGTCGCCTAAACCTAGCATTGGTAGACCCAGGAACTAAATCTAGCCTGGAACCAAGACGTCGCCTAGCCACGAACCAACACTTCGCCTAAACCTAGCATTGGTAGACCCAGCAACTAAATCTGACCTCGGACCAAGACGTCGCTTAAACCTAGCATTGGTAGACCCAGAAACTAAATCTAGGCCCGAACCAACACTTCGCCTAAACCTAGCATTGGTTGACCCAGTAACTAAATCTAACCTCGGACCAAGACGTCGCCTAAACCTAGCATTGGTAGACCCAGGAACTAAATCTAGGCCCGAACCAACACTTTGCCTAAACCTAGTATTGGTAGACCAAGGAACTAAATCTAGCCTGGAACCAAGATGTCGCCTAGCCTCGAACCAACACTTCGCCTAAACCTAGCATTGGTACACCCAGGAACTAAATCTAGCCTCGGACCAAGACGTCGCCTAAACCTAGCATTGGTAGACCCAGGAAATAAATCAAGGCCCGAACCAACACTTCGCCTAAACCTAGCACTGGTAGACCCAGGAACTAAATCTAGGCCCGAACCAACACAGTAATTCAGCTCCAAGCTAAACGTATTCTACCCGCAAATGAAGAATAACTTAACTGCGATCAAGGCACAACTTATACCACAACCCAAGGGTAACCCAATTATAACCGAGAGACAACATAACTGCAGATTAAAACCAAAAATTTGAAGAATAACCCAACTATAACCTTCAAGCAACGTAACCATAACGTAACCACAACCTAGGAGTAACCTGACGGTAACTTAACCAGAACTGGAGCAAAAACTGGTTGCAGTCAATTTGAAACGTAATTATAGCTTACTTGCAGTGTATTCCATATGTTTTCTTAACCTTAATAGCACTTTATTAGGTTTAATTAACATAAAAGCCTGAGCCATTCTCTTGTCTGAAAGATGGGATCTAAGCGGATGTGAGAGGATTTAAGCTCAAGTTAGATTAACATTTAAAGCTCATTAATTACAGTATTTTAGCCTTATTAGTGTTCTTTTAAGAGTTAATTGATTAATATTAGCATTAGCATGCTAGCAGTAATGGACTGGCACCAGAAACAGAATATCTATACGATATAGATCCGCAAACAAGCGCCACAGCAACAAAAATACACCCTTTTTCCACCAAAAAACAGGCCAAAAACACACATTGGCTGAGCTGAATTGCATATGCAAATTACTGCTGTAAAAATCGGTTTAAAAAGGCTAAAAAAAGCTACTTATGCTTCATAAAAACTTAAGAAAACTTGCAGATATACTTTATGGACCGGGAGGATTCCAAAAGGATAGTCATCTCAAAATTATTTTTTTACTCACCGTCGTATAGTCAGGTAGGCCGAAACACAAAACCAGGGATTAATTTCCATTCATCTTCAGAAGTTATCGCATCCAGCGGTTATCCTTGTGTGAGGGTGATGTCTGTTTGCGTTGCCATAACTTTTAGGAGGGAGGTCTGGTAGAAGCTTGATGCTTGACATCCGCCAGTCACGACCTTCGACCTTTCGCCGTCCGTTGCCTTTTTTGGCGCTTATGTGGAAAATTCAGTCCTAAATTATGCTATTTTAGACTCGGTTATTATATTAAGGCCTCTAAATAATCTCAATGGCTACATAACCTTTTAACTCCACTATCTAAACATTCAAATTACAGATTGACCTTTGACCTTACGTGGTTGTTTTAGGCCATTTAGGGCGGCATTTCAGTCCTTATTTCTGTTATTAGACATCTAACTTTGACTTTTACATTGCTCTTTCTAATTTACTTCAACCTACACTGGTACTGCTTTATTGTTCAATGCAAGTAATAGCATTTAATGTTTTTAAAACTCGTTTTAAAGGACAAATTCGTTCAAAACTCAAACCAGGCCCCAACTACACGATTGTGGGCCTGACCAAACTCGATTAGCAATTGGCTATGAGACACTCGCCTGGAAATGATCAACCAAGGCGGGCCGCCTCAGAGGAGGGTGTCTAGTGTTTAAAGTGCCGAAACACCCGATGAATCTGAGGTCCACTACTGATGAAGTGTCTTAAACATTTCCCTCTCGTAACCATACTTTGAGGGAGTAGAGAAAGTATGGCAAGAGTTGCCTCTTTGAAGAAATATTATACACATCTTCTACTTGATCTATCACCACTCAAACCAACACTCAACCTAAACCTACCGTTGGTAGACCTAAGGACTAAATCTAGCCCCGAACCAACACTTAAACCTAAACCTACCGTCGGTAGACCTAAGGACTAAATCTAGGCCCGAGCCAACACTTAACCTAAACCTACCGTTCGTAGCCCTATGGACTTGAACCCTAGTCTTCCCAACACAACGGAACTACAAGCTAAGAGTTACCTGACGTTAACTTGACCACAATTTGAGCAAAGGCTGGTCGCAGTCAATTTTGAAACCTTAAACAGCACTCGCTGACGGAATGCAATGCCCGATCAGGATTATCGGGCAGTGACTTTCGGGTTACTGCCTGATTCGCTGGTCTGGAGTAAGTTTAGTCAAAAACTTTGCGTTCCCAGAGCCGATTGATGTTCAGATCGAACTTCGAACCAACCTTCGCACTAAATCTAACCGAAACCGAATTCCTGGTCTTCCACATTCTTAGCCCCATGCCTACTAAGGCTATTCTCCTGGAATGGGAGATAGATAAAGGCTTCCTTGGTATAGTCAGACATGCGTCGGCCCGTGCACTATCCTCAGTCTCCCTACTTCAAACTTTCCTAGACGGGTGCTAGGTTGGGGGGAGCTGTTGTAATTTTTCTAACCTAACCTTCGCCAGAGCCATCGGACTTGACATACCAGATTTTACGCACAGAATCCTCTATAGGGGCTTGTTTTTTGAATGCGATTTGAAATTCGCTCCCTCCGATGTCTCCTTCCTGTTTGTGCGGGGAGGAGATGTGGGAGGGGGAGGTGAACCTAAGCCCAGACAGGCTTTTTGGGGGGGCGTGTGGCCCAGACAGGTCTATCGCCTCCTGGTTCACTGTAAATAATTTCATTTAGCATTTAGATACAAAAGATTTCATCCTATTCAAGAATGTCGACAAACCAGGATTTCAGACACTAAACCTAGCATTGGTAGACCCAGGAACTAAATCTAGCCACGAACCAACACTTCGCCTAAACCTAGCATTGGTAGAACAAGGAACTAAATCTAGCCTGGAACCAAGACGTCGCCTAGCCACGAACCAACACTTCGCCTAAACCTAGCATTGGTAGACCCAGCAACTAAATCTGACCTCGGACCAAGACGTCGCTTAAACCTAGCATTGGTAGACCCAGAAACTAAATCTAGGCCCGAACCAACACTTCGCCTAAACCTAGCATTGGTAGACCAAGGAACTAAATCTAGCGTCGGACCAGGACGTCGCCTAAACCTAGCATTGGTAGACCCAGGAACTAAATCTAGCCTGGAACCAAGACGTCGCCTAGCCACGAACCAACACTTCGCCTAAACCTAGCATTGGTAGACCCAGCAACTAAATCTGACCTCGGACCAAGACGTCGCTTAAACCTAGTATTGGTAGACCCAGAAACTAAATCTAGGCCCGAACCAACACTTCGCCTAAACCTAGCATTGGTAGACCAAGGAACTAAATCTAGCCTCGGACCAAGACGTCGCCTAAACCTAGCATTGGTAGACCCAGGAACTAAATCTAGCCTGGAACCAAGACGTCGCCTAGCCACGAACCAACACTTCGCCTAAACCTAGCATTGGTAGACCCAGCAACTAAATCTGACCTCGGACCAAGACGTCGCTTAAACCTAGCATTGGTAGACCCAGAAACTAAATCTAGGCCCGAACCAACACTTCGCCTAAACCTAGCATTGGTTGACCCAGTAACTAAATCTAACCTCGGACCAAGACGTCGCCTAAACCTAGCATTGGTAGACCCAGGAACTAAATCTAGGCCCGAACCAACACTTTGCCTAAACCTAGTATTGGTAGACCAAGGAACTAAATCTAGCCTGGAACCAAGATGTCGCCTAGCCTCGAACCAACACTTCGCCTAAACCTAGCATTGGTACACCCAGGAACTAAATCTAGCCTCGGACCAAGACGTCGCCTAAACCTAGCATTGGTAGACCCAGGAAATAAATCAAGGCCCGAACCAACACTTCGCCTAAACCTAGCACTGGTAGACCCAGGAACTAAATCTAGGCCCGAACCAACACAGTAATTCAGCTCCAAGCTAAACGTATTCTACCCGCAAATGAAGAATAACTTAACTGCGATCAAGGCACAACTTATACCACAACCCAAGGGTAACCCAATTATAACCGAGAGACAACATAACTGCAGATTAAAACCAAAAATTTGAAGAATAACCCAACTATAACCTTCAAGCAACGTAACCATAACGTAACCACAACCTAGGAGTAACCTGACGGTAACTTAACCAGAACTGGAGCAAAAACTGGTTGCAGTCAATTTGAAACGTAATTATAGCTTACTTGCAGTGTATTCCATATGTTTTCTTAACCTTAATAGCACTTTATTAGGTTTAATTAACATAAAAGCCTGAGCCATTCTCTTGTCTGAAAGATGGGATCTAAGCGGATGTGAGAGGATTTAAGCTCAAGTTAGATTAACATTTAAAGCTCATTAATTACAGTATTTTAGCCTTATTAGTGTTCTTTTAAGAGTTAATTGATTAATATTAGCATTAGCATGCTAGCAGTAATGGACTGGCACCAGAAACAGAATATCTATACGATATAGATCCGCAAACAAGCGCCACAGCAACAAAAATACACCCTTTTTCCACCAAAAAACAGGCCAAAAACACACATTGGCTGAGCTGAATTGCATATGCAAATTACTGCTGTAAAAATCGGTTTAAAAAGGCTAAAAAAAGCTACTTATGCTTCATAAAAACTTAAGAAAACTTGCAGATATACTTTATGGACCGGGAGGATTCCAAAAGGATAGTCATCTCAAAATTATTTTTTTACTCACCGTCGTATAGTCAGGTAGGCCGAAACACAAAACCAGGGATTAATTTCCATTCATCTTCAGAAGTTATCGCATCCAGCGGTTATCCTTGTGTGAGGGTGATGTCTGTTTGCGTTGCCATAACTTTTAGGAGGGAGGTCTGGTAGAAGCTTGATGCTTGACATCCGCCAGTCACGACCTTCGACCTTTCGCCGTCCGTTGCCTTTTTTGGCGCTTATGTGGAAAATTCAGTCCTAAATTATGCTATTTTAGACTCGGTTATTATATTAAGGCCTCTAAATAATCTCAATGGCTACATAACCTTTTAACTCCACTATCTAAACATTCAAATTACAGATTGACCTTTGACCTTACGTGGTTGTTTTAGGCCATTTAGGGCGGCATTTCAGTCCTTATTTCTGTTATTAGACATCTAACTTTGACTTTTACATTGCTCTTTCTAATTTACTTCAACCTACACTGGTACTGCTTTATTGTTCAATGCAAGTAATAGCATTTAATGTTTTTAAAACTCGTTTTAAAGGACAAATTCGTTCAAAACTCAAACCAGGCCCCAACTACACGATTGTGGGCCTGACCAAACTCGATTAGCAATTGGCTATGAGACACTCGCCTGGAAATGATCAACCAAGGCGGGCCGCCTCAGAGGAGGGTGTCTAGTGTTTAAAGTGCCGAAACACCCGATGAATCTGAGGTCCACTACTGATGAAGTGTCTTAAACATTTCCCTCTCGTAACCATACTTTGAGGGAGTAGAGAAAGTATGGCAAGAGTTGCCTCTTTGAAGAAATATTATACACATCTTCTACTTGATCTATCACCACTCAAACCAACACTCAACCTAAACCTACCGTTGGTAGACCTAAGGACTAAATCTAGCCCCGAACCAACACTTAAACCTAAACCTACCGTCGGTAGACCTAAGGACTAAATCTAGGCCCGAGCCAACACTTAACCTAAACCTACCGTTCGTAGCCCTATGGACTTGAACCCTAGTCTTCCCAACACAACGGAACTACAAGCTAAGAGTTACCTGACGTTAACTTGACCACAATTTGAGCAAAGGCTGGTCGCAGTCAATTTTGAAACCTTAAACAGCACTCGCTGACGGAATGCAATGCCCGATCAGGATTATCGGGCAGTGACTTTCGGGTTACTGCCTGATTCGCTGGTCTGGAGTAAGTTTAGTCAAAAACTTTGCGTTCCCAGAGCCGATTGATGTTCAGATCGAACTTCGAACCAACCTTCGCACTAAATCTAACCGAAACCGAATTCCTGGTCTTCCACATTCTTAGCCCCATGCCTACTAAGGCTATTCTCCTGGAATGGGAGATAGATAAAGGCTTCCTTGGTATAGTCAGACATGCGTCGGCCCGTGCACTATCCTCAGTCTCCCTACTTCAAACTTTCCTAGACGGGTGCTAGGTTGGGGGGAGCTGTTGTAATTTTTCTAACCTAACCTTCGCCAGAGCCATCGGACTTGACATACCAGATTTTACGCACAGAATCCTCTATAGGGGCTTGTTTTTTGAATGCGATTTGAAATTCGCTCCCTCCGATGTCTCCTTCCTGTTTGTGCGGGGAGGAGATGTGGGAGGGGGAGGTGAACCTAAGCCCAGACAGGCTTTTTGGGGGGGCGTGTGGCCCAGACAGGTCTATCGCCTCCTGGTTCACTGTAAATAATTTCATTTAGCATTTAGATACAAAAGATTTCATCCTATTCAAGAATGTCGACAAACCAGGATTTCAGACACTAAACCTAGCATTGGTAGACCCAGGAACTAAATCTAGCCACGAACCAACACTTCGCCTAAACCTAGCATTGGTAGAACAAGGAACTAAATCTAGCCTGGAACCAAGACGTCGCCTAGCCACGAACCAACACTTCGCCTAAACCTAGCATTGGTAGACCCAGCAACTAAATCTGACCTCGGACCAAGACGTCGCTTAAACCTAGCATTGGTAGACCCAGAAACTAAATCTAGGCCCGAACCAACACTTCGCCTAAACCTAGCATTGGTAGACCAAGGAACTAAATCTAGCGTCGGACCAGGACGTCGCCTAAACCTAGCATTGGTAGACCCAGGAACTAAATCTAGCCTGGAACCAAGACGTCGCCTAGCCACGAACCAACACTTCGCCTAAACCTAGCATTGGTAGACCCAGCAACTAAATCTGACCTCGGACCAAGACGTCGCTTAAACCTAGTATTGGTAGACCCAGAAACTAAATCTAGGCCCGAACCAACACTTCGCCTAAACCTAGCATTGGTAGACCAAGGAACTAAATCTAGCCTCGGACCAAGACGTCGCCTAAACCTAGCATTGGTAGACCCAGGAACTAAATCTAGCCTGGAACCAAGACGTCGCCTAGCCACGAACCAACACTTCGCCTAAACCTAGCATTGGTAGACCCAGCAACTAAATCTGACCTCGGACCAAGACGTCGCTTAAACCTAGCATTGGTAGACCCAGAAACTAAATCTAGGCCCGAACCAACACTTCGCCTAAACCTAGCATTGGTTGACCCAGTAACTAAATCTAACCTCGGACCAAGACGTCGCCTAAACCTAGCATTGGTAGACCCAGGAACTAAATCTAGGCCCGAACCAACACTTTGCCTAAACCTAGTATTGGTAGACCAAGGAACTAAATCTAGCCTGGAACCAAGATGTCGCCTAGCCTCGAACCAACACTTCGCCTAAACCTAGCATTGGTACACCCAGGAACTAAATCTAGCCTCGGACCAAGACGTCGCCTAAACCTAGCATTGGTAGACCCAGGAAATAAATCAAGGCCCGAACCAACACTTCGCCTAAACCTAGCACTGGTAGACCCAGGAACTAAATCTAGGCCCGAACCAACACAGTAATTCAGCTCCAAGCTAAACGTATTCTACCCGCAAATGAAGAATAACTTAACTGCGATCAAGGCACAACTTATACCACAACCCAAGGGTAACCCAATTATAACCGAGAGACAACATAACTGCAGATTAAAACCAAAAATTTGAAGAATAACCCAACTATAACCTTCAAGCAACGTAACCATAACGTAACCACAACCTAGGAGTAACCTGACGGTAACTTAACCAGAACTGGAGCAAAAACTGGTTGCAGTCAATTTGAAACGTAATTATAGCTTACTTGCAGTGTATTCCATATGTTTTCTTAACCTTAATAGCACTTTATTAGGTTTAATTAACATAAAAGCCTGAGCCATTCTCTTGTCTGAAAGATGGGATCTAAGCGGATGTGAGAGGATTTAAGCTCAAGTTAGATTAACATTTAAAGCTCATTAATTACAGTATTTTAGCCTTATTAGTGTTCTTTTAAGAGTTAATTGATTAATATTAGCATTAGCATGCTAGCAGTAATGGACTGGCACCAGAAACAGAATATCTATACGATATAGATCCGCAAACAAGCGCCACAGCAACAAAAATACACCCTTTTTCCACCAAAAAACAGGCCAAAAACACACATTGGCTGAGCTGAATTGCATATGCAAATTACTGCTGTAAAAATCGGTTTAAAAAGGCTAAAAAAAGCTACTTATGCTTCATAAAAACTTAAGAAAACTTGCAGATATACTTTATGGACCGGGAGGATTCCAAAAGGATAGTCATCTCAAAATTATTTTTTTACTCACCGTCGTATAGTCAGGTAGGCCGAAACACAAAACCAGGGATTAATTTCCATTCATCTTCAGAAGTTATCGCATCCAGCGGTTATCCTTGTGTGAGGGTGATGTCTGTTTGCGTTGCCATAACTTTTAGGAGGGAGGTCTGGTAGAAGCTTGATGCTTGACATCCGCCAGTCACGACCTTCGACCTTTCGCCGTCCGTTGCCTTTTTTGGCGCTTATGTGGAAAATTCAGTCCTAAATTATGCTATTTTAGACTCGGTTATTATATTAAGGCCTCTAAATAATCTCAATGGCTACATAACCTTTTAACTCCACTATCTAAACATTCAAATTACAGATTGACCTTTGACCTTACGTGGTTGTTTTAGGCCATTTAGGGCGGCATTTCAGTCCTTATTTCTGTTATTAGACATCTAACTTTGACTTTTACATTGCTCTTTCTAATTTACTTCAACCTACACTGGTACTGCTTTATTGTTCAATGCAAGTAATAGCATTTAATGTTTTTAAAACTCGTTTTAAAGGACAAATTCGTTCAAAACTCAAACCAGGCCCCAACTACACGATTGTGGGCCTGACCAAACTCGATTAGCAATTGGCTATGAGACACTCGCCTGGAAATGATCAACCAAGGCGGGCCGCCTCAGAGGAGGGTGTCTAGTGTTTAAAGTGCCGAAACACCCGATGAATCTGAGGTCCACTACTGATGAAGTGTCTTAAACATTTCCCTCTCGTAACCATACTTTGAGGGAGTAGAGAAAGTATGGCAAGAGTTGCCTCTTTGAAGAAATATTATACACATCTTCTACTTGATCTATCACCACTCAAACCAACACTCAACCTAAACCTACCGTTGGTAGACCTAAGGACTAAATCTAGCCCCGAACCAACACTTAAACCTAAACCTACCGTCGGTAGACCTAAGGACTAAATCTAGGCCCGAGCCAACACTTAACCTAAACCTACCGTTCGTAGCCCTATGGACTTGAACCCTAGTCTTCCCAACACAACGGAACTACAAGCTAAGAGTTACCTGACGTTAACTTGACCACAATTTGAGCAAAGGCTGGTCGCAGTCAATTTTGAAACCTTAAACAGCACTCGCTGACGGAATGCAATGCCCGATCAGGATTATCGGGCAGTGACTTTCGGGTTACTGCCTGATTCGCTGGTCTGGAGTAAGTTTAGTCAAAAACTTTGCGTTCCCAGAGCCGATTGATGTTCAGATCGAACTTCGAACCAACCTTCGCACTAAATCTAACCGAAACCGAATTCCTGGTCTTCCACATTCTTAGCCCCATGCCTACTAAGGCTATTCTCCTGGAATGGGAGATAGATAAAGGCTTCCTTGGTATAGTCAGACATGCGTCGGCCCGTGCACTATCCTCAGTCTCCCTACTTCAAACTTTCCTAGACGGGTGCTAGGTTGGGGGGAGCTGTTGTAATTTTTCTAACCTAACTGTCTCCTCCTCCTGTCTGACTCTTTCTCTTACCACCCATCCCCCCTCCTTACACTCAGCCACTTACCACACAAACACACACATAGAGTGCAGAGCAGAGTGAGATCAGATATGTTTTTGAATTTTCTTTCATTCGTGGAGTTTTGTATAATTATGAAATGAACTGTGTTTAATCAGAATGAATAGTTATTTGTATTTAAAAAGTTTCAAAGAGTTAGGATGCTGCACTTTAAATATATAATAAATCATTGAAAATTGAAAATGAAAAATGAAATTCTAGGCACGCTATCTGCCTCAAAAACACAGGAAACAAATATTTGAATGTACTTTGTATTTTTATTTATTTGCCATGGCAACTGCATTTGATGCATCAGGGACGCCTTTACAGACTCTCATCGGCCGTGTTTTTACATCATTCTGATGAAGTTTGAAGAAAATCGAGTACAAACATATTGTTCGTTGTTCGTTCATGTGTTAGTTCATTAACCATTGTTAACAAAAGAGACCCTATTTTAAATAGTTACCATGTTTTATGATCTACAACCATTTTTAAATATTATTTTAATGATCTATAAGCATCTGTGAAATAATTATAAACAAATATATTAAAAATAAATACATATTAACTTAGTTGATGTATTTGTTTCTCATTCTAATTAAGTGAACTGAGCAGTATAGTGTCATACTTATAAGATTTTTTATTCTATCAGTGAGATTGTATATATGTATATAAATCATATAATTTTTCCTTATAAGATTAAAAAAAGATTTTAATGCTCTTTAAGCACCTATACAAAATAATTATGTAAAAGTACACTGACAGTACAGTATATATCAACTGATTCTATGGATTATTTTCATTCTTATACACTGAGAATGAGCTAAATAGCATTATTGTTCAAACGATTCCTTATCTTATGAGGACCTCTAGTGTTCATCCCTGGTACTAGAGCTTTAATCTGACAAATTTATATGACACTTTTAATGTTTTTGGGGCCTCTGAACATGATAAAATTTTGAAACTACACGTATTTCCTAAGAATTTCTTGTTCTTTATATGTAAAAAGTTTTGATGAGTTAGAATAATGCAATTTAAAGATATATGGAAATAACTCTCCATCTTTTTTACTGTTACTTTCATAAATCACCACATCAACACCGTTCAAGATATCCCAAAGCCGTTCACAATTTAACATCTTCAGTATCTTGGCACCATGTTGACAAAGTTTGGTGTGCGCTGTCTGATTCTGCTATGAGTGATATGAATTTATTCAGCTATATTTTTCCAAAAATCCACATTCAAATCAAAATAGCTGACTTCCTGTTGGTTGTAGCTAATGGGTGTAAATTTTTGGCAAAAAAAATCTGGTGATCAAAAATTATTAGGCTGTAGTTAAGAACTGTTAGTTTTATGGACAGTTAGAATGTTTTGTATATGCAGACAAGGGTTTTATGATGGGCCTGATTTGAATTTAGAAAAAAAAAATATTTCTTAAACATGTTTGAAGTTCTTAATAGATTTCACTGTTGCACATTTAGTCTTTTTATTTTTTTACAGTAATGTGCATTTTGCCAAATTGGTCACAATACCCAGCCCTAATTCACATCCTAATGAATAAACAACCAAGAGTTTAAATATTCCCTTCTATCTCCTCCTCTCTGACTCTCTCTTTCCACCCATCCCCCCTCCCCACTCTCACCCTAACACTCAAAGAACACACACCCACTTACCACGCACACACATAAGTGCAGAGTTGAGAGGGATCAGATTTGTTTTTTAATTTTCATTAATTCATAGATCTTTGTATAATTATAAAATGAACAGTGTCTGATCAGAATGACTAGTAGTCTGTATGAAAAAAGTTTCAAAGACTTTGGATGCTGCACTTTAAAGATATAAAAAAATTACGGCTATCTTTTTTTACTCCGATTTCAATCAATCACCACATCAACACCGTTCAAGATATCCTAAATCTGCTCGCAATTTAGAATCTTCAGAATGTTGGCATCATGTCAAAAAAGTTTGGTGTGAATTGGTTGGTTTTCCCGAGAGAAGTATATAAAATTCCACAGCCTGATTTTTCCAAATATCCACATTCAAATCAAAATAGCCGACTTCCTGTCGATCGTAGCTAATGGGTGTAAATTAGAAATGTTTCTGGCTTGATGAGATCAATATATGTACCGAGTTTGGTGACTGTAGGACAAACTAAACCCCCAACTTTTGTCAAAAGGTGGCGCTATGGAGCGCCTGCTCCACGCCCATTTATGGGCTTTTATCAGTGTCTAAATATCATTAATACAGATGTGTGAGTGAAGTTTCATGAAATTCTGAGTATTTTAAGTGGCTCCAAAACACAAAAAGCTAAAGTTAAAGTTTGACACGTTGCCATGGCAACATGATAAAAGTTATCGATAATGCAATTCACAGATTCTCATTGGCCGTGTTTCAACATTATTGAGATGAAGTTTGAAGCAAATTGAGTAAAATTAAGAGGTTGATTTAAAAGCATTTAGAAAACGTTGCGCTTTGTGCTGCCAGTTGGTGGCGCTATAACTTTGACTCCTAATAGTCACATCTCTGTGATCGGCATGATAAGATGAACAAACTGCTGAAGTTTGGTCAAAATCAGACAAAGTGTGTTAAAGTTATTAGACACTTCCTGTTTCCCATTTCTCGCCATAACTTTGTCGCCCCGCCACGGCCAAACCGTTCGAGATATCAAAAATCCCCTGGCAATTTTGCGTCCCCAATGTCTTGAGATAATGCTGACCGAGTTTGGTGGCCATCGGTGGAAAGGTCTAGGAGGAGTATTTCAAATTCCATTGCATGCGCTTTTTAGACATCCCTGAATAGCTGACTTCCTGTTTGGTGAAGCACGGACTGTGAGCACGGAAGTTGTTCGGCCCGATGAGGTCTATATGTGTATGAATTTTGGTGACTGTAGATCAATTGGTGTGCGCTCCAGAGTCCCTCAAAAGTCGCAATTTTTCACGCTGTGCCACGGCCCCCCCAGGTGACCCCCCCCCCATGTCAAAGTCTGTCTGGCCCTGATGGCCGCAGGTTCCAATGTGTGTGCAAATTTTCAAGAGTTTTCGTGTATGTTAAGGGCCCCAAAATCCCCCAAAACATTGAAAAAAAATAAAAATAATAATAATTAAAGCTGCGAGCAGCGATGAACGGGCCCTCGCACCCGGGCTCACTGCCGACCGGTGGCTTCAGGAAAACAGCAAACGGGGGGCAGTATGCTTTTAATACAGTAAATGTAGGAGAAATATCTCAAAGTCACTTAAATGTGCCAAACTTGCCGCTGCCAGCTGGTGGCGCTATGCCTATAACTGATTATTGGCATGTAGATATGTTCAGGCCAGCACTATTATCAAACATATGAAGTTTGGTGCAGATTGACCTTGGTATGTTTGAGTTAGTGAAATATATGAGATATCCTGCTGCCAACAGGTGGCGCTATGATAATATCTGAATATTGGTCTTTAGGTGTCTTCAGGCCAGGACTCTTACCAAACCTGTGAATTTTGTGGCAGATCAGACATTTTCAGGCTAAGTTATAACCACTTCTATGTCTATGCAGAAACATCACACTTTGTCAGGCCACCACGGACATGCCCTTTAATGAAAACTCAAGATCTTCACAATTTAACATCTCTAAGGCCTCAGGATCAGACTGACCAAATATAATGTTGATTTAACTAAATGCAATCAATGCAAGGACTTCAGATAAATGCCAACTGTGAACCAGTATGCTACAAATTGCCTATTTTCTGATGATGATGATAAGAACATGATTCATGATGATAGCAAAATGTTATTATTGCTTGCTTTACGTCCACCACTTCTGCTTAAATGTCATTGTTACCTATCTGTACAATTTTTGTGTGGATATTGCTTTGCTGGTGACTCCTGTTATAAGACATCACTCTTAAGTGCTACATAACTAAGAATCAATAAGGAAGACGGTGCCCAGTTGGCACATGCATTCACAGTAACCATCTGCTAGTTTTGATTTTAAGTTTACAGAATTGAAAGGGTTAGACTTTAAAATCAACACACAGACACATACACACAAAATATAAAATGTTGCCATCCAGTTTCATTTGTTAAAATGAACTATATTAGTTAACATGACCAATAAATAAATAGCATTTATTAATGTTAATTAATATTAAGCTAAAAAAAGTACTCATATAAAGTTTATGTACTGTGAATTAACATGAACATGAACACAGTTCATGTGGGTGTACAGCAATACACAATAAAGTGCTCTATAAACGCTTCATTCTTTAAAAATATCTTTAAAAATCAAGTTGAGTATTTTAACAGGGTGATACATATATATAACTGATCTTAAAATTATGGTTTTCAGATGTTTTGAAGAGATAACAGTAACGTTTGTTTTGTTGTCAAAGTCTGTCTTAATTTTTTATTATTATTATTTTATATTCAATAAATAACACTATGTAAATATTGTCTATCAATGAAGATAAATTGATCATGCTAAAAAGTTGTATTTTTAAATCTTTTGCTATGTGACTGAATAGGACAAGTTCATGGTACAGTTAAGTAAAAAATAAATAAAAAACAACAACTGCAAAATACGAACAATGAAAGACTTAGTGACCCTTTATATTTTCTCAAAATATCAGACTCTCAAAGATCAGACATATTTATGTAATTACACTACATACGTGCATTTTTTGTTCAAAGATGGTCTGTAGGATGGCTCTCTACTCTGTCACCCTCTCTGCCTCTCACCCCTCCCCCCTGCAATAATGAGCTTCTCTGTGCCGGACTGAACGCACACACATACTGTAGAGACATTCACCAGAGTGACAGCAGGTTTCTGAGTTATTTTTTTAATTTTCTTTAATTCATTGAAGCTTGTATAAAATTAATATTTCCAGCACTTGCTCAGAATGATTAGATCTCTGTGTGAAAAAAGTTTTAAAGAGTTTGGATGCTGCACTTTAAAGATATAAAAAATTAGGGTTATGTTTTTTACTACATCTTTAAAAAATCACCACGTCAACACCGTTCGAGATATCCAAAATCCGCTCGCAATTTAACATCTTCAGAATCTTCTCTTCATGTTAAAAAAGTTTGGTGTGAACAGCTGGTTGTTCTTAGGAGTAGTGTGAATTTGTTTACAGCCTGATTTTTCCAAAAATCCACATTCAAATCAAAATAGCCGGCTTTCTGTTGGTCTTAGCTAATGAGTTTGATTTAGAAAGTTGTCCAGATTGATGAGAACAATATATGTACAGAGTTTGGTGTCTGTAGGAAAAACTAACCCCCCAACTTTTGTCAAAAGATGGCGCTATAGAGTGCCTGCTCCACGCCCATTTATGACCTTTTGCCAGTGTCTAACTATCATTAATATTGACGTGTGTGTTGAGTTTCATGAAATTCTAAGCATGTTATCTGCCTCGAAAAGACAGGAATCAAATTTTAAAGTTTGACGCATTGCCATGGCAACAGTATTAGATTTATCATCGACCCCTTTACATATTCTCATCGGCCGTGTTTTGACATTATTTTGATGAAGTTTGAAGAAAATCAAGTAAAATTAAGAGGCTGATTTCAAAGGATTTTGAAAATGACACGCTTCCTGCTGCCAGTTGGTGGCGCTATAACTTTGACTCATAATAGTCACATTTATGGAATCGGCATCATACAACAAACAAACTGGTGAAGTTTCATAAGAATCAAGCAATGTGTGCAACAGTAATTAGACACTTCCTGTTTCTCATTTCTCGCCATAACTTTGTCGCCTTGCCACGGCCAAACCGTTCGAGATATCAAAAATCCCCTCGCAATTTAGCGTCCCCAATGTCTTGAGATCATGCTGACCGAGTTTGGTGACAATCCTATGGAAACCCTGGGAGGAGTACGTTAAATTCCAGAGCATGCGCTTTTTAAACAGCCCTAAATATCTCACTTCCTGTTGCGTTCAGCCCATGACATAGAGTACAAAAGTTGTTTGGCTCAGTGGGATCTATATGTGTACCGAGTTTCATATCAATACGTGCAAGTATGTGTGCGCAGTACATCAAGTTTTCAAACTGTGTTCCAGGGGGCGCTGTAGAGGCCCTGAACCACGCCCGGGACCCAGCCTCTGTGGCGTCCGGAGGACGGCAGATTCCGACATGTGTGCAAATTTTCAAGAGTTTTTGAGTATGTTAAGGCCCCCAAAAGTGGCCCAACGGTTGAAAAAAAAAAATAAAAAAAAATAAATAAATTAAAGCTGCAAGCAGCGATGAACGGGCCCTCGCACCCGGGCTCACCGCCGACCGGTGGCTTTAGGAAAACAGCAAACGGTGGGCAGTATGCTTTTAATACAGTAAATATATGAGAAATATGTCATAAGTCATTTAAATGTGCCAAACTTCCCATTGGCAGCTGGTGGCGCTATGCCTATAAATGATTATTGGCATGTAGATGTGTTCAGGCCAGCACTATTATCAAACATATGAAGTTTGGTGCAGATTGACCTTGGTATGTTTGAGTTAGTGAAATATATGATATATCCTGGTGTCAACAGGTGGCGCTATGATAATATCTGAATATTGGCCTTTAGGTGTCTTCAGGCCAGGACTCTTACCAAACCTCTGAAGTTTGAGGCAGATCAGACATTTTATGGCTGAGTTATTACACCTATGTCCATGGCAAAACAACAAACTTTGTCAGGCCGCCACGGACACGCCCTTTACTGAAACTCAAGATCTTCACAATTTAACATCTCTAAGGCCTCTAGATCAGACTGACCAAATATAATGTTGATTTCATTAAATGTCTAGGAGGAGTTTGCTATAAACCTAATCCCCTGCAAGGACTTCAGATAATGCCAACTGTGAACCAAATGTGAACATTTTCCCTATATTCTGATGATGATGATGATGATAAGAACATGTAATTCATGATGATAACAAAACGTTATTATTGCTTGCATTACATTCACCACTTCTGCTTAAATCGTTACCTTTCTGTACAATTTGTCTGTGGATATTGCTTTGCTGGTGACTCCTGTTATAAGACATCACTCTTAAGCGCTACATTACTAAGAATCAATAAGGAAAACGGTGCCCAGTTGGCAAATGCATTCACAGTAACCCTCTGCTAGTTTGGATTTTAAGTTTACTGAATTAAAAGGGTTACACTTTAAAATCAACACAGAGACACATACACATACGTTTTAGTTCATCTTCATGGTGTCTCAAAATAGCACAGTTGAGTACACTTAGATGATCTTAAGTTTATCTTAAGGAGTACTTAAGAATAACTTTTAGTATATTGAGTACAAAATCAGTGCCCGAAAATAGAGCACTTTAAGTACATTAGGGAAGTGCACTAAGTGTACTTAAATTGTATTTTAGCACACTTTTTTCACACTTTGTATATTCTTTTAATATATTATTGTTATACTTTAAATTAGTCATAAATATATTTATAAATGTTCAAAAGTAGGGTTCAAGTGTATTTCTAGTTGTAACTAAATATATATTTTTAAATACAGATATAGTATGTTAAAAGCACATTTTAGTTCAATTTCATGGTGTCTCAAAATAGCACAGTTGAGTACACTTAGATGGTATTAAGTTTATCTTAACATATACTTAATACTATTTTTTCGTACAATAAGTACAAAATTAGTGTGCGAAAATAGAGCACTTTTAGTACATTACTGAAAAGTGTACTAAGTATACTTAAATCAAGTGTATTTTAGTGCACTTTTTCACATTTTGAATATTCTTTTAATATATTACTATAATACTTTAAATTAGTCTTAAATATATTTATAAATGTTTAAAATTACGGTTCAAGTGTATTTCTAGTTTTAACTAAATATATTTTTTAAAATACAGATATAGTATGTTAAAAGCACATTTTAGTTCAATTTCAGGGTGTCTCAAAATAGCACAGTTGAGTACACTTAGATGGTATTAAGTTTATCTTAACATATACTTAATACTATCTTTTAGTACATTAAGTACAAAATTAGTGTGCGAAAATAGAGCACTTTTAGTACATTACTGAAAAGTGTACTAAGTATACTTAAATAAAGTGTATTTTAGTGCACTTTTTTTTTACCTGGGACCACACTCGGTCCTGAAGGGCCGGTGTCCTACAGAGGCCGTTTCTCAATACCAAGTATGCAGAGTTCGGACTAGCGTCCTTCGTAGTTCGGACTTGGAAGTTTGACTTGGGAGTACGAACTCCCGAGGACGTGAGGATGCAAGTCCTGCAATTCTGCAAATGGAACAGCAGTGTACTTGATAACGTCAGTCAGCTCGCCTCTTCTACTCCGGTTATCTTCACTGTATGTAACTGTATTTACAATAAGACGAAATATTATATCAACCACCTCTGCATCTTTTCGTTTTCATTTAAACATATGAATAGCTGCAAAAACATAGTTCAGGGAATGTACAACATTACAGTAAAACGAAATATATCAAACAGCATTGCCTCTTTTCCGTTTCATTTAACGTTAAACATATTAATAGCGTCAAAAATGTGGTTCATGCAACGCTACAAAACAATTACAATAAAAGGAAGTGATATCAAACACCACTGCCTCTGTTTTCTTCAAAATATAAACTCTTTTCGTACTCATTTAAAAAAATAATAAAACATATTAATATGTGATTTAAGCTATATGTGCACTGTGTATAATAACATCTTTATGTATAATAAAATGAAACATGACAAGCACAACTCTGCTTTTTTTGTTAAATGTCAGTTTTAATGAACAATATTAACCATTATATAAGTATAAAGTATAAGAGACATGTAATCGGAAATAAAGACAAAAGCAGACAATTTGGTCAAATGAATTCTAAAAAGTCAGCGTTGAATGACGATTGATAAATAATTTATAATTTAAATTATTTATAACTTTGTCATCAGTCAAAACGATATGACCTGGAATAAATAACAGATTCACGAGACCAAAAAATAGCTGTTAGATTTACCCAAAACGAATTATACTTCTCGTTTAACCACTACAGAGACATCACGACCAGCGGCAAACGTCAGAAGGACTAGCCGCGGTGAGGCTCTTTCTGCGGGATACATGACCACTGAGCACCCGGTGTTCGCCTTGAACTCACATCTCTGAAATCGGCGAAACAAATTTTCAAATAGGCGCTGTCTTAGTAAATAAACCGCAGGTTTGAGTTTTAAACAACAACATTCTCGCCTGAAATTCTCTTAAACCTACATTTCATGACACAATAACAGTAATTTTTTGAAAAATATGCGGGTTTTCTCCTCCGCCATTAACGCTCGCTGATTGGTGCGAAATGCATTCTGGGATACCTGGCTGCCTCAAGTCCGCACAAGTCTCCTCTTGATGCATCCTTGATAAAAGGGGCGGAGCAAGAACACATCCGGGGATTTGAACTGTACTTGCTAGATGTGAACTTTGAATTGGAACAGTACTTGGGCGACAACTGATGACGTTTCACAAGTCCACAAGAACACAAGTACAGACAAGAACGCATATTGAGAAACATCCAGGGATGTGCAGTATTTTAGATATATGTATTTAAAATACGTATTTGAAATACAAAATACTATTTTGTATTTTGTATTTTAAAGCCTTTGGGAAAAATTGGATGTAATTTGTATTTAAATACATTTAAGATGAGTATTTTGTATTTTCAAAATACATAAAATACTTTGTGCCAATCAACCTCTTTATCAGGGTGCTGATTTAGTTCAGACACACCCTCCCCCAACCTTAACACTCATGCATGTGAGCTGCCTGCAGCAGAGTCAGCATTGGATCAGCCACTTTTCTCAGTTTTCTACATTAAGGTAAGGGTGTCATCATGATCAATTCCTTGTTCATTAAAGTTAAAATGGTGCATCATTCAGATTTGCCTTCAGTAAACATGAAAGAATAAAAAAGCACCGACACATGTAGGAGAAAAATAGTGTTAGCTGCCTGTTAGCCAATCAGTTTTGATATATATATATATATATATATATATATATTAGGGCTGTCAAATGATTAATCATGATTAATCACACCCGAAATAAAAGTTTATGTTTACTCACTAAATGTGTGTTTACTGTGTATATTTATTATATATATATAAATGCACACACATACATGTATAGATTTAAACAAATATTTATATGAATGAATAGTTATACTTCTATTTAATTTAGACTATATATAGAATTATAAATATTTTCTATATAAATCTAAAACAAATTCTTGAATATACATGTATGTGTGTGTATTTATATATACATAATAAATAAACACAGAAAACACACATTTAGTATGTAAACATGAACTTTTATTTTGGATGTGATTAATCATGATTAATCATTTGACAGCCCTAATATATATATATATATATATATATAATTTTTTTTTATCTATCAACTAGCTAGTCAAATGTGTTTAAAGGGGTCCTATTATGCTCCTTTACAAAGTCTTTAATTTGTTTTTGAGGTGTACTTGAACATGCTCACATGCTTAGTTGTTCGAAAAACGCATTATTTTTCGCATAATTTACATTATTACAATAGCTTTCTCCCCAGGCTGGCACAAACGGCTCGATTAGTTCCGGGTCCCGCCTTCCGAAAAGTCAAAAGTATTGTGATTGGTCAGAAGTCCCAGTGCGTTGCGATTGGCAAACAGCGTAGACCGCGTTCCACTCTGCTGCGCCCCTTCCCAAAGCAGCAAACTAGATTAAAGTGATTCTTACGTTTTATATATATATATATATATATATATATATATATTATTATTATTATTATTATTTTATTTTTTTTTTTTTTTTTTACACAAACACATCTGATCGCTAAAGGAGGCTTTTACCAACCGCCTCGGAGCCATGTGAGGCATTTTTTTTTTTTATTATGGATCGACTTATTTTCAATCTATGCTGTTCTATGAGTACCAGAATTGATTTAATATAACTCCGATTGCATTCGTCTGAAAGAAGTAAGTCATATACACCTAGGATGCATAAAGGGTGAGTAAATAATACGCTATTGTTGGTCCTATCGTCAGCATACGAGATCGTGGATACGTGACATTATCATTATTGTGCTAATGTATTTAATTATTTGCATGCCTGAAGCCATAAGGCTAGTGAAGCTATCTACACTGTATGATAAATAAATCTCTTACCACATACTGCACATATCTATGGCGCGGCGTAGACATGTGCTAGTTCGTGTTTACATCAGCCGCAGATCTGCGTGTGTTTGGACCCTCTGTTCAGGACAAGGACACGTGAATGGCGCTGCTTCAGCACGGTAACCGGAGCAGTTCGCGAACCTTTAGTTAAAGCTGCGTTTAAACGAGCCGACCTACGGCTCGCTGTAGCATCCCAAAAGCGGCTGTCCATATTTCATGGGTAAAGTTAGGCGAATCCCCCACCCGCCAACGAATTGAATTTCAGTAGGCGGGATACCGCGTTGTGACATCATTGCATCCGGAAAACAAACGCTGTAGTCCAAACGAGTCATTCGCTGTAGTTCTTGAAAAGTGATTTTTTAAAAACGAAATATCTCCGTTTGGAGTGGACTTTGAGATTTGTAACTTTGTAGATGTTTTTTGTGCCCAAACATACACACCACACACTGGCTAAAGTTCAAAAAGTGAAAAAGCATAATAGCACCCCTTTAAAACATTACTGCATGTTAGGGCTGGGTGATATGACAGAACTTTATATATCTTAGGCAGCGATGATATAAAGTGTGAATCTATTAAACTTTTCAAAATCGTATATTTCAGCCTAAAGGGATAGTTCACCCAAAAATGAAAATTTGATGTTTATCTGCTTACCCCCAGGGCATCCAAGATGTAGGTGACTTTGTTTCTTCAGCAGAACACAAACAAAGATTTTTAACAAAAAACGGTGCAGTCTGCCAGGCAAATAATGGCAGTAGATGGGCACCAAACCTTTAAAAGTAAAAAAAAAACATGCACAGATAAATCGAAATTACACCCTGCAGCTTGTGACGATACATTGATGTCCTAAGACACAAAACGATCGTGTCTTAGGCTTTTCACAAGCTTTTCCTCCGGCGCATTACATGTGTGCACGCTCTGGTGTAGTTTACGCAAACGCCAGAAGCGATCTGTCTCATGTATACGACACTCATTGTTCACACAGTGCACAGAGATTGTGTTTATAGTAGCTATTCAAAACGGTAATTACTTGCTATATCCTGATTCAAACTGATTGAAAGCTAAAAAATTACGTTTGCTTGCGCAAACTCATCCGAAACTGTTGACTTCTTACAAATTTTCCCTTCTGCCGTTTGCGTATACTACGCCAGAGCGCATGCACATGTAACGTGCTGGAGGAAAAGCTCGTGCTCAGGACAGTTGGATTTGTCTGTGCATGTTTTTTGGCTGACAGACTGCACCGGTTTTTGTTAAATATCTTGGTTTGTGTTCTGCTGAAGAAACAAAGTCACCTACATATTGGATGCCCTGGGGGTAAGCAGATAAAAATCATATTTTCATTTTTAGGTGAACTATCCTTTAATAGGGAGGCCTGCACTTGATGGCCAATTTCACATGTATTTTGAGTATTTTAAAAATACAAAATACTGTATTTGTATTTAAATACATTTTTTTTTACACAGTATTTTGTATTTGTATTTAAATACATTTTTCCACTCAGTATTTTGTATTTTTATTTTAAATACATTTCTATGTATTTATGCCCATCTCTGGAAACAGCTATTGTTTAGCTCCAACCCCAATCAAACACACCTGAACCAGCTAATCAAGGTCTTAATATGTATACTTGAAACTTCCAGGAAGGTGTGTTGAGGCAAGTTGGAGCTAAACTCTGCAGGACACCCCGGCCCTCCAGGACTGAGTTTGGTGATCCCTGTTCTATGGCATCACGGTGAAGAACCTTTTAAAGCACCTTTATTTTTACGAGTGTACCTCTTGTTGAGAGGGGGGTTAATATTAACATTGTCACACCCCCATTGGATTGTTTGTGTTGGTTTCTCCCTCTTGTGCCCATATTTGGTTGTTCCTGTTTGCTGTTCGCGTTAAGTCTTATTAGCAGGGCCGTGCAGAGACCTTTAAAGGGGCAGGTGCTCAAAGTATAAAAAGGGCACCTGGAACAAGGCATTTAAGAGCCCCTCAGGTCCATCACCTCATTATAGGCATCCAGTTGCTTACGTAATAAGTAACAATGTCATTAATAAGTCAAATAATGCATTATTCAAAGTTTTAATTGCATTTATGTTTAGTTCAGGACTCAAACAATAGAATTAGTAATATTTTTATCACTATAAAAGGGGCTCTCTAAATAGGGCTGTGCTCAAAACATCAGTACAGCAATACTGTACTGTATATTGTGACACATTCCTTGCTGATATACGTATCATTACAGAGGCTTCTAGCAGCCAATGCTGTGAAGCAGTTCTGAGAAAGAAATGGAACATAAAAGACCATTTTGATGTTTAAAAGAATAAAAAATTCTTTGGACCTTTTAATTTTGATTAAAAATTGTGTATTAAATTGTCAAACCTAAAGATTTTCTTCTCTCTGTTTAACACAATAATAAAGAACAGCTGTTATATTAAACTCTGTGTGGTCACTATTGAAAATATCTGTGGCCCCTGATGTATTGTATAGTAAGATTATAGACGGTAGAATATTAAGGCATAAAATGGCATGATATATAATTCAGATACAGGTTCACACAAAAACAAAATATATTGTACAATGGAATATCAGCCTTTACACCATTAAAAGGGATAAATCGAGTTTATAATTTATTATATTTTATTTAAAACATAAATAGTACTGTCTTAATTGTTTAGATTTTTAGAAGGCACATTAACATCTTTCACATTGTGTTTGCTGCATAAAAACTAGGTCGATAATTGCAATAATTTGACCATAAAGAGCTGAAAAATGTGGAAATAAAATTCATTCTCTGTCACAAGGGGGCGCTTTAGGAGCGCTGAAATACTACGGTTTCCATGGGAACGGCTAAACACAAAGCAGCAGCATTAACCCTCTGGGGCCCAAGGGTGTTTTGGGGCCCTGAAGAAGTTTTGACATGCCTTGACATTTGTGCTTTTTTCAGTATGTTAAAAACATATTAATATCCTAAATCTAAATACATTGTATTTAGCACAAATTGGACTACAAAAATATGTAAGCAACATGAATGTACACTTTTAAGTTTTTGAGAAAACAATGTTTATGCGTGCATTTTGAAAAACTAAATTTTTGAAGTCACTGAAATAAGGTCATCTAACACATACAGAATATTTATTCTCGGGACTTTCGAGAATTGGATGTGGTAGGCTTGGTTTTTTTCTACCAAATGATGTGAAAATCATCTAGTTCACTTGTTTTCACAAAACAGTATATAGATTTAAATTTTTGAAGACACTTTTTGTTTAGAATGGCTGTATGCGAGAAGGCGTGAATGATCATGAATAATGCTGTGATTTACACCTGAGAAGACAAAGACCTGCATAATGAGCCGCATAATGAGCCATTCAGTCGGATGTTGACTGAGAGGAAACAACAGAAAGAATAAAGGAAAAATGAAAGGACAAAATAAATATATATTTAGTTTGAAGCGTATTTTGAATATATTTAACTATCACACAAAATAACTTGTCTTTCACTTGTGAGTGCAGTTAAACTTTTTATTAGGAACAAAAGTAATAAACAACACAGAAGTCAAGATGTCGAGGGTGCAATATCCAAATCACTTGCAGGAAACTTGAACACAGGAAAACGGGGAACAGCAGAAACTGCAAAGAAAACAAGTAGATGTGAGCAACACAATGATCTGACAAAGACAGAGCTAACATGGAGAAAACACATACACTACCAGCCAAACTTTTTATTATTAAAAGTTTTTTTTTTTTTTTAAGTGAGCAGTTTTTTTTACATAGTAAACCTATTTCACAAAATTAGATAATTATTTTTCTTTAAAAAAAGTACCTTTGACTGGTAGTGTATAGCATAGGCGTATAACAGTTAGGTGCAAATAAAACAGTGTGAGATAAATACAGGTGTAAGGTTTGTAATGAAGTGATACAGGAGAAACCATACATCTTCTACCTTTCATACAGATTACTTAAAAAGAGAATAGTAGTTTTTTATTTGAATTGGTTTATGTAAAAAGTAAACATTTCAAGCTTTCTACAAGTAAATGCATTATGTCTGTGAGGCACGTAATCACTTAGATTTAGGTTTCATGCACGTTAGTTTCATTTACGTGTCTGTGAAAAGATATAACAGAGACAGTGAAGGCAGAGCGCGTGCCCTGACTGTTTTCTTATTTTCATAAAAGCACAGTGTATACAAATAAAAATATACCCTCTACAGTTTCGAATGATGTATTGGTTGTATTTGTACGATCAAAACTGACGGAGAATTTTACATTCTTTTCGGAGTTATTACAAAAGCGTGCCTCAAATGCGCCAGCGCGTTTTTCGACCAAAGTTGAAACATCCTGTCATCATGAGACATTTAGATGCAGTGAAATGAAACATACTTTATAATGTTTCACTTGCTGTAGTCAGGAAATACAGTTGGCAAAAAGTCTTAACTGGTAAAATGTGTGCACATTCTGTCACAGTAACAACTTACAAATATAAAAGAAAAAAACTTACTTGTGTAAATATCTCATCTGCTGGTTCACGCCATGTCTCATTTAATGTTCATCTTCTGAAGTAAGTTTTATTCCTGACAGCCCGTCTTCTTCCAGAAAGAACTAACTTGAAAGAAAAGAAACTGCTTTCTCCTTTGTTTACTGTGATATGGGCGTCTACTTTTGGCGCGGCGCCCTCACGTGGACGATTTGAATATGAAAAGATCGAATCGCTCTTGGGCGTGATCTAATTAAAACTAATGAAGCAGACAAGAGAGACTGGACATCGTGTTGGTTTCATACGGATTACTTTATCACAGAATATTTGATTTCAATAAACATTACTTTATTTGAAAGTATAGATATCAAGCTTTCTCTAGACATATTGCTCATGTCTCTGTGTTGTGTATTGGCTGAGTTATAGTCTATTTTAATGACGCGTTTCTGAACGAAGATCACGGAGATCAACGCGGCAGACAGCACACCCTTTTTGTTTTCTTTATTTTGTAAAATCACAATATTTTTTTGGTTTTGTGAGTATATACAAATAAAAGTAGACCCTTTACAGATTCGATTGATGTACTGCTTTTATCTGTACAATCAGAGATGACCGAGTAATTGAAGTTCCTTTTGGGAAACTGCCACAAAACGCGTATACGCGTGTTTGGACCCCAGGGGGTTAACGCAGTTTTATCAGACGTGAAATGAAAATGCAAACACACGTTTCTGAGGACAGTTGGTTCCCTTCAGATTCATTCATATAAAGACATCAGTGCAGTGTTTTGACTTTGAAACGTGCAGCGTGCATATTTATTCAATGACATCACTGCCTTTTGAAGTTTAATCCAGCATTATCGCGATTCTCGTCTTTCCGTCCCCAAATGTAAGACCTCCTAAATTATAATTAAGTCTTTTCTTATACTATTTAACATATATAAAACTTTTTATGGCCTTATATTTGACACAACCTAATTGAGGAGTTTTTAAGGACCTGCAGGAGCCCTCTCCTTTACGATAGATTTATGATTTTTTTTTTACATGACGACATTAACATTATCGGCAGCTATTTCAGAGCAGACTACGCATGCACAAACTATAAAATAGTATAAATACTCGTGCATAATCTCTTTCCTTCACGTCATTCTTATGATAATAAGTAACGTTAAATCTGGTGAAAACACCACGAGCAGCCACGAACCTGTCTATCCTTGGCGTTATAATATAAACATGATCGGATCGTCCTGAACTTCCGGGTGGGGTCGTCACGTGACGAGGGTCATTCTATTACAGCTAAAACATTATTAATTAATTTTACTAAAAGTTCGATTGGGCAGGCTGTCGCGAATTCGATATTTTTATAAATATTTTATTTTTATATTATTACATAAAAAAAAAATCTTAACAAAAGGGCACTTTGATCACCAGGAGCCAAAAGGGCAGGTGCTCAAGCACCCTCCGCCCCCCCCCCTCTGCACGTGCCTGCTTATTAGTTATCACCATCATCCTTGTATCATTAACCTGTCTATATTAGTTGGATTCTGTTCAGTGTTTGTCTGATCTCAAGGTTACTTTGGTGTGTTTCCTTACCTTTCTTGTGTGGATTTACCTGTTGTGGATATAATTAAAGACCCATCATACACTGTGACAAACATACAGTAACCCCCACTCAGGAACTAATCAGAAGCCTTAAGTTGCTTTAGATAGAATGTGTTCTAAACGATATCTAAGTAAGGACATCACTTTTAGTTGTTCAGCAATTAAAGCAATCTTTGCTTTAATGTGTACAAGCGAGATTATATTTTCTAAATAACTTGTGGTTAACAAGAAATTAATTTTAAGGTGGCATTGCCTCCTCATTCCTAACTGGCTCATGCCCAGTCAGTGGATCACTTTTCTCTCCTGGTCTCTTACCACTTAAGATTATATAAATTCAACTACAGTAATCAACATTTGAAGTAGATCAAAACTTTCATCAAAGTGTTCCTAAAACCAACACAATACCCGTTCTTGTCTTAGAACAACTTTGATGAACCTTTTTGATTCACTTCAAATGTTGACTACTATATTATTTTCTCTTGTAAACTATTATATGTTAACGTCTTTTATGTGAAATATCTTATTCAGGTCAGTGCCAAATAAAAAATAACATGCATTTGGTATGAGCCCTCTTATTTTGATAAAATAATTAACATTTTGCAGATTCTGCAAGGTGTATAAAAAGGTATATCTATCTATTTTTAAAAGTACACGTTTAATAGTATATATTTGTATAGTTTTACTAATCTAGTGGCAAAGTTTTCTGCACTGTCATGACAGAAAAAAAGCACCGTTTTCTTTCGCGTCAAATTAAAGATTATGTCAGATGTGCCGGTTTTCATGAACATTCGTTTATTACTTTGTCAAACACAATTGGAGGCGCAGTAACAGAATTCAGCCACTAGGTGGGGATGGTGATTCAGCACAACGAGTGAAGAGACGGAAGAAGGGGCTTGAATCGTGTCTAGAGCACCTGTTGGCGTTCGGCAAGGCACAGGTAAAATTAAATACAAATTTAATATGAATTGTAAACTATTTTTCAAACTGTAGAGCGTTTTTACACTCAGGTGGGTAAGTTACAGTTATGTTTATGGTCACAGCACCATGGTGATTTGAGTTTGTTTTTGTAAACATTTTGTAAGCATTGTTTTATTCTCCCTCATTAGACTGTGGGAAATTATAAGCACTCAGAGGGGCACAGAGTTCCTTGTCAGGCATTACATGTACTACTAGAGGGTACATAAAAAGCAACATTTTTAACCACAGTGGTTGCAGTAATCAGAGCTCCAGATCAGAACCAGATTTTGAGTCTGTAACTTTATTGTGCACTAACAGTACTATTTTATATTTTTATCTTATTAAAGTTACATTTTATTGTGTGTGTGTGTGTGTGTGTGTGTGTGTGTGTGTGTGTGTGTGTGTGTGTGTGTGTGTGTGTGTGTGTGTGTGTGTGTGTGTGTGTGTATATATATATATATATATATATATATATATATATATATATATATATATATAAATATAAATACTCATCGGATTAATTTGAAACTGAAAAATATGTTAAAATATCCAAATAAAAACATTAAAATGTAAAAAGTACAGAAAATGCCATTAGAGGGTTTGCACTTACAGTAAGTCAAGATGTGTTTAGTTACCTGGATGCATGACCATATTGGCGATACGCTGATGTAAACAACAGCATGGACTGCATGGTTAATGTACAACTGAATATGTTGTTCTGCTAATTTATGCTGTCTAAACATCTGTAAAGATGCATACAATTAATACTGACTAACCCTCTTCAGTCATTTTTGACCAAAAAATTGTTTTGAAATTTTAAAAATCGTCAGAATGAGATTACCCTTGGTGACTTTTGTTGCATTAGCTATGTGAGCACACAAAAAATTACTGACATGATTTGGATATGATAAGGGTTAAAAAAAATTACATAGGAAATGAAGGAAATACGGAAAACTGCAATAATTCAAAGAATCTTTTGGTGGTACAAGCTACAAATCAGCCACTGTGCTGAAAAAAAAGTGTTAATCAATCAAGCTATTTTAATGTGAAATGTTGCATTTAAAAAAATAATAATAAGGAAATAATTAAATACAAAAGAAAAAGTAAATCTAGTGGAAAGAATTGTTCATTCAAATTAAGTATTGCATAGTATCATAAAAACTCCTTAAAATTCTAAATAATAATCGCAAAATATTATTGAACAAAAATGTATTTCATTGATTTTCCTGAAGAAAAAAAAAGGTACTTTTTAAGGCTTCGGTCACTTTTGACCACGAAGGAGCCAAGTGTGACTCCTAAATGAAGAGGCCCAGAGGGTTAAGATATTAGCCTATTATTTCACCTACCTGACTGGAAATGATAAGCAGAAACACGAATGTTGTCAAGATTCTTGCCCTGGAAATCCTGCTTCAGTTTGGCCAACCAAAAACGCATTTTATTCCTCTGTTTTTTGCACTCTTCTCCTTGATTTGTTATAGCTTTTGGCAGTCTATAGTACTTCAAATGTTTTTCCCGGTCCGACCGATTAGTAAAGCCCAAGTCATGACAATAATTGATCATTTTCAGCAGCAATAGTCAGCAAAATATCCAAGTTTCGTTCTGGTCAGTGGCTTTGTTTATGTTCAGTGCCGCCAGTATGGCCTAATAATGACGCGTCGTGAAAACAATTCAATTCAATTCAAGTTTATTTGTATAGCGCTTTTTACAATACAAATTGTTGCAGAGCAGCTGTACAAAAGTTTTAGGCTACTACAATATATTTAGTAGCTTATTAGTGGTGAATACTGTATGTTGAGTCGATGTACATATGATATAAATATTAAAATCAGTAACTGTGTAATCAAACAGATGATGAACACTAATTGCAATGGTTATGTGCTGTAATCAACTTGTAGGAAAATTATGTAGTGCTGTATGTTGTTTCAAGGCTGGCATCATCTGCGGTCCTCTGAGGGGTTGGCATCATCTCTTCTTCTGAATCCGGGCTGAATCTTGTGTAAACCCTAGTTACCACGGGATGGAAATCCCATGGCAGAGACAGAGAAACAAAGAAATAATTAGCGTAGCTGCTGTTCCAACTTCCGACCAAACAAAAATGATGTGTTTAGCCCAAGCTGAAGAATATTAATGTGCATTTGATCAGATGTAACTGAAATTACAACGTTATGAGATACATTATGTGAATGCTTGGCTAAAGAGATGAGTCTTTAATCTAGATTTAAACATAGAGAGTGTGTCTGAACCCCGAACGTTATCAGGAAGGCTATTCCAGAGTTTGGGAGCCAAATGAGAAAAGGCTCTCCCTCCTTTAGTGGACTTTGCTATCCTAGGTACTACCAAAAGTCCAGAGTTTTGCGACCTTAGGGAGCGTGAAAACAATCCATAAGGCAGCTTCCTAAGTAAGCATTAAGGCAGTTTGCTGGTTTTTGGAAAGGAGCCATCATGATTTACCACATTTGCGTATATGAAGTGTGTCTTTTCTGGCTGTTTCAAGTACTACAGCTTTTCTCTATTCAACCTGAAGTGTCCTCACTGCAGTAGGCTAATTGCTATTCCTCCTCTCGCCTGACTGTCTGATGTTCTCGGGCCAGTCTGATGCCGCAGCCGTAAGCGTATCATTGCCCAGCAGCTCACGCATCTCGCAGCAGTCAGTGTAATGGTAAACAGGGTCAGAGATTTCTCCTTCCTGAATGACTGATGTGAATCCAGAGTTCGAGAGTGCCCTTAAACGGCTTATACAAGCGTGATTTTCTCCTCTGGGTTGGCTTATGATGGCGTGGAGTTACTTGCTAGTCGAGAACACACTGGAACAGATTGTGAACAGATGAATGCTGTCTGGATAGCTCATCTGAACAAATTCAAATAGACTTTAATTGAGAGAATGAGTGGTCTACCAGTGAAGGCTGAGAAGATATCATGTGTTAAATTGAGTTTTGACTTAACAGCATTATGTACAGAAAATATGTGGAATTTAAAACTGCAGGAATGAAAACCAGAACATGGATATCTTGCCCAAAAATTACAATTAAGTCAATATTTACTCTCTCACTACTTCCAAACCTGACTTTTTGGATCTTCTGTGAAACAATAGGTTCAAGTCAATAAGTTCCAGAGTTGTTTAGAACTTCAGTGTTGTTTAAAATGTCTTTTTCTTTGTGTTTCTCTGCGTGTGTTCCACAGAAAAGTCATACAGGTTTGGAACAACACAAGGGGGTAAATTGGTTTAACCACATGAGACCTACAGTTTATATAACAGATCTTTCATTGAGTGAAGACTATGAGTTGGTCTTCTCCAACTACATACATTAGTGTGTGTGAGAGTATTGGACATCCCAAGCTTATTTAAAGGCCTAGCTCATGTCAGTTGCAGTATTTCCACAATGCTTCCCAGAACTCTGTGGTCCTCTAAATAGCCGTGTTGGGCTTGGAAGCATTCTGAAATAGTTTTTGCTTTCTACAGGCTTTAGTAGAGACATGGGTGTCACAGTGTCAAATGTCAGTTACTTCCTTCTTTTCTGTTCGTCTGACTGAGCTTCTTCCATACTGTCATTCCCCTTGGGCACATTATTAAGTAGCCTTGAGCGCCTTTTAGTGTGCTTTTAATAGTAGAGAGTTTCAAATAACTACACTAGTGTTTGTTAGAATGCTGGGTGTTAGGGGCCATTCTCACAGGTCATGTTTTTGCATTTAGAAGCTGCTGAATGAAACATGAGACGTGTTTTCAAAGATGAACGGCTTTTAGCTTGGGAGTACTTTCCATGGTAGTCAACACACACACATACATACACTTCCAGTCAAAAGTTTTTGAACGGTAAGATTTTTCATGTTTTTAAAGAATTCTCTTCTGCCCACCAAGCCTGTGTTTATTTGATCCAAAATACTGCAAAAGCAGCAAACTTGTGAAATATTTGTACTATTTTAAGTAACAGCTTTCTATTTGAATATATATTCAAATGAAATAAATAATAGAAATGAATACTTTTATTTAGCGAGGATGCTTTACATTGATCAGAAGTGATAATAAAGACATTTATAATGTTGCAAAAGATTTCTATTTCAGATAAATGCTGTTCTTCTGGGTTTTTATTTATTTATCAAAGAACCGATGATGCAGAAGAGATCAAAAGAGACTCTTTAATAAAAAAACACACTAAAGTCTGAAGATCAAGGATGACTTTTTTTCACAAAGATAGTAAGAAGCTGTTTTCAACAATAAATGATAATAAGACAGAATGAATTCTGAAGGAACGTGTGAGACTGAAGACTCAAGTAATTCTAAATAGTCAGCATTGCATCACAGGAATAAATTCCATTTTAAAATAGAATATATTAAAATAGAAAACAGTTCTTTTAGATTATTTAAAAAATGTCAGAATATTATTGTTTTTAATGTATTTTTGGTCAATGCAGTGTTGATAAACATGAAACACTTCTTTTAGAAAATCTCACTGACCTCACTTGTGAATTGTAGAATATTTTTTATTAATTATCTGTCAATTTAGTATGTAGTTTAGAGCATGTTATATTTTACTTTTTTTTAATCATTATGTTTTGTTTAAACCCTAAACATATTGACCATCCTTTGAGACCATTAATGAAAGTGTCATCCGCATTATCTTGCTCTTTCGAATCACAAAGGAAAGTGACCAAACCACATTAGAGAAATCCTGTATGGACGGAAAGGATGAAATCATACTTTCGTCTTTGATGCCAGCGTGATATGAGTCTGATTACTTGCCCTTTAAAGCTCATTGACTAGATGTTTAACGGCTACTGTGTTTGAAAAGAACAACATTTTCAAAAATCCGACTTGTTTAGCTTGATTAATAATGTGTCGTGAGTCATATTATGCTGTTAAGGTTGATTTATGAGTCCTTCCTGGGACATTTGGTCATGGGAAATAGCATTCAGTACTGTATGTACCATCACTGGGGTGGATTTTGAGGGAAACAAGGCTGGACTAGTCCAACATGGCAAGTCGAAAACTTAGGATATACACTCTTAAAAATAAAGATGCTTTAAAAGGTTCTTCAAGCGATGCCATAGAAGAACCATTTTTGGTTCCGCGAACCATTCAGTCAAACGTTCTTTAAAGAACCATCTCTTTCTTACCTTTTTATAATCTAAAGAAGCTTCTTTAGCCACACAGAACCTTTTGTGTTTTTTGAGGAAAACATTTCAGGATATTTCTCCATATAATAGACTTCTATGGCGCCCCCGAGTTTGAACTTCCAAAATGCAGCTTCAAAGGGCTCTAAACGATCACAGCCATGGAAAGAAAGCTCTTATATAGCAAAATGATTGGTTATTTTCTAAAAAGAAATTACACTTTATATACTTTTTAACCTGAAATGCTCATTTTGCCTAGCTCTGTGTGTACTTGGAGATTAAAAAGTATATAAATTGTAAATGTTTTTAGAAAATAACTGACCGTTTCGCTAGATAAGACCCTTTAGAGCCCTTTGAAGCTGCATTTTGGAAGTTCAAACTCAGGGACACCATAGAAGTCTATTATGGAGAGAAATCCTGAAATGTTTTCCTCAAAAAACATCATTTCTTTACGACTGAAGAAAGAAAGACATGAACATCTTTAATGACAAGGGGTGAGTACATTATCTGTAAATTTTTGTTCTGAAAGTGAACTACTCCTTTAAAGGTTCTTTATGAAATCCATTTAGACAAGAAAAGGTTCTTCCATGGCATCGTGAAGAACCTTTATTTTAAAGAGTGTACTAAATAATAATCTAATGCATGTTGAGTTGTGTGTATTTGACTGTGCCTTTTTGTTCACTAAGCTTCTTGTGTATGTTGATTTCATGGATTGCTAGAAGTATGTTTAACAAGATTCTTGATCTCATTCTGTCTTGTTTACCACACAGCATAGTAAAATTATAGATGCCATTAATGGCATTTTATTGGCAGGTTATGGCTTTTAGCAAACACAATGAGTTGCATCCATCTCACATCAGATCACCAGAGCTAACAGAAGCAGGATTGGTTTTAAATGGCAGTTTGATTAGGTCAAACCTAATTATCTTGTCTTATTAAGTAAAATCCCTTTCAGTTTGCCATCTGGACAGCATTTGAACTTTTCACCCTCTGTGCATTAAGAAAATAACAATATTAAAAGTCAAAGCAGCTTTTTACAATTCAAAAACTGAAATTTATTGTAATCTGGTGTATCCTGAAATTGCAATTATGCTTTCTGGTGTTTCAGATTCAAATGTTTTATCCTTTCATTAGCTGGTTTGAGATTGTTTACGGATCATCTACAGTAATACAATACATGCTCCCTTCTGACTAGATTATTTCAACTGTTTGACTGCAGTTTATCTACTCAGCTGCCCTTATGACTTGGAAGAAGTTAATGCTTTGTACAGCATTCGCTCTTACTGAATGTTTAACTGTTACATTATCCAGTGAGAATATTCACAGATAAATGCATGCAGAAAGATCTCATCTTAATGGTATCAGCTAAGCACATTATTCCAACTGTAAATATTTAAGTGTTTTTGATTGGCGAGTGATTACTAGTTCAGATAAATTTTGTGTTAGTGTTGATGTTTATCCGTCTAAAATCCAGTATTTTCTGTTTATTTGCTGACATGCATAATGACTGTATGAAGGAAAATCTATCATACAAATGGGCCATCACTTCGCAGTATGTATTGCAGATCAATGTTAGCCAAAAGCTGCTGACGTGTTTTAACATGATCGATGATCATAGTTTTTTAAAAAAAAAGTGTTTAAGTGCTTCATTTACATTATTCCATTGTGTAGATTTCAGGGGACTGTAAATTGCTAACACTCATTGAATATAGTAGTAGATTTTCAACTGAAAAAATTAGATGAGACCATCATCCTTTATCCATATTCTTCTATGTGTTGCATGTAATGTTTTCATTTGCATAAGCTTATTTGATAATGATTATGCATGTGAAACAGTTTGGCACCAGTTCTGAGCATCTGAGGAAAATAAAACTCTTTTAGCGTGTATCTTTTACATCCAGAGAAAGTTACTCATTCTAAAGTTGAAAACATTATATTGTGAGGTTTAACAAAACTGTAACAAATAAGACCGGAAATACTTTATATGGAAAAACGTGCGCTAACCTCATGCGAAGAACTGTTGAAAGTTTAGTTTAGTTTGCTAATTAGTTCCCCTGAAAAAGAGGAGAACAGAAGGTAAAATAAATAAAATAAAAACACCCACTCAGTTTAGATTGCTTGCGGAAAGGTAGCCTATGTATCAATGTGTGACTCATTCAAAAATTTCATACATATGTAGATGTTTTCTTATAATTCATTATTTATTTTTTGTTTTAAAGGCTCTAGGAAGAAGGTTTTTCATGTATTTTCACCAACTGATTTTCCATTATGTTTATTAAGGGTTTGACGTAACATGAAATAAAATAGAATACAAATTTAAATAATACACACATCAATTTTTATAATTCATGAACGAAAACATTTTGTAATATGATTTTGATGTACATTTTCCATGTGAATACAATGTCTGGGTTTAAAATGGCTTTCAAAGGATGAATTTTGAGATTTTAAGTTTTCAACTGATATA
This sequence comes from Garra rufa, assembly GCF_049309525.1. NCBI lineage: Eukaryota > Metazoa > Chordata > Actinopteri > Cypriniformes > Cyprinidae > Garra > Garra rufa. Next base: position 30,790,283 of record NC_133368.1, on the reverse strand, counting down.
TTGTTTCTTGTGATTTCTAAAGTGTGATAGGGAAAAAGGCAACAAGGAAGTTTATGACAAAGATCAGAACTCCTGTTATAAAGTAGATTTTGAGGTTCATTCTGGTCATAAATTAATCTATTATTTTTCCTAACACCAAAATTGTTTAAAATATCTGTTTCTGAGCTTTAGACCTTTCCAACAATATTTAGTTAGTCATGGTTAGATTATGATTTATTTGTAAAATGGTAAAGTAAACTTGGCCGTCCTCAGAGGGGTTAAAAAAATTGTTTGTGTTTTGAGAAGTTGTGAAGATATAATACTTTGATGTACACTGCAAAAAATGCTTTTCTTACTTAGATTTTTTTGTCTTATTTCCAGCCATAATATCTAAAAAATATCTTAAAAATAAAGGTAAAATTCTTTTTCTTGTTTTTTTTTTTTTTTTTTTTAGAAAAAACAAGTCAAATTTGAGGGTCTTTTTGCTTGAAACAAGCAAAACTTCTGCCAATGGGGTAAGTAAAATAATCTTTTTTTTTTTTTTTTTTTGCTTTCCAATTGCCAGATTATTTTGCTTGTTCTTAGCAAAAACTCACATAATTTTGACTTGTTTTTTCTTTTTTGATTTAGAATTTTAGAATTCTGAAAATGAATTACAAAAGTTAAATTTTTTTTTTTTAATTTCTCATCACTTAGACACCAGGTACACGCCATGATGAGAATACTAATAAGATCTCAATCTGGCTGCAGCAAATGCTTTATCAGGCTAAACAAATGTGCAAATTATTACTTACTATTTTGTGGCTTTTGATGGGAAATACCACATAAATACAAACAATCTGATTTGGTTGTATAAAACTGAGAACACTGAACCTCATTTTTGAGGGATATCCAGATGCCACTTTTCTAAATTCATTGACTGATCCTTTCTTTCAATAGACGTATCTATGACCCTGTAAAATACAATATATTTCTACATCTATTTTGGTCTTTCCGCTTATATAAAGGCTTCTCAAAAGTCCAATTCCTCTACCGATGTTGACTTGCTATTTTTAACACCAGCACAAGAGGTGAGGATGAGTCATCTTTTATTTTTATGCTAAGGGGTTTAGAGATCACTCTGAGCAATGAACAGGTAGAGACGGATACAGAAAGTAGTCCGCTTTTCATCTAGGTGGGAATGCAAATTATGACACTTTTGCAGAATGGAGCACTTAACAGAGAAATATAAAATACTCCTCACCATTTATCCTGTGTAGGATCACTGAAATGCTAGAGCCTAAGGAATTAATTATTTTTGTATAATGTTTTGGTTTAGCTTAGGTTCTGTTGCATTTTCTATGCATAGTTATATTAACAGTGAAAGCCTTATTAAAGTTGCACTGGGTGATGTTTTTTTTTTTTTTTTTTCTAGAAGTCATGCCCACAGGAGGTCAGTGGTGATCATGCTGGGAAAGGGAGATGAGTAAGATGTGTAGCTCATTTATGTTTTTTCTTTTTCTATATGTGACCCTGGACCGCAAAACCAGTCAGGGTCTTTTTTTTTTTTTAATTGAGTTTTATGCTGAATAAATAAGCTTTCTATTGATGTATGTTTTGTTAGGACAATATTTGGCCGAGATACAACTATTTAAAAAGCTGGAATCTGAAGGTGCAAAAAAATCTAAATATTGAGCAAATCACCTTTGTTAGCAATGCATATTACTAATCAAAAATTACGTTTTGAAATATTTACAGTAGGAAATTTACTAAAAATTATCACAGAACACGATCATTACTTAATATCCTAATGATTTCTGGCATAAAAGAAATTTTCATACAATGTATTTTTGGCTATTTCTACAAATATACCCATGCTACTTAAGCCTGCTTTTGTGCTCCAGTGTCACAAATGCAAGGCTATAGCATTCAAAACTAATTTAAAGAGGTTTGGAATGTCTTCCTTAATGCTATTTTTGCTAAGTAGAGCTTTGCAACGTCCAAAACCGTGATGTCACCCCATATCTGGTTACTATTTTGCATTGTGTGCTGTTGGTTTTCAATGGCAGTTTTACATCCTGAATCTCCGGTATTGTTTCTGTGAAACAATTGACTGGTGGTGTGTAGGTGTCATTTTCCAGTTTGGATTTTCAATGTCATAAGGTGTTTGCGCAACTATCAGAGCCCTTTGTAGGCAGCTTGAACAATAAGGATTTAAGTAGCATGTTGTGTTTCAGAAGCCTCTCTGATGCTCCACAAAATCATCCTCTGGAAACAGGATTCTAATCAGCAGGCAGAGAAAAAGGGGTGGTGTTTGATTAATGATGCTCCTTAAAGCAAAATGAAATGTCAGTTATCTCACCGAGATCTCTAAATCGCTTTATCAACACAAAACAAATCATTATTCTAATCAGCAAAGCCATTATTACCACAAAAGTTATTACAGTAGTTATCAAAATCAGGTTCTAAGCAAAAATGAAGGAGTATGTAGTCTCTGATATATCTGAAACTTGAGTATGAAGGGGTAAATTTGGATGAGGAATGAAATAAGATGTAGGAAATCTTTAAGGAAATTTAGAACACTCAGTATTTTTTTAATGAATTAATTCTGTGCTTTCTTTTTTGACCTTTTTAGTTTGAAGGCGTTTACGTTCTATAATCAGGTCCCTGGTGCATCTACCAACCCAGAAAACGTGAACAACCCAGTACATTTTTTGCACCTATATTTCGCACTCCCCGTGACGTAGAAAGGGGATCTTATTATAATATTACTGCCCCTTAATCTGCATGTTTCCACCTACAGCGCCACCATTGTGTTTTTGCAAGCAACAATTTAGATTAGATTAGATTCAACTTTATTGTCATTACACATGAACAAGTACAAGGCAATGAAATGCAGTTTAGGTCTAACCAGGAGTGCAATAAGCAGCAAGTGCAGGATAAAGGTATAATTTATAAGTTATAAGTGCACTTATAGGAGATATGTACAGGGAGAAGCTATGGATAATATTGACAGATGAAGTACTGTGAGCATAATTTACAGATGATAATTAACTACAATTAGAATGTATAAATAGATGAACACAATATACAGGTTGCTATTAACTATAATATAAATTGCAGGTAGATTTGAACATAATATACAGGTTGCTGTTCACTAAAGCAGAATTTACAATTAGATATAGATTTATCACAGATTTACAATATTTATATGTGCAAAGGAAATGTGCATTTACAAATGGGTATGTACAGTGTAGTGCAATGAATATTAAATAGTGCAATGGTAATGGGGAGAGTGTAGGGTGCGTGAGGGGGGCAGAGGTGTCAGTGGGGGGCAGAGTTCAATAAGGAGACAGCTCTGGGAAAGAAGCTGTTCCTCAGTCTGCTGGTTCTAGTCCTGTGGCATCTGAAGCGCCTGCCGAAAGGCAGGAGAGAAAACAGTTTGTGGGTGGGGTGAGAGGAATCCTCAAGAATACGGCGTGCTCGACGCAGACAGTGTTTCTTATGAATGTCCTCAATGGATGGGCATAGAGTCCCTATAATGCGTTGAGCAGTTTTCACCACCCGCTGCAGTGCCTTACGCTCCGCAACAGAGCAGCTTCCGTACCAGACTGTGACACAGTTCGTAAGGATGCTTTCTATCGTGCAGCGATAGAAGTTCACCAGGATAGCTGAGGACAGCTGGTTCTTCTTAAGTGTTTTCAAGAAGAACAGGCGCTGGTGAGCCTTCTTGACCAGGCTGGAGGTGTTGGTGGTCCAGGATAGATCCTCCGCAATGTGGGTCCCCAGGAACTTAAAAGATGAAACAGACTCAACAGCCATCCCGTTGATGTGGATGGGTTTGTGTGAACCTCTTCTTCCCTTCCTGAAGTCCACAATGAGCTCCTTGGTTTTGGTGGTGTTAAGGAGCAGATTATTGTCTGTGCACCACGTGGCCAGATGCTGGATCTCCTCCCTGTAGGCAGTCTCATCGTTGTTGCTGATGAGACCGATCACTGTAGTGTCGTCTGCAAACTTGATGATGGTGTTAGATCCGTACACAGGCCTGCAGTCATGGGTGAAGAGGGAGTAGAGGAGGGGGCTCAGCACACAGCCCTGTGGTACACCAGTGTTCAGTGTGACGGTAGTGGAACAGATGTGACCTGACCTAACATGTTGAGGTCTGTTGGTCAGAAAGTCCATAATCCAGTTACACAGTGAAGTGTTAATGTCCAGGTCTCTAAGTTTGGTGATTAACTTAGAAGGTATGACAGTGTTGAATGCTGAGCTGAAATCAACAAACAGCATTCGTGCATACGTGTTTGTATTGTCCAGGTGTGTGAGTACAGAGTGCAGCGCTATGGAGACTGCATCATCTGTGCTCCTATTGCCACGGTAGACAAACTGGTGTGGGTCCAGTGAGGATTGGAGAGAGTTCTTGAGGTATGAGAGAGCCAGCTGCTCGAAGCACTTCATAATGATGGGTGTGAGTGCTACAGGGTGGTAGTCGTTCAAGCATGTTGGGTTGGAGTGTTTTGGCACTGGCACAATGGAGGTGGATTTAAAACATGTGGGAACAGTTGCTTGGGCAAGGGACATGTTAAAAATCTCTGTGAATACCCCAGCGAGCTGCTCCGCACATGCCCTCAGTACACGGCCAGGAATACCGTCTGGTCCAGCAGCCTTACGCGCGTTGATCCGGCTCAGTGCGGTGTGTACGTCAGAGGAGTTTAGTGTGATGGGTGAGTGGTCAGTTGACAAAGTGAACTTGGTGGCAGTCTCTTTATTGTCTTTCTCAAAGTGAGCATAAAAGTCATTAAGCTCAACCAGGAAGAAGACTTTAATGGCTGTGGGGGTGGATTGGCTGGGTCTGTAATCGCTGATGGCCTGAATGCCCTGCCACATGTGTCGAGGGTCAGAGTTAGAAAAGTGCACCTCTAGCTTAAGTTTGTAGCAGTGCTTGGCCTTTTTGATGCCCCTCTTCATATTAGCCCTGGAAGTGCTGTAGGCCTGTGCATCACCTGATCTGAAGGCAGTGTTGCATGCTTTCAGCAAGAGACGCACCTCCTTGTTCATCCATGGCTTCTGATTTGGGTATATGGTGATCTGTTTCTGGGTTGTAACACTGTCTATGGTGGTGTTGATGTAATCCAGAACAGAAGAAGTGTATCTGTCAATGTCCGTGTGAGAGCCACAGGTGGCCTAAGAAGCAAACATACTCCAGTCTGTGTGTAGAAACCTGTCCTGGAGTGTGAAGTCTGCCCCCGCTGGCCACACTTTGATGGTCTTCACTGATGGCTTCACACGGTTGATGAGGGGTGAGTATTTAGGGGTGAGGAACAAAGAAAGGTGGTCTGATTGTCCCAAGTGGGGGAGAGGGGTCACAGTATTTGCTTCAGCCATGTTTGTGTATACATGGTCTAAAGTTTTGTTTCCTCTGGTGTAACAGAAAATGTTTTGGTGAAATTTGGGGAGTACTGTCTTTAAGTTTGAGTGATTAAAATCGTGCACCAAGCTTTGTTAACATAAATGCACAATCCTCCGCCTCTGGTCTTACCAGAGTCATCTGCCGTTCTGTCTGCCCGGAATGTTTGGTGCTCAGTTAGAGCAATAGCACTGTCCGATACATGGCTGTTTAGCCATGTTTCAGTGAAGATCATGACATTACAGTTCCAAAGTCTCTTGCTGTGGTTGATGTGGAGTCGAATCTCGTCCATTTTGTTCACCAGCGACCGTACATTAGCGAGGAAAATGCTGGGTAAAGAGAGCTGGTGTGGTGTTAGCTTTAGCTTAGCTCTTAGTCCTCCGCGCTTCCCCCGTCTTTGTTTACGGTCGCGTCGCCACCTACGAGCACTTCCGCCCGGCCGGGTGCGAGTCGAAGATTGCTGATAAAACTGTCGGGAATGTACAAACCAATATCCAAAAGCTCCTGTCGGGTGTACGATGTAAAGGCACTACTGTTCGGTACGAACAGACCCGAGCTGAGCAGGTAAAATACTGCAAATTTGCAGAAACTGGAGAGACACTGAACCTTGCGATGTGTACGCGCCGCCATCTTAGTCAGAACTGGTGTACCAGTTCAGACGCCATGGCGAAAGTTCAAGCAAAGCATGCTAACTTTTCTGTCTTTTGCCACACAACACAGAACGCTATTTAGAGTCCCAGCCTCAGAGTAGACAATAGAGCAATAGATTTATTTACTGTATATTACACTGATGCCACACAGATCTGATATGTACATGCTAATTCTTTCCCAGTTGTTTACCTTCACTACGGTGGCCGAGAGAGGCCAACGCGCTGCAAACAAGAAAACACATGCAAACAGAAAAAACGACAACAAATTAAGAAAACATCTTCATCAGTTTGACAACACAGGCGCTGCAAATCCTCGCAACGCAAACACAAATACGGAAACGCGCTGCAAATTCTCACAACACAATCAAACTCAGTAACGTGCTGCGAACACACGAAGGCGCTACAAACTAACAAACGTGCTGCATATAGCACGGTCCACAACGGAAATGTTTCAGGGGGACCTCAAAAAGTGACGAACTCATCTGGGACCTGATTATTTATATCACTATATTACCTGATTATTTATATCACTATCACCTTAAGTAAATTCTGCACGAAATAAATTTGATATAAAACCTAATTAAATTGAATCTTAATTTTAAGATGGCAGTACTGACATACAGATATTCCAAATATAAACAAAAGGCATAGAAACTGCAATTTTACATATTGTTAAAATGTAAAGATTCATACCCCTTTACATTGAGCTTATTTGTAACATCAACTAAGACTGATGAAAGCTGTAGAATAGAAGTGTTGTTCCTTGTTAGAGTGTGTTAATTTCAACATTTCCTGATATATTGTTAAATTAAGTTTATTTTGTTAACTTTAATGAACTATGAAATAACTTTAATGATCAATATATAATTAATATTAATATTTGTATTAATTTACAAAGTATGGTTTAGTACCTTTTTAAAAATAGTAGAGCACTATTTTAGTTGCCTTTCAGTATCCATTTTCAAAAACCATCGGTCAATTAATTGGTATCGGCCAGTGTGGTCCAACCTAGCTATCGGTATCGGTAAAAACCAATATCGGTTGACCTCTAGTTTTGAATATGCACCCTCTATCGGCGAAAACTTACATATTGTGCCTTTAAAGGGATAGTTCACCCAAAAATTAAAATGTGATGTTTATCTGCTTACCCCCAGGGCATCCAAGATGTAGGTGACTTAATTAGAACACAAACAAAGACTTTTAACTCAAACCGTTGCAGTCTGTCAGTTGTATAATGGCAGTAGATGGGCACTAAAAAAACATGCACAGACAAAAAACATGCACAGACAAATCCAAATTACACCCTGCGGCTCATGACGATATATTGATGTCCTAAGACACGAAGGATCATTTTTTTGCGAGAAACTGAACAGTATTTATATAATTTTTACCTCTGATATACAGCAATGTCCTGAGCATGTACTCAGCATCCGGCATGTTACATGTGTACGTGCTCTGTTGTAGTATACGCAAACGCCAGAAGCGATCTGTCGAGTATATACGACACTCATTGTTTACACAGTGCACAGAGATTGTATGTATAGCAGCTATTCAAAATGGTAATTACTTGCACTTATCCTGATTGTTCAGACCGATTTAAAGCTAAAAGATTACGTTTACTTACGCAAACTCATCTGGGACTGTTGACCGTTCACCGATTCCCAACTTTTGAGCCTTATTGTTTGAAGTTATGGTTGCTTGCTCTTTGGCTGGATATCAACACACCCATAAACTTAAATAATAAAATAATAAAATAAAAGTGTGGAGGGTCTACAGCAGGGATCATCAAATCTGGACCTCGAGATCCATTTTCCTGCAGAGTTTAGCTCTTACCCTAATCAAACACACCTGAGCATGCTAATCAAGGTCTTCAGGATCATTAGAGAATAACAGGTAGGTGAGTGTGATCAGGGTTGGAGCTAAACTCTGCAGCGCATTGGACCTCCAAATCTGTGTATGTTTATGGGTTTGCATTTTTCTTGTTAATGCTTAAAGATCTTTTGGTCAGTGATGTGTCTTTCATAATACCCCAAAATGCCATTGTGCAACTTGCAGTATTTCTGTGCTCTTTTGTGTTCTTTCAGCGTACAGTACATCTACTCTGTATTCCTGAAGTACAAGTTTCCCATCCATAAATCTGCACGCTTCCTCGTCAGCACTACTGAATGATTCCCATGATTGTCTCTAGACGCTGACCCCAGAGAATGCGCATATCTTTCAGACAAAAGGAAGAAGTCATAAATTCCTGCAAGTGCTAATATTTCTCATATGTTTTTGGATTTGAACATGGTGAACAGTCATTTGCACAACATATGGGATCAGAAATTTTAGTAAATGAGAGATAGTGAAGGCTCATTTACCTCAGCGTCATGTGCCAGCAGTGATGATGACTAATGATGTGCAGCATGGGAAGAAATCTGTTTGGTTTTATCCCATAGAGAAGAGACATATGCACATGTACTGTATTACATCAGAAACAATTTCCTCTCTTTCTTGTGTTTTGATTTTCCATCTCCATGGTAAACCAGTAGGATATCACGTTTCTGCATCACTTGCGCTTGGTGTGGATTGTTAAGGAAAGGTGTGCTATTATTTTTTCAAAGTGAGAAAAATTACCATTTTCACCTGGCAGATGGTACTGAGCTCTTGACTATTAGAAACATTGCAATTGGTTGAAATACTCATAGCAATACCTCATAGCAAGTATGTAAAAAAATCTGTAGTAGATCTTGTACAGATTAAAACAGTTTAAAAATTACAATCAAAATAAAGGTTCTTTATTGGCATTGATGGTTTAATGAAGAACCTTTAACATCCATGGAACCTTTTTATTCCACAGAAGGGTTATTGTATAGTGCTAATATTTTAATATTTCTTTAGATTATAGGTCAGTAGGTTTTTTGAGATTCAAAAAATTGTTCTTCATTGGCATTGCTGCAAAATCACCCTTTTGGAACCTATATTTTTAAGAATGTAGATCTACTTCACAAGATTTTACAGTTCAACCAAATATTTCATACACCTTGCAGAATGTGCAGTAGTTTTCACCCCTGGCTCTTAATGCATCATGTTTCCTTCTGAAACATCAGTGAGCGTTTGAACCTTCTGTAATAGTTGCATATGAGTCCCTTAGTTATCCTCAGTGTGAAAAGATGGATCTCAAAATCATATAGGCATTGTTGGAAAGGGTTCAAATACACAAAAATGCTAAAAAAAAAAAAAACAAGTAATTTGTGGGACCTGAAGGATTTTTCTGAAGAACAGTGGGCAGTTTAACTGTTCAGGACAAACAAGGGACTCAACTTTCACTAACAAAAAAACAAAACAAAACAAAAAAAACACACTTGTGGATTATTCAAAGATAAAATATAACACGCATTTTGTATGATCCTTTCTGTTTTGGTAAAATAATTAACATTTTGCAGATTCTGCAAGGTGTATGTAAACTTTTGACTTCAACTAAATCCCAGTGAATGCATTTTTAGACATCCACGAAGCAGCAATGTTTAGCAAAGGCTGCATTTTCTCTTTGTTTGACCTCAGTGCTATCTTTTCACTGGTTTTATTGTCTCTATTTCCTTTGGTTGCAGTGATAGTGCATCCTACAGGAAAACCCTAGCAGAAGTTTAAAAAACACACAGTGAAAGGTCAAAATTAGCATAAGCTCCCTGTCATGGGGGCAAGCTTTTGGCAGGATGTTAGTTAATTTAAATATATTTACAATTCTATAACAGATAACGGCAAATAGTGATAATGTTATGCTCTGTCTACATCTGACTCCATGAAGAGACACACAAAACAAAATCTAATGTAGCTAATCGAAGTGGAACCTTCTCAGGGGAGCTCAGTGAAGATGTACTCTATGAACAGCTTTGTCACAGTTGCTGAAAGATGCAAATTATGTCATCTATTTCCCTTGAGATACTGCAATTATAGCCTAACATTTTTAGCTCAGAGACAAGCATCAGTTCATTTTTCATTATTTAGATAACGTTACCAGAGATGAATCTTTTTAGGGGAAAAAATGCTTTTAGTCGTCTGTTCAACTGGTTTTAGTAATTTTTTTCTGAGGTGGACTTCCAGCAGATTAATAAATTACATTAAACACTCAATTGCAAGTAATGGCATACATCAATATTTGTATTTTAACAGTGTATATAAGCCTCCAAATGAAGATAATAAAAAAAAAAAAAAAACTTTGTTGCAGAAGCATAAGAGAACTGTATAAAAACAAGTGGCTTTAGATGTTTTTACTAAACATATTCAAAAGTTTTTGAACAGTAGGAATTTTAATGTTTTTAAAGAAGTCTCTTCTGCTCACCAAGCCTGTATTTATTTGATGCAAAAACAGCAAAATTTTGAAATATTTTTACTATTTAAAATAACTGTTTTCTATTGGAATATATTTTTAAATGTAATTTATTCCTTAGATTTCAAAGCTGAATTTTTAGACCAGTCACATGATCCTTCAGAAATCATGCTAATATTATGATTTGCTGCTCAAAAACATTTATTATTATTATGTTGAAAACAGCCGAGTAGAATTTTTTCAAGTTTCTTTTGATGAATAGAAAGTTCAGAAGAATGGCATTTATCTGAAATTAAATCTTTTGTAACTTTATAAATGTCTTTATCATTACTTTTGATCAATTTAATGTATTATTTCTTTTTATTTCAGATAAATGCTGATCTTTGGATCTTTCTATTTATCAAAGAATATTGATAATAATAATAATAAAATATTTCTTGAACAGCAAATCAGCATATTAGAATAATTTCTGTCCAATCTGTCCAAGGTAAATGTAGTAGCTGTTCTTTCTCTACTATTTTTTTTCTTTTAAATGGTTGAAGTACATTTGTCAGATAAATGTCTTGGATGTTGTCAAGCCTTGCATGAGAGTTTCTGCATTTTTAAGATGCCGTGTTAAGATTAAGTTGAAAAAATGATTTAAGAACCCTGCATTCTGTTCCATTCCATTGCAACATGTAATTGTTTTTGAATGCAAGAACGTATCCTGTGTGAACAGCTCTCATTCTGTGCTTCCTGCTCCATGTTTGTGGCTGGACTGGCTGCCGATTTGTGGAAACATGTTTTACATTTATGTGGTATGCTACAAGCTTCAATTGCTCCGATAGCAGGAACTTTTTTTCTTTTTTTATCAAATTATTTTGCACGGAATGAACATGTTACAATGAGATGTTTAAAAACAAATAGCATATTATGTACACCTTGAATTTCTTGTGTCATGCGGTTCAACTAAAACAAAGATCAGCTTCTTTGGGGTGTTTCCGCCTAAATAAGACACATTCACTCCAGCTTGGAAGAAAAAAGGGTACACCATGCACAGATTTTTTCTGAAGCATTCCATATTTTCTATACAAGTTGCCTTTTAAAGCCCTGTATTGATTTGATCTGTTGTTTGGTTATATAACCATGTTACATAGCAGATGGAAAACAGCTCTCTCAATTTTTGTTATGTAATTTAAGGCCATTATAAATACATTTTCATCTCTTTACACAGAATGATGTAATGCCATTCATAATTCGCACAGAAATTGCACACACAGATATCATTGCGAGTGGTATTTCACCAGATGATTGCTGTAATTTGTATTCATTTATGATGTGCAAAAATGCATGTCGTCTTGAGTGCACAAACCAGCCGTTTAAGAGCCTGCAATACTTTCTGTCCTATTGTATCATTCTCTGTTCGTTTCGGCAGCCGCCTCATCCTATTAACAATGCTGTTTGTTTAGGGTTGAAAACCCTCTTTGGTGACAGATTGTGTGGGCATTCAAAAAAATGCTTATATTTCCCCTGGATTCTTATCCATTGAATAACACACCCCGTTCCCCATCCGAAAGGAGTATCAAAGAAAGACTGTAGCAATTCTACCAACAGGGTTCCAGAAAAGGAGGTGGAGGAAGGCACTCCTCTCCATTCTTCTGCTGCCTATGTTTGTTTGCTTGCTTTCTGTTCATTTCCTTTCTAAATCTAAGGATGTACAGCTTTAAGTCAATATTTAGGCTAATACGAATAGCACAGGGAACAAGTGGGCTTTTATGTTTAATTTGTATTTTTATTCATCTCAACTGACATTAAGGGTTACTGTTAGAGCTTCATGATTAGATGAAATAAAACACAAATTGTGATATAGCTAAGTGTGGTTATCAAATCTTAATGGCTAAGATTTAATTGTATGTGTTGTGTGTTTCAGAGTAAAGCGTGGCACTGTACTCTTACATGCGAAAAGCTTATTCGAAGATGTTTGCCACCATCTTTGGGTTGTTTTAATGTCTATTTTGGAATGCAACATGCACCAATCGTCTTCCCATCCTTTAAGTGAAAAGCACATATCAACAAAAGAGAAGCTTTAAGAGCTCCTTTGTGATAGTTTAATGCTTAATTTTTTAAATTAAGAAATATTAGTATTGTAATTCTGCAGTCGAATTGTAAAATTGTAAAATATCTGCAAGGAGCGATTACTGGGATTCAAGCACTTTAAGGCATTTAAGCACATATTCAGAAAGACATGTTGCAAGCTTTTTTTTTTGCAAATGCAGGTAATTTACCATTGAAAAATTGTTTTGTAACGTTTATAACTGTTATAGGTTTCGTGACTCTTTAAGTTTTCCTTTAGGCTTTATAGGATTTTGGGTAAATTCAGACAGGCACTTTTTTTTCTAAACAAGCCTGTTATAGCTTCCCAAAGGGTAAATTTCAACTTATTGTTATTATTAATTTTTTTGGATAATTATTGACCTATATAGAGCAGGAGTGCCCAACCCTGTTCCTGGAGATCTACCTAACTGCAGACTTTAGTTCCAGCTGTGCTTCAACACAGCTGTCTGTAATTATGAAATGCTACCTAAGAGGTTAATTAGCTGGTTCAGGTGTGTTTGATCAGGGTTGGAGCTGAACTTTGTAGGATGGTAGATCTCCAGGAACAGGGTTGGGCACCCCTGAAAGAGTCCAGAGAATTGTACTGCAGTGTTTTTTTTCCAGATGCAAGAACTAATTCTCAGTTGTTGTTTTTTTTATTGTTAGTTTTAGTTTTATTTTTGTCTAATTTCTTACAGATCTTTGGGATCATGAATCAAACAGGCCCCCCGAGTTTCGTTCCAATTGGCCTCAGTTAACCATGTCTAATATAGGTGCTCAAGCTTCATCTGCCAATGGTGGCCATATTTTTTTTTATACGCAAATGTCCTTATAAACACTTGTGGCACTTTGGACCAAAACCGTGCACAGCTAGCGATTTATTTAATGTTGATAGGACAAATTGGTTGCATAGGTATAGCCAGTTGTATGTGTGTTTTTTTTATTTATTTTTTTATCTCTTTCGTCATGCGACCTCAGATTTAGTTCTTACATAAGTGTTCTAAGTTTGGCAAAGATATCTCATTCCATTCAGGGGTTATAGGCATTTTACTAAAGTGGCTCTGCCCCTTTTAAACATTTTGGCATCCCTTTGCGAGGTGAGTCGAAAATTAGACTTTTTTGATAATTATTGATCTTCACTCTTTAGAGAACCTTTCAGCACTGGTTTGGTTTCGAACGAGCGATAAGCCTTAAGTCTTGGCCACACCAAGCATGATAACGATAACTATAAAGATAACATTCTAAAAATCGTTTCAAATTTAAGAGAATAGCAGTGTTCACACCACAACTATAACGATAACGATACAGGGCAACAATATCGTTGGGATCACTTTCAGAATAATTTTTTTTACAGCTGATGAACGATAAAATACTGACAGATAATCAGACTTTGAAATTTAAAAGGCTTGTGCATTTGAAATAGCAGGCGACATTGTAGAGAAGCAAACAGACATTTCACAGCAAACAGAGTAACATAAAACATAAAATTGCTTCAGGAATTCAGGGCTAGTTTGGATAATGTTGTCTTGCCTCCTTTGAAGGTGCAGTAGAAAAGAGTCCGTATTGTTTTTATTTCTATTACATTGACTATGTTAGAGAGACGCTAGATTCACTGTTTAGATGCGCTGGAAACGTGCCTGCTGAGGACATCTGCTGGTTGAAGTCGTAACTTGCAACAAAAATAGTTATCGTTGCATTTATAGTTATCGTTATCGCTCTTGGAGTGAACGGGCCTTAAGACTATAGTCAAGTGGATCAAAACCTTTCATCAAAGTTGTCCTAAAACCAAAACAATACCCGTTTTTGTCTTACGACAACTTTTTTGATCCACTTCAAATGTTGGCTACTGTAGGTTTTGCAAAAGTAGGTTTTCAAAAAAAAAACTAAATAACCAAACGTTTTACCAGGCTCACAATCAAATCCGGCCTGCGTTTTGCCCAGCGTGAGCCAAGGATTCCAACAACATAACACACTTGAGCCTGTGACTGACAGTTTAGGAGTTATGAGAGATTCATACTTTTGATCGCTGTAGCGCCCCCTCAGGCCTATTGGGCTGAGCCTTGAGGAAATTGTTGGTGGTGTGAGTACTACCATCCCTCCAAGTTTCAAGTCTCTACGACTTACGGTTTGGTCTGCACGATCAGTTTTATGCAGAGAACTCTGATTTGTGACCATTCTAAGAATTACAATAGGGTTACAGCACTACATGCTTGAACCCCTAAATATATTTAAAGGATTGGTTCACTTTCAGAATAAAAAAATCCTGATAATTTACTTACTCCCATGACATTCAGGATGTTCATGTCTGTCTGTCTTCAGTCAAAAAAAAAAATCACGGTTTTTGAGAAAAACATCTTTTTAAGATTTTTTCTCCATATAGTGGACTTCAACGGTGGCCAATGGGTTGAAGGTCCAAATTGCAGTTTCAGTGCAGCTTCTACACTATCCAGCTGAGAAATAAGGAATTTATCTAGTGAAGCATTCTCTAAAAACAAATGCAAATTTATATACTTTACATACTTTATATACTATATACTGTAGGGTAGGGTGAAAAACATTTCATTTTCTCCTCCAACTTCAAAATCATCCGACATCGTCGTTTTGCTAGATAAGGCCCTTTTTCCTCAGCTGGGATCATGTAGAGCCCTTTGAAGCCGCATTGAAACTGCAATTTGGACCTCTAACCTGTTGGCCACCGTTAAAGTCCACTATATGTGGAGAAAAATCCTGGAATATTTTCCTCAACCTAAATTTATTTTCAACTGAATTAAGAAAGACATGAACATCTTGGACAAACTTTTATTCTGGAAGTGAACTAATCCTTTAAGTACTTGTTTTTTTTTTTTTTTTTTTTTTTTTTTTTTTTTTTTAATGAATACAGGATGAGGTCAACCATCTCTACTTTCTAGATATATAGTGTCCTAATTTTGAGCCAATAAAAAATAAATTACAATAGTGAAGGTATATGGCAGGGCTATTCAATTGGCGGCCCGCGGGCCCAATGCGGCCCGCCAATCATCTTCGTCCGGCCCGAGGGAGCAGCAGGTGGCTTGAATGGTTTTTGCACTAATTAGTTTGTCCACTAGGCGGCGGGCCAGCCAAAAAAGAAAAGCAAGAGAGCCAAGAACAACAACAATCTACCGGAGATCGCAACATCATCAATAGACGGCAGATTTGAAAAGCGCTTGTAGGGCTCCAGACTGCGACCAAAGGGTCGCATTTTTTCTGCCAGTGCGACTAAATTTTGTGAGCGGTCGCAATGGCGCGACCACCGCGTTATTCAACTCATAAGCGCTGCTATTTCTGTTTCATATGAGAAACATTAAACGGCAAACGAAGTGAAAGAGAAACCAAAGCGCGCCACATTTGAGCTGCGCAGCGCGGACCGTTTATCAGCTCGGACCGCAACACAAACACACTTGTCCAAGCTCAGAACAGCATCGGGAACCAAAGTTGATTTCGCGACACTGTTACTGCACAGTGCTGCGAGATCCAGTGAAAAGTGTTTGAATTCGCCCAGAATGAATTTAGGTTGCTGAAAGATCAGTGAGAATCATTCAAATTCTGCTCAGAATTCTGTTTTTAACAGCGCTGATGTACGCTATGTCAGACAACCAGAAGTCACACCAACTTAAGCAAAGTCGAATGTTATTACAGTATTCATTTCAGGGTTTGTACAACCTTTTGAGAGAGAAATTCAAGCACTTTTCAATGACTTTCAAGCATTTTGCACAACCATTTTAAGCACTTTAAAGCTCTTATGATCCAATTTGAATGTTATCTTGATGGCCAAAATATACTTTGTGGTAAACAAACACTTATGTAAAATTAAAAACATAAAATATCGATTATAACCAGTATATGGCAATAATAATCTGTCTATTTTATGCATATACAATTTATAGTTTATGTGAAGATTGTTTTAAAATCACCTAAATTAAAAGCTGTTATATATTTCAGAGCCTATTAAATGTTGGGCTTTCAATTCTACTGTAATGTTGAATGGACATAATTAATATGTAAAACTGAGAGAAAATTCATTTAATAGAGTCACCAGTAGCAATATTGAAATCAATACTTCATTAATAATAGGCTACTTGGTAAAAAGATGCTATTAAACACATATTTAAAAATACTTTGTTGTTTCTACCTTAATTTGGAGGTTCATTGTGAAATTATGACAGTATAAATATATAAATATGCGATTATTCATGATTAATTACAAAAAAATGTGTGATTTTTTTTTTTTTTTAATTGATTGACAGACAGCACCTTAACCTTTTATAGGTGTTGGTGTTGGTAATATTAGTTCATTTTAGTGAAAATGCATTTCAGTGTAATTGTATAGGCCCCCTAGAAAAAGATCGGGACGGCCCCATCCCCTTGGCCCGCTTCAAATTTACAGTTCGATAATCCGGCCCTCAAATGGATCTAATTGAATAGCCCTGGTATATGGTTATGAAGGTGTGAACTACCATTTTCAGCATATTTTAAGGCTAAGAATGGAGTGGAAATGGCAAAATGCATTTTATGTTGTTTTTGTGATTAAATAGTGCTGTTCTTTTTACCCACTTTTAATAGAATGGTGTGGTGTCATAATTTGGTAGATACACCCTGTATCAATTCTCAAACATCTTGTTTTCCTTTAAAAACCATGGGTTTTGCAGACAAAGACAGCTGTAGAAGGGCTGGGTGCCATTTTATATTCAAATGTGTCTTTATTTTCTCCTGTTTTTAGTTTAGAAACGGAGTCAGGGCTGATTTGTGTTTGTTTGTATTTACGTTCAAATCAAGTTGTTTAGTTTTTCCTCTCCCTTTTAGGTAGATGATATGTTTGTAACATTGGCCGTTCCTTCTCCTGAAGTCTTGTTGTTGCTTCTCTAATTTTGTTTTCATTAGTTAATAAATATTATTTGACTTGGAAAAGCTGACTGTTGTGGGACTTGGAGAAGGAAACTCATCACTCGCAATCATTTATTACTTCTCAACTGTAGACTATAGGGAGTAATAGTCTAACTCTCATACTGGCTGCTTGTTTTGTATTATTTGTTTTTAAACAAGATTTGGTGCTTGTAATTTATAGGTTTGACAGCTTTAAAATGAAAAAGTTTTCTGGCTCACTCTTACATTGGCCTCTCTCTTCTACCAGCAAAACACATTTGCTCTAGTTACCCTGGCAAACGCCGAGAGCTTGCAGTTGGAAGTCTGGGTTTTATTTAGGTCATGTTCATGACATCTGCCTAACCAAATTAAAAAGACTCAATCAGACCATCACTACTAGTGCTATCTATCCTTTTCTAACCACTGACACTCTCATTCCTCAGTAGCTTGTGAAACTGTCAGCCTATTCTAAAGGCTTTTATACAAGAGTTATTTCTGGTTATTTGATTGGCACAGACGCTATTTCCTAAAGCTTCTTTGAAAGAGTGTGTACTGTGAAAAGGATTGCATAAATAAATTTGACTGACACCTCTAACTTTCCAGTGTTAAAGAAATAGTTCACCCAAAAATGAAAATTTGATGTGTATCTGCTTACCCCCAGGGCATCCAAGATGTAAGGGACTATGTTTTCTCAGCAGAACACAAATGAAGATTTTTAAAGAAAACCGGTGCAGTCTGCCAGCCAAATAATACGAGTGGATGGGCACCAGATCTTTAAAAATAAACAAAAACATGCACAGACAAATCCAAATTACACCCTGCGGCTCGTGACTATACATTAATGTCCTAATACACGAAACGTTCGGTTTTTGTAGAAATTTATGAATGCAATATTTGACTTGTATGCTACAAATTTCCAGAACAAGTGCTGATATATTTAGTGAACTGGGAATATTCTTCTGCCAGATTTGATGCACCTGCAATGGACTGACGGCCCTTGTGGAAGTCTAACGCAAGCAACTTTTGGTGGTAATGACTGAAGATAACAACTTTTCTCTGTACCATTACAATTCTTTTGGTGAGTAAATTACCAAGTGAAAACTAGAATGTAAAGAACCTGACATGTCTTTTAATTGCATTCCTCTTAAAGGAGACGTTTAATTCCAGGACAAAAATTTACAGATAATTTACTCACCCCCTTGTCATCCAAGATGTTCATGTCTTTGTTTATTCAGTTGTAAAGAAAATATGTTTTTTGAGGAAAATATTTCAGGATTTCTCTCCATATAGTGGACTTCTATGGTGTCCACGAGTTTGAACTTCCAAAATGCAATTTAAATACAGCTTCAAATTGCTCTAAATGATCCCAACCGAGGAAGAAGGATCTTATCTAGCGAAACGATTAGTTATTTTCTAAAAGAATTGACAATTTATACACTTTCTGTAGGACGACTTTGAAGTTGGAGGAGAAAAGTTTTTCAACATACCCTAACTGTCTTGAACTGGAATACACAGAGTACATGTGGAACTAGACAAGATAAGCATTTGAGGTTAAAAAGTATATGAATTGTAATTTTTTTTTTTTTTTTTAAATAACAGATCATTTCACTAGATAAGACCCTTCTTCCTCAGCTGGGATCATTTAGAGCTCTCTGAAGCTACATTTAAACTGCATTTCTTTAGGAATGAAGAAATAAAGTAAATTATCTGTAAATTTTTGTTCTGGAAGAACGTCTGGAGGAACTTCTCCTTTAAGGCCCAAAACACTGCTTGAAGATATTTTAAAACTAATCGGTGAAGCTACCTCTCATAACAAAGTAGTTGCAACTCTATCAATCTGGCATTTCAAGAGTTAGCTACACTAAACCTGCTAAAGAAAAATAGCTTACTACATTGAAGTGTTTTAATGTGAAAATCTCTTTATATACAAGTCAGATATCTAATATAAATGTCAGATGATAAAATTACATTTTGCAGTCAGATCAGTATTTATTTGGCACAAAACAATGGGGAATTCAGATAGTATTAAACTGAAGGTCCAAAATTTCTCCAAAATTATTTAAGGTCTGGTGTATGAACACTCTTAAAAATAAAGGTGCTTCATGATGCCGTAGAAGAACCTTTTGGTCTAAATGGTTCCATAAATAGCCTTCAACATCTGAAGAACCTTTCTCTTTCACAAAAGGTTCTTTGTGACTAAAAGGGTTCTTCACATTTTAAGAAGGTAAAAAGAGATGGTTCTTTAAAGATCCTTTGACCGAATGGTTCTTTGTGGAACCAAAAATGGTTCTTCTATAGTATCGCTGTGTGGCTCCAACCCTGATCAAACACACCTGAACAAAATCATCAAGGTCTTCAGGATCACTAGGAAAACAGGTAGGTGAGCTTGATCAGGGTTTGAACTAAACCAAATTTGAGGAACCCTGATCTAATGTTAGTTTTCCTTCATCGGCTGTCGGCAGATGGTCTCAGGACAGACAGGAAGCTGGTGCTAATTCTACCCCCTCTCATGTCTAACTGGGCATTCATCAGGACAATGACAGGAAACAAAGCAGAAATTTGGTTCATATGGCTCTCCTTTCTATTATAAAATGTGCAAGAAAAGTCAATATATTGAATAGAGGGAGACAAGTTAGAAGTCACTGACCTTTAATTGACTGCACTGACCTCTTGGTTACTCTTAGAGAAGGACAATCTTCCAGCTGTTACTAGGATACATAGTCCTGGTATTACCTTGGTTGTTTTTTTATTTGTTAAAAATACTCTTGGCATAATATATATATATATATATATATATATATATATATATATATATATATATATATATATACACTGTAAAAAGTTTGCTGTAAATTTTACAGTAACTTACTGGCAGCTGGATGCCAGTAAGTTACTGTAAAAATGTTTACAGTATTATTACTGTAAGTGCATTTACAGTACTAAAAGGTATTTACTGTAATTTCATTTACAGTATTTTTACTGTAATTTCATTTACAGTGTTTTTACTGTATCTTCAATTACAGTATTTTTACTGTATTTTCAATTACAGTATCAGTACTATAGAGTTTATTTTCATTTATTTTAAAAAAATTTTACCTGTAAAAACAATCCAATTAACCTACAGCACTGTAATTCAAGATTTTTACCACCCCAACCCCATAAAAATCACAATAACTCATAAGCATTAGTTCTGATAATATTCTTTTTAATTGTTGAAAATTTTCTTTTTAAAAGTACAGAGACTTTGTATCATGGCAAACATACACATACTGAAAAGCAAAAATAAGTAAGTACACTACCAGTCATAAGTTTTTGAACACTAAGATTTTTTTAAAGAATTCTCTTCTGCTTACCAAGCCTGCATTAATTTGATCCAAATTTAATTTATTCCTTTGATCAAAGCTGAATTTTCAGCATCATTACTCGTCTTCAGTATCACATGATCCTTCAGAAATCATTCTAGTATGCTGATAAACATTTTATTTAATTTTTAGATTTTTCAGGATTCTTTGATGAATAGAAAGATATTATTTAGCAAGGATGATTTAAATTGATCAAAAGTGATAATAAAGACATTCATAATGTTACAAACTATTTCTGTTTCAGATAAATGCTGTTTATCTGAACTTTCTATTCATCAAAGAAACCTGAAAAAAATGTACTCCACTGTTTTTAGCATTATAATAATTTCAGCAACATCATAATAATAGTTTTTGAGGCAGAAAATCAAATTATTAGAATGATTTCTGAAGGATTATGTGACTGCAGTAATGATGCTAAAAATTAAGCTTTGATCACAGCAATAAATTACATTTTAAAATATATTCAAAAAGAAAACAGTTATTTTAAATAATAAAAATGGTTCAAAAGTGTATTGTTTTTGCTGTACTTTGGATCAAATGAATGCAGGCTTAGTGAGCAGAAGAGACCTTCTTTAAAAACATTTAAAATCTTACTGTTCAAAAGCTTTGTCTGGTAGTGTAAATAAAATAAAATCATACAGTAAAAATGTGTTTGTGTTGTGTTAAATTTTAGTAGTTTTGAGTCAAAGTTGACAAGCTCTCTGATGAGAAACGGCAGAATGGGATTCAGGCTGATGCTTGCTGTTTGCACCCTCTTTCCAGAAGTCCATCTGATCTGTGACTGTCAATGCATTTGCTGCCACAAAGATTGACTGTCTGAACAAACCTGCAAGCACAAGAAAAACAGTGTTTAAAGAATTTGCCTCAACTGTCAAACTTGGTGCTGTATGCATTTAAAAAAAAATTATATACTACATACGAACGCAGTAGTAAGAAAAAAAACTGAAGAAACTTTTTCTTGAATTTTTTTATAAAGAATTTTATGAATGGGTCAGTAAGTCACTGATTCTAGGTGTTTAAAAAAGGTAAATTCATTCAGTAATGAAACACTGCTGTGTGCAGAGATGCACAACATGGCTTTGTTAAGAACCGTTTTTACTAAATGGAGCAAAAAGACAATATTTTCTTCTTGATTTAAATCACTTAATATTACATTCTTGTTTATTGAATTTTGTTGCCCTGACACTTAGTAAAGTCTGCCACAGACCATGCTAAATGCTAACCAATCTGTTCATATAAACATTCTAAACAGGTGTGTGTTTCCTAGAAAGTCTGTGCATATAATAGGCCTACTATGATTAAAAATCTATATTTGTTGCTTTACAATAACTATACTCTAAATTGACAGACAGTAAGATTGCTATTATGAATTTAAAGGTTACAGTAAGTTAAAGATACCTGAAGCAGCTGCATTTTGCTGTTTAAATGCTGGTTTAATAGAAATAATTTTAATGCGCATGCAAACTCAATCTTGATGGTAATAAAAAACATTCCCAGGAAATAAATACCTTACAAATGTGTACTTTAAATACAATATAACTTGCTTAGGATAAAAGCATCTGAAAAATGCATGAATGTAAATGCAATGTAAAACAAAATATGTTTTAGGTTACCTTATTCTGCATGTCTGTAAAATGGACAGCTGGCTGTGTGATGATTCTGCCCTTGATGGTCAGCATCCAGTTAGTGCTTGGAGAAATCTCCTGTAACAGACAGTGTCACAACACCCTTTTAGTGTTACTATAGTTTATGATCAGAAAAGACAACTACTGTACAGTAATACAATTTACATTTTTAATAAAATAAACATTTATAATATTTATTAGCAAAACTTGCTATATTAATATATTGCTAGCCCGTTACTCTCTTTAAAATGTTAACCCGTTCTGTGAGTTAGTGGAGAACAGCAGTCTGTGGCTAATTTAGTAACGTTAACATTAGTTAAGTTGACGAAAGCAAAAGCTTAACGTTACCTGTTGTTTGCACTGCGACGACGGCAATCACCAGAAAAGACTCCAATACACCTCTGATGCAGACGACATGACCACGAGACCACAAACTTGAAAATAAAACACAAAAGAAGCACTTAACCGCGGTGTTTCAGCTTTACCTCAGTGTTTCATGTTAGCGCGCTGTTTATGTCACGTCTGTCACTGAATTTAGGGACCGTCTATAAAGTTACATACGACATTCATACACACATTTCTTACTTAAACATCATTTGAAGAGAATTACCTTGCCAGCTATAAAGAAGCAGCGTTGAAAAGATATTATGCTGCTCTGTGACTAACGTTGAGTTTGTCAACTTCGGCTTATGGACATTATTAGCTTACCAGTTCATGTTATCGTCGATACTATGGCAGTCATTCACAAGAAGAAGATCCAAAATACACCTCCGACGTTACAGACGACATCCAGACCAGAAACTTGAAAATAACAAGCAAAAGAAGGGATTGAAAATACTATTTAAAATCTCCACAGAAAAAGCGGTGTTGCTTAACGCACTTTACGTTACCTCAGTATTTCACCTCAGTTCGCCGTTAAGCTTGAGTAACGTTAAGGGCTCGTCAGACGAGCTAACTTGCATTAAAGGGCAGCACAATATACAAACGCGTTTCTCGGTTTCACTAAAGTTTATTTCGACTAATATATGTCACCTTAAGTTACTCACCAGTCCATGTTTTCACCGGCGTTATGGCGGCGCCCCGGCCGTCAGTCAGAAAAAAAGGCTACCGACATGCAAAACACGATGAATATTGTTAGTTTGCTGTTAACAAGTGAAAACATCTTAAAATTGTTCAGTTTTTCATAAAACAGAAATAATATACTAACCTTTTTGTCAAGTTATTGGTGCAACATTTCTCCTTTTGTCCTTTTTACCGCCACTTCCTCTCAGCAGGAGAGAAAAAAAATCGCCCTTGCCATTGGTCAATTTTTCGCGGGCAAGTTCACTACTGTAAATTTACAGTAGTTTACTGTAAACGGATTTACAGTGGTGGATAATTACAGTAATGATCATATATTTTCCCATAATCCTTTGCAGTTTACAGTAAAATACTGTATATACATTTTACAGTATCTTACTGTAGATATTACAGTAAAATACTGTTCAAATTACAAAAATCGGTTACAGTGTATATATATATAATTTTTTTATATATATAATATAAAATAATTATATTTAATTAATTAAATATAATATAATTTTTTTTTTTTTTTGAAGCAGAACAAATAGGAACATGATATTTTACTGCATTTACTTTGATAGTTGGTATATTGGTATATCATGTAACTAAAATTTTTTTATTGTAATATAAACTCAGCAAAAGAAGAAATTTCCCTTTTTTTGATTGTTGTATTTTAAATACAAAGCTTTAAATACAAGCTTAAGTAAGCTATGAAAACTGGCAATGAATAAATAATGTAGTTATTTAAATAATATAATGACACCAAACTCATTTAAATATTTTGATGAAAATACAAAGTGAATTTTCAAATAAAAAGGAACACATTTATGTTTTAGTGTTGATAAAGCAGTATAAGCTTTGCTGTGGGGTCAACAGGAAATAAACTTCTGTAGTTATATGTTAAACTGTGTTAGTCTCTTGGTGAAACAGGAACTTTAAGACTTTAAGTCACCACCCAAAATGTTTCATTTTATATGATCAGCCAGAAAAAAGGTTTCAGAAAGCTACAGTCATCACTCCGCACACACCGAATGTTTTGATCTACCAAATCCATTAAATAGTCATTCTTTATATGCTCTCTAGAGTAGCTCTGGCTTTAACCTGTAATTGTGGGATTACTGTCACTTCATCATTCTTAGCTCAGGCATTGCCTCTTCAGAATGCTGCTGCCAAAACCAGGGTCAATGACGTCACGTGTTGTAATGGGAGGACTGAAATTTATAGCTCAATGAATTGCCGCTGTGGCATTATTCCGACACGCCACACTTCCTTCAGCACCACCCAACTGCAGATCTCCACTGCCTGACGCCCCTTCCCCCAGGCCATGGACTTCTAATGTTGTTTTCCATAGTGTTAAACATTCAGA
Organism: Garra rufa; assembly: GCF_049309525.1. Lineage (NCBI taxonomy): Eukaryota > Metazoa > Chordata > Actinopteri > Cypriniformes > Cyprinidae > Garra > Garra rufa. The sequence goes on along the minus strand of NC_133368.1, from coordinate 30,765,593 downwards.
CCTGACCAGACTAATGAGCGTGTTCATCTGTAGTGCTGTTTTTCATAAAACTTCAAATGGTTAGTTTAGTTGCTCTTTCACAGAGCATTAGTGGCATTATTTTGCATTATCTGAGTCAGACTGAGATGGAAGTATGTGATACTTGAGCAAGCTCATCATTGCATGCCTCACTGTCATCAAGTCACCATAGCTACAAACACACTGCAACTAAATACAGTTGTCACTGCATGGGTTCTGTCCACACAGAGTTTGCTGTAGTTCATTAATAACAGTTGCATTCTGTAACCAAACTCACTTTTCAGAAATTATTTTAAAGGGGTCCTATTATGCTTTTTACTTTTAGAATTTTAGCCAGTGTGCGGTGTGTATGTTTGGGCATAAAAAACATCTACAAATCTCAAAGTCCACTCCGAAGGGAGATATTCAGTTTTTAAAAAATCCCTTTTCAAGAACTACAACGAACGGCTCCTTTGGACAACAGCGTTTGTTTTCCAGATGCTATTATGTCACAATGTAAATCCCGCTAACAGAAATTCAAATCATTGGCGGGTTGGGAGGGACGAGATGGGGGATTCACCTTTAGCGATGTAGCATGGACAGCTGCTTCTGGGATGTTTCAGCAAGCCGCAGGGTGACTCGTATAAACACAAGCATTGACTAGAGTGACGATTATCGGTTGCCGCATCGGAACCGCGCCGTAGACGTGTGCAATGTGTGGTAAGAGATTTATTCATCATAGAGCAGGGTTCCCCAAATCTTACCCTGGAGGTCCAATGCGCTGCAGAGTTTAGCTCCAACCCTGATCACACTCACCTACCTGTTATTCTCTAATGATCCTGAAGACCTTGATTAGCATGCTCAGGTGTGTTTGATTAGGGTAAGAGCTCTACTCTGCAGGAAAATGGATCTCGAGGTCCAGATTTGATGATCCCTGTCATAGAGTGTAGATAGCTTCATTAGCGGAGGGGACAGTAAAAGCCTCCTTTAGCGATCCGATGTGTTTTTGTAAGAAAAATATCCATATTTAAAACGTAAGAATCATTTTAATCTAGCTTGCGCAGTTGTACACAAAACTTACTGTTTTGGGAAGGGGCGTGGCAGGACTGAAACACAGTCTAAGCTGCTTGCCAATTGCAACGCAGTGGGACTGCTAACCAATCACAACACATTTCTTTTTTCAGAAGGGGGACCTTCATCAAACCCGGAACTAATCGAGCCATTTGTGCCAGCCTGGGGAGAAAGCTATTGTAATAATGTAAATTATGTGAAAAATAATGCTTTTTTCGAACCACCAAACATGAGAGCATGTTCTAGTGCACCCCCAAAACAAAATAAAGACTTGTAGAAGAGCATAATAGGACCCCTTTAATTTAAATCTGGTGTCAAAAAATAAATAAAGAATATTTAATAACTTTAAATCAACATTATAGCTTGTCCAAAGATGCAGAAAATAGCTTTACAAAAAATTGGTGGACATAACAATTTCTGTTAGCTAGTATTTTTGTCATCAAAAATAGCTAATGCTAAAAATCTTAAAGAGATTGTTCACCCAAAAATTTTAATGCTGTTATTAAGACTTTTGTTCATCCTCGGAACACAAATTAAGATATTTTTGATGAAATCCGAAAGCTTTCTGACCCTCCATAGACAGCAATGCAACTGACATTTTCAAGGCCCATTAAAATGGTCCATGTGACATCAGTGGTTCAACCTTAATTTTATGAAGCTACAAGAATGAGAATACTTTGTGTAAAAGGAAAAGAAAATTACAAATTTAGTTCAACAATTTTTTTCTCTTCCATGTCAGTCTTCGCCATGTTTTCACGATGCGTGTGTGGTGCTGCTGAACCAGAATTTACAAACGATGAACTAAGAGAAATGGCCTTTTCACATCAGAACACTAGCTCGAGAAATTGTTGAATAAAGTTGTTATTTTTGTTTTCTTTGCACACAAAAAGTATCCTCATATCTTCATAAAATTATGGTTGATGTCACATGGACTATTTTAACAATGTTCTTATTACCTTTCTAGGCCTCGAACATGAGAGTTGCATTGGTGACTATGCAGGGTCAGAAAGCTGTCAAATTTCATCAAAAATATCTGAATTTGAGTGAGTCTTAGAGGTTTGAAACAACAAAGTGTGAGTAATTAATGACAGAATTTTCATTTTTGGGTGAACTATCCCTTTAAATTCTGGACTCTCACCAATAATAACATTATCATAAATTAGCATAACATTTATTGGTTACAGTCCTTTTTTTTTGACACTTTTCACCTTTTTGCTATATAACACCCACCTAAATTTAGTCTTTAGTATCACTAATTAAATAACAGAATAATCTTCAACAGTCTTACAAGTCACTACAAATTTTTTGTAGTGCACATTATAATGTGAATTTTTTATTTACTTTTTATATCTTAAAGTGTTCATCGGATACCCATTTTCCGCAAGTTAAAATAATTCTTTAGGGTCGTAATAAAAAGTCAAAAAATCAAAAAATACTTTGCTTAAAACAACACCCTTTTTACCTTGTCAAAAACAGCTCTGTTTACAGCGAGCCATTCTGGTGCATGTCCCTTTAAATGCTAATGAGCTCTGATCAACCCGCCTCTTTTTTCTGTGGGGTGACGAGCTGTTTTTTCTGAGACTGTAAAGCTTGCTAACTAGCACATTATTAGAAAAGGGTGATTTGCAAAGATTTATAAAAACAAGGTGAAGCCGGATCGCAACTGATGCATTCCCTTCAAAAACTAAAGTAATCCACTGCGTCCTCAGCAGCTCAGATGTCAGGAGTAAATGATGACTGCTATGTTCAATATTATATCCAACAACAAAACACCTCAATTGATTAGGAGACATTCTTGTGTACTCCTGCTCTGGAATTGAAACAATGGTTTACAGCTCACTCAGGGCGGGTCTACGGTAAGACAGCCATGTCAATCAACAGTTGTGTGGGAGCGGCCTTGGTCTGTGTGACGTCACATAGCCAAGAATCTGAAAATGGCTTAATTTGAGAAAGAGGTTATGATTTATAGGGATTTAAAAAAAAAACACTGGGTGGATTTTATCATTATAGGGTGGTTGTGTACACACACTGCCAACACAGTTATTTTTACATTCGATGACCCCTTTAATTGTAAACTAAATAATATAACATTTTTACCATTTATTAGTTATTGGCCATAACTTGAAAATAATTTATATTAATAGATCTTCCACATTTGAAGTGCAGCTGTCACTTTTGTATATTCATGGCTCATGAGACGTGGTCTAATTCCGATTTGTCATCAGATCAGTAGTGTTTGACAGTGACCGATTGTGTCCTTACAACAAGTGAATCAAAAAAGCTTTCAAGGCATGTAATACCCTGTCATATGGATCTCATTATTTGGCTACTTTAGATGTCACTGCTGTTTGAAATCCTTGGAGAGCTTTGTAACTTACCTTGGTTCTCCAAAGCGATGACATCTGGAGCTTATGATAAATAGTCACTCAAATCAGAATAAGATTAGTTTTATTGGTTAAGTGAATCATTTCAAAATCAGCACTTTCAGTTATAATAGCACGTTGTCTGCCTCATGCAGTGGTACTCTTAGTGTGAAAGTCTTAATTGTTGTGCATGTTCTGTTTTATTGTTATAGCATGTGCGGCCAAACAGTGTAATTCTTGGCTGAGGTTAGATACTGTGTTTTCAAAGCTGGAACCGCAACAGTGACATTTACAGAGAATAATCTAATTGGACTGGATGAGCAGAATTAAAATAAAGGTCAGCGTGGTGCATTGACAAAACAGTGGGATTTACAGTCAAGTGGCTTTTCTTCTTTCTGTCAAAACTGATGCTTTGTCATCAGAATGACATAACTAAAAGCTTACTCGAGACAAGGGTCATGTTTACATAATTTGCATAAATCAGGCTGTTACATAAATTGTTTGTCTTTGTAAGGTAAAGCACACAGACAATAACAAATGTAATCAGTTAAGCAATTTAATCACCCAAATCTACAACTGAAATCTCACGAATTCCAAATTGTTCTCATCATGCTTTGACTGTAGGGTTATTTTTTAAAACAAAAATGCGCTGTTGTGTTCTAAAAGTGTGAGATCGCTAGTAAGAATTCTTATTTTAAATTAAAAATGCTTAAAAAACACATTGTTTTCATATTACATTTTTATGTACTATTTTGGCATTGTGCACAGTGAAAAATAGAAATTATGAATTTCTTGAACATTTGTGTAAAACCTGTTTTGGAATGATCTAAAGGCTGTAAATAGTGTAGAATATTTTTAATTTGTTGTTGTAACTTTTCTTTTAAACTTATTTTCAAGATTAGATTCTGAAAAATTCAGACGTACGTAACTCCATAGAGCAATTGTTCATGTAGGCAGTGCAACTTTTTTATTTTTTCCTAGACACTTTAAACTAAACCCACGTGTGTCCCGCCATGAGGCTTCAAGTGTTTTTAGAGGCCAGGTTAGTCATTGCAGCTGTGATTCATCCTCTTCACAATGCATCACATGTTCTAACCCTCCTGATGCATAATGAGACCAAGGCTGCACAGCAGCATTAATTCACTCCCAAATGGACTTGAACACCCACCTGAGGGACATTTTCACAGGATCAGTGCAAAAACAATACATTTTTGTATGTTTTTTTTATTTTGGAGAAAATAATAGAAACGTATTTTGCTGTTCGGATCTGTTTAAATATGTACATCAGTTAACACTATTTTGAAATCTGCTTTTCAAATGAATGGGATGAGATTCAAAAACAGCCTGGGACCTAACCTAATGGTGACAGTGGGGTAAACTGCATCACCCCCTTATTCAGCAAACTGTAAAGAGTTTTCTGTAAAAGGATTGAAAAAAAAAAGGTTATATTAATTATATTTTTATTTTATTCATGACAGGAAACACTGTATATTATTGAGCCAAAGTACAGCAAAAACAGTACAATTTTGAAATATTTTTACTATTTAAAAGAACTGTTTTTTCTATTTGATTATATTTGAAATGTAATGTATTCCTGTGAATTCAAAGCTGCATTTTAGCATCATTACTCCAGTCACATGACCCTTTAGAAATCATTCTATAATTTCAGGTTTTCTGGTTCAGGTTTCTTTGATGAATATAAAGTTCAGAAGAACAGCATTTATCTGAAATATAAATGATCTGTAACATTATAAATGTCTTGATCATCACTTTTAATCAATTTAAACCATCCTTGCTAAATAAAAGTATTAATTTCTATCATTTCTTACCCCAAAAAGTAAAAATAAAAAATTATAATATATGATTAAAATAATTCAAAAAATGTTTCTTGAACAGCAAATTGGCATATTAAAATGATTTCTGAAGAATCATGTGACACTGAAGACTGAAGTAATGAGGCTGAAAATTTAGCTTTGATAACGGGAATAAATTGCATTTTAAAATATATTCAAATAGAAAACAGTTCTTTTAAATAGTAAAAATATTTCACAATATTACTGTTTTTGCTGTACTTTGGATCAAATAAATTCAGGCTTGGTGAGCAGAAGAGAATTTTTAATAAAACATCAAAAATCTTACTGTTCAAAAACTTTTGACTGGTAGTGCATATCATCCTTTCTTCCTGCCAAGAGGACAATCTAATGGGATAGTTCACCCAAAAATATAATTCTTTCATCATTTGCTCACCCTCATGTAATTTTAAGCCTGTATGACTGTCTGTGGAACAGGAAAAAATGGAAGTATGATGGTAATCAAACAGCCCATTTAAAAATCAATGAAATAAGCATTTTTACCAAAGATCACAGACTTTTTGGACCGGAAATAACCCTACAGTCAAAACATGATGAGAAGAATATTTTGAAGCATGTTGGTAATTAAACAGATTTTGGATTATGGAAAAGCGTGGAAAAGGCTAAAAGGATCAAAATTACGTAAATGATGATAGTCGATCTGGATGTTATTGTACACATACTGTTGCCTTGGACAATTGAACTGGCCAAAACAGTGATTTCCAGCAATCAATTTGGGGAAATCTGTGGTTATTAGTTGCTAGGTAGCAAATGTTCTGGGAAAATTGTTTTTACTTTCAAAACAAATCCCCTTGTGTTTTAATGGTCTTGCGCCATTTATGATTTTTGGAACTAATTCAGACAGACATACGTTCCCATGCATACGTTCCCACCAGAGACAATGAATGAAATGATAGTGATTAGCAAACCACAGCAAAATTAGAAGAACCTTGTAAAGGAATGATTTTCTTAAGGGAGCATGAGCTTTACTAAATATGCTCTACTTCCCTCTGGCAGCAATGTGTAGACAGCTGTGCACTCTGCTCAACTCTGGGGAATTTGATGTTACTGTCACGCATAATTCATCCTTAAAAAGCTTTTAATTAAACTTCATTATAAATATTTTGCATTCTGTTGAACAGATATAGTTTATCAAAACATAGCCAGGCAGTGAGTCCCATTGGATTGGCTTTGTTTGAATTTGCTTGTTGTTGTTGCTGCAAGACTATCCTGATATGAGACAAAAAAGCATGAATGTAAGCATTTGTGTTCAAAATACAGTCGTTTGAGTAAATAAACAATTTATTTTTGTCTTTTTGTTTTGCTTTATTATGAATACCAAGTAGAAAGCTACTTGAGTTGGTGTTGAGATGATTTCTGAAAACCTCAATCATCACAAGTGGGTACAAAAGATCCTTTCTGGTGAGTTTTACACAATCACAGGAAAACTGCAATGCATTTTCCTTCAGATTGAACTGGACAGAAGTTTCCTCTTTTTAGGACCTCCTTAGTATGGAAAACTCTTAAGACTCTTAAGAAAACAAATGATCTCTTCATATAATGAAAACCATGGAAAATACTTTCACACTGTCTGTACCGTTCCATTAGTAGGGCTTGCTAATGTGTGTTAGGTTTGTTTTCTCTTTCCCAGGGTATGATCAGTTAAGGATGTACTCATAGTAGGCAAATTGAACCATACCCAAGCATGTTTGCCCCTCTTGAAGAGGTGGGTCTCACCTTATTAGTGTATAAACGCACTTGGAGCCTCAAACTCTGTACAAGGCGACCGTGCCAAATGTGAGAATGACCTAAGTGGGATGGATTGGCATTAAGTTCATTAGGCGCCACTGAAACAACAATCCTTCTATTCATGGAAGTGAAACATCCAACACAGCACATTAAGGTTTGCAATGTCAATCAAAAAAACAACAACTGTCTGTCAGTACTTTTTGTGCATTACATTTAACAGTATTCTCAGCAAAGAAAACCAAGAAATCTGTGAAGTGTGACAGTCAGGATTTTTTTCCCATTCATTTTCTCAGTTTTTAAAAGCCATAAACCAATCAGCCAAACATTAGTTTGAGCAAATGAAGTATTTGTAAACTAAAAACTGTTTTTATTTATATTTTTATGGGCAAATAAAATATTTTTTTCACAAAACAATGAGAATGACTATAAGTCTAATGAGCAACATTATTTTATATGAATCTTCCTACAGGTTTATGAGTGCAGTTCTCTTAAAATGTATATTTAAGTTTAATATATATCATTTTATTGCTAACAATCTGTTGTTCTACAATCATGGTCAGAATTACTGGCATCCTTGGTAAATAAGACCAAAGAAATGTGTGAAAATTGATCTGAACTGTTAATCATTTTTATCTTTCATTTCAAAAATGTATGAAAAATGTAACAAGGGCCAAATTCTCTTAAAGTACCCTATTTAAGGTTCCCAATATTGTTTTGGGAGTCTCCTACAATAGGTTTACATGTATGCAAGGTCAAAAAATGCTTTCATTTTCTCAAAATATGCATTTATGATCACTTCATAATCCATTGATTATCAAACAATTCATTCGAAGCAGTTCAAAGATTTGGTCTCTCTAAACCCCTCTGATTAGTCAGATTGTCCAGTGTGTTGTGATTGGTTTACAGCATACAGCGAGTGTCAGAAACAATATGGCCATTGCCATAGTTCTATATTTTGAACGCTTGATAGAAAATGTAAACATCTATTATTTATCATAAATACAGTTTGTGATTCAGCCAGCTGGTCCAAATAAAATGTGTATTGAGAGGGATCATACAAAATGTACGTAATTTTTATTTAGTACTGGCCTGAATAAGATATTTTACATAAGACATTTGTATAAAGTCCACAAGAGAATATAACAGTTAAATTTATAAAAATGACCCCGTTCAAAAGTTTACATACACTTGATTCTTACATACACTTGTTGTTACCTGAATGATCCACAGCTGTGTTTTTTTGTTTTGTTTAGTGATAGTTGTTCATGAGTCCCTAGTTTGTCCTGAACAGTTAATCTTCCTGCTGTTCATCAGAAAAATCGTTTAGGTCCCATAAATACTTTGGTTTTCTAGCATTTTTTGTGTATTTAAACCCTTTTCAACAATGACTATATGATTTTGAGATCCATCTTTTCACACTGAGGACAACTGAGGGACTCATATGCAACTATTACAGAAGGTTCAAACACTCACTGATGCTCCAGAAGGAAAATGATCCAGGAGCCACTGTGAAAACTTTTGAACAAAATGAACATGTACATTTTTCTTATTTTGCCTAAATATCATATTATTTTTTCTTTTAGTACTGCCCTTCAGAAGTTTTTTTTTAAGAACAGAGGGCAGTTTAACAAACAAGGGACTCATGTCCATGTCATTTCCATGTCATGTCAAAAACTATTACTAAACAAACAAAAAAAAAATCATTTAGTTAACAACACAGTATTAAGAATAAAGCATATGTCAACTTTTAAACAGGGTCATTTTTATAAATTCAACTATTATTTTCTCTTGTGGAGTTTATGTACAGGAAACGTCTTTTATGTGGAATGTCTTTTTCAGGTCAGTACTAATTAAAACAATAACGTGAATTTTGTATGATTCCTCCTATTTTGGTAAAATAATTAACATTTTGCAGATTGTGCATGGTATATGTAAACGATTGTCCTTTACAAATTACTAATGACTCATTCAGGCTGTACAAAGTTGAATCTTTATTTTGGAAGACAATAACTTTGTGTACTTTTGGCTTTACTTTTTTAAAATATCATTTACATTCACATACAGCTACATTACATTGGATATGTTACGAATCTACCTGGAAGAGGCCATTTGACTACATGGTCATAATGCATAGTGAAAAGGTTAGTTTAAGCTGGAAAATTGCAGAATATAAGTTGAGTCTTAGGGTCAAAAATCCTCTCATCTAAAAGCACTCCAGGTTTTAAATGGAGGCTGCAAAATGTAATAAATAAAAAGGGGGCAATAATTGTGACCAATGTGTGCTGGACAAAAATGATTTCTTAATGACATTTTCCCCAATTTTCAATTGTTTTACTTCAATAAAAGGTTTGATTTTTGTGAATTGTTGGAATAATAAATCAAAAGGATAAACAATGCAGACTTTTTTACAGCCTCATTTCCTTATATTTACCAGGGGTGCCAATAATTCTGACCTTGACTGTATATAGAAAAGATGTAGTCTGAAGTTAAATCTTAAGTAAACCAGAGCACTAACAAATACAAATCTGAGCCCAAACTTGGAATTCAGGGCTTCCGACTGTAGGTCACTTTGGGCATCTTTGGGCCACTCTTGGCCTCTTTTCAGTGTTTAAAATAAAATGTAGAAATTGCTCTAAGTCCCCCTGGATGAAAATTGTTTCCAGTCTTGACTCTACTAGAGGCCCAGCTGATACTATCGTAACGCAGATCAGGTCACAGAGCACAAGTCGTTAAAGTAAGTGGATTCAAGGATTCGTGTACTAATCTAGAGCACATTTTAGACTTCTGTTTCATTCACCATGTAGGAGGAGGGAGAGAAAGAGAGAGAGAGAGAGAGAGAGAGAGAGAGCACTCAAATATACTTGACAGCTCTCCAGCTCTCAGTTACGCAAGAATCCCCACAGGCATCCCATTTCTCGCCTCAGCATCCAGACACTGATGTGCATTAGGGTCTGAGCAACTAGAGACTATGGCTTAGCTCAGACAAGCGGCAAAAAGAATCTGATTGTTTTGGCTGATCTGACTCAAATCCGTTAAGTTGTTCGTAGTCTAGTGATTTGTGAATAAGTCGTTCTCTGAATGATTCACTTCAGATGATTCGCAAACAGTTTGAAAATCACTCCACTATAGAAATGTGGATATAAAACACTACTGGAGATACTTTCGAATGATAATTCACATGAATCTGGGATATTCACATAGTGATCAACATAGCATGTACAGTGGTGTGAATAAGTGTTGGCCCCCTTAATGATTTTTTTTTTTTTGCATGTTTATCACACTTTTATGTTTCAGATCATCAAACTAATTTAAATATTAATCAAAGATAACACAAGTAAACACAACATGCAGTTTTTAAATTAAGGTTTTTTTTTATGGAGGGAAAAAAAAATCCAAAATCACTTAAACAGGACCTGCCTGACAAAGTGAGTTAGCTCAAAAGATCCTGAAAAGCTACACATCACGTTCTGCAAGAAATTCAGGAACAAATGAGAAAGAAAGTAATTGAGATCTATCAGTCTGGAAAAGGTTAAAAAGCCATTTCTAAAGCTTTGGGACTCCAGCGAACCACAGTGAGAACCATTATCCACAAATGGTGAAAACATGGAACATTGGTGAACCTTCCCAGGAGAGGCGGGCCGACCAAAATTACCCTAAGAGCCCAGCGACGACTCATCCAGGAGGTCACAAAAGACCCTACAACAACATCTAAAGAACTGCAGGCCTCTCTTGCCTCAGTTAAGGTCAGTGTTCATGACTCCACCATAAGAAAGAGACTGGGCAAAAATGGCCTGCATTGCAGAGTTCCAAGACGAAAACCGCTGCTGAGCAAAAAGAACATAAAGGCTTGTCTCAGTTTTGACGGAACATCTTGATGATCCCCAAGAATTTTGGGAAAATACTCTGTGGACTGACGAGACAAAAGTTGAACTTTTTGGAAGGTGTGTGTCCCATTACATCTGGCGTAAAAGTAACACAGCATTTCAGAAAAAGAACATCATACCAACAGTAAAATATGGTGGTGGTAGTGTGATGGCCTGGGGCTGTTTTGCTGCTTCTGGACCTGGAAGACTTGCAGTGATCAATGGAACCATGAATTCTGCTGTCTACCAAAAAATCCTGAAGGACAATTTCCGGCCATCTGTTTGTGACCTCAAGCTGAAGTGAACTTGGGTTCTGCAGCAGGACAAGGATCCAAAACACACCAGCAAATCCACCTCTGAATGGCTGAACAAAAACAAAATGAAGACTTTGGAGTGGCCTAGTCAAAGTCCTGACCTGAATCCTATTGAGATGCTGTGGCATGACCTTAAAAATGCGGTTCATGCTCAAACTCTCCAATGTGGCTGAATTACAACAATTCTGCCAAGATGAGAGGGCCAAAATTCCTGCACAGACTCATTGCAAGTAATCGCAAATGCTTGATTACAGTTGTTGCCGCTAAGGGCGGCCCAACCAGTTATTAAGTTTAGGGGGCAAACACTTTTTCACACAGGCCCATGTGGGTTTGGATTTTGTTTTCCCTTCATAAAAAAAAAACTTCATTTAAAAACTGCATGTTGTGTTTACTTGTGTTATCTTTGATTAATATTTAAATTTGTTTGATGATCTGAAACATTAAAGTGTGATAAACATGCAAAAAAAATAAAAATTCAGGAAAGGGGCCAACACTTTTTCACACAACTGTATATAAATGTGTTCAACGCCGGCATGAGAAGCTATAACGTTTCAGTTTTCAATCCTCTCAATGACAGTTTCTCTCATGTCTCTTGCTGTCACCTATATCATTACCATAGCAACCGCTGTTGATATATGGGATATTGACCACACTCTGAAAAAAATGGATTTGATTTCATCACTTGCAATATGACAGTCAGTCCAAAAGATCTGATATGATCAGCTTCACATGCGAAGGTGCTTTTGAATAGACTGTCTATGCTAGTAATGTCCATTTTAATGGGTTTGCTTTGCAGGAAGCATTAGCATGAGTTCCTCTCAGTGGGCGGTTGACAGGTTTATTTTAGAGTCACATTATTGTAGCTCAGGCTACTCTCAAGGACCTTAAAGAAGACTGCTTCCTGTGTTTGATTCCCATCAGCCTTTTAAATGCATGAGGACATTATAATGCACCTTCTGCACAAAGGCTTCAGCAGCCACACTGAATCACACATATGAGAGAAGCTCTGGTTACATGTCCTGGCTTTATCCAGGGATTCTCACTTCCAGTTAGAGAGTGTCAGATACCATCCACCTGTCTCCGTGCGGGGTCTAAGCCCAGCAATCGTCACCAAGCTTGCTGGCTGACGCATGCTGGCATCAGAAGTGGAACGACTTTCCATGTAAATCTGACAGCTGAATGACCCCATTTTTTCGTTACCATGAATGTATAGCTGTGATTGTCTGTCTGTCTGTCTGTATTTTTTTCTAAATATATTTAGTTATCCCTACTTGATTTACTAATTCATCTGAAATGTGTGTGTGTGTGTGTGTGTGTGTGTGTGTGTGTGTGTGTGTGTGTGTGTGTGTGTGTGTGTGTGTGTGTGTGTGTGTGTGTGTGTGTGTGTGTGTGTGTGTGTGTGTGTGTGTGTGTTTGTTTTTCCTCAATACATTTTCTGAATATAGTTTTTTTTTATCCTAAATTTATTATTGTTAAATTGAGTTATTTAATATATCTAAATTTATTTATTTTAATCTTAAATGTTTTTATTTCTTTTTAATTATTTATTTATTTATTCTGAATGTTGTTTATTTTTAATGCTAAATGTATTATTGTTAAATTGAGTTAATTAATTTATTTATCTGCATTTATTTATCTATTAATCTTAAATGCATGTATTTATTTTTAATCCTTTATTTATCTATTCTGAATGTAGTTTATTTTTAATCATAAATGTATTTAATAATCCTAAATTGATACATTTATTAATCATAAATGTATTTATTTATTTACTCTGAATGCATTTTATTTGTAATGCTAAATGTAATATTGTTAAATTGAGTTTTTAAATAATTTATAAATAATTTATTTATCTATTTAAATGTATTTATCTATTAATCCTAAATGCATGTTTTTTTTAATCCTGTATTTATTTATTTACCTATTTATTTATTTATTTATTTATTTATTTATTCTGAATGTAGTTTATTTTAATTCTAGACTTATTACTCCTAAATTTATTTATTTTATTAATCTTAAATTTATTCATTTAGTTTTTATTCCGAATGTAATTTATTTTTAATCCTAAATGTATTTATTAATCCTAAATTTATATATTTATTAATCATAAATGTATTTATTTCTTTTTTTCAGAATGTAGTTTATTATAATGCTAATGTATTATTGTTAAATTGAGTTTTTAATAATTTTTTTCTAAATTTATTTATCTATTAATTTTAAATGCATGTATTTATTTTTAATCCTTTATTTATTTATTTTTTATTTATTTAGAATGTAGTTATATCCTAAATTTATTTGTTAATCCTAAATTGATGTATTAATCTTAAATTAATTAATACATTTAAATTGATTTATTTATTCTAAATGTAGTTTATTTTTATCCTACGTTTAGTTAATCCAAAATTGATTTATTTATTCATCTTAAATTTATTTATTTAGTTTTTATTCTGAATGTAGTTTTTATCTTAACTGTATTTATTAATCCTATTTTTTATTTGTATCTTTATTTTGTTTATTTATTTATTTTATTTTTGTTGCTTGTTTGTTTATTCTAAATGTATCTATGTATTTTTATTGAGTAGATTAAATTAAATTATTTTAAATGTAAAGCGGATTTGTTGACCAAATTCAATTTTTGGTTGAACTTGGATTTGGATGCAGTGGATAATATAGCTAATATTCTGGCTGTCTGAGTTTCACTTTGCCTCCTGCTGCGCCCAGACCACTACGACAGGATGTTCCCAGAGGCATGGCATGCTCACTGGGCTCTATCCCTCACAGCTGTGGCCTATGCACCCCGGGCTCTCAAATAACAGCACCTGTCCTTGTTGTATCCACTATGGATTCTCCTGGGAAGTGTGAGAGAGAGGCACGATTTCTCCGAATGCGTAGGTCACACATCTGACAAAAGAATGAACTCTGTGTTTATTACTTTCGGACTAAACTGGGGATGCAAACACAGTGGGGGAACAGTTGTGGATCAGTAACACCTCAAGCTTGGTTGCTGTGGAACCCAGTTTCAGTCACTTTGAAAAAGGCTGAGGTGTAATTATGTGCACCGTCCATGTGTGACGCATTTTCACGTCTCTTGACGTCAACTGTGAAATTACAGCGCAGCACCTCTTATATTTCATCCGTTCATGCGGACAAAAAGGATCATTTGTGTTGGTTCAGAAAATGGGACACTTCAGGCTGTCATTCTTGTACTCGTGCTGCGTTAAGTGTTAATTTTTCATGCATTTCTATTGCAGTAATGTGTACACTCTTGCTTTCCAAACATTTATGGAATTCTCTGCATAATCTCACTTCTGCTTTCCCTGACTAAAGCTCTCTTGTTGTATCATGTGCAAATTGTTAAAACTGAGCAGATCACCCAACAGGCATTGAAAGGAAAAAAACTAATTGAATTCACATATCCTCCTGGGAGCCCTTCAGTTTTTTTTCTCCTCTGTAGGGGACATCTGTCTTTTTTCTACATTGTTGTAATAATTTTTTCTTTTTGGTTTTTGAAAATGGTTGTCTTTGACTTGTCTTGTACAGGAAAGAAATTGACTTCTATAATAATAATAATAATAATAATAATTGAATTAATATATATATGCATGTGCTGGTATTTACAGTTTAAAATATGTAGTGTGTATATATATATATATATATATATATATATATATATATATATATTATTTAATCAAATATTATTTTGTTTTGGAGTCTTACAATAATGGGTAAATTAATTATTAATGATTTTTCTTAAAATTATAGCATAATTGCAATTATGTCCTTTGACACATATTGCGTCTTTTTATCTCACATTTTTGACTTTTTTCTCAGAATTTTGAGATTTTAGCAATTGCAAGTTATTAAGTCAGAATTGCGTGATATAAACTCAATTGTAAGTTTCAGAAGAGTGGGATACAGTATGAACTCGCAATTCTGCCTTTTTTATTGCAAGTGGCAGTTTTTTCTTGCAATTCCGACTTTCCTGTAATTCCAACTTTTATCTCTCAGTTCTGACTTATCTCGCAATTCTGACTTTATTTTTTCCGCAATTCTGACTTTGTTTCTCGCAATTCTTACTTTGTATCTCGCAATTCTGACTTTGGTTACCGCAATTCCAACTTTCGTTCAATTCCGACTTTTATCTCTCAGTTTTGACTTTTATCTTGCAATTCTGACTTTTTTTTCCCGAAATTCTGTCTTTTTTTTCCCTCCCAATTCTTACGTTGTTTCTTGGAATTCTGACTTTGTTTCTCCCAATTCTTACTTTGTTTCTTCCATTTCTGACTTTGTTTCTCGCAATTCTGACTTTGTTTCTCGCAATTCTGACTTTGTTTCTCGCAATTTAGCAATTGCAAGTTATTAAGTCAGAATTGCGAGATATAAAATTCTGACTTTTTTTTCTTAGAATTGCGTGATATAAACTCAATTGCGAGTTTCAGAAGAGTGGGATACAGTATGAATTCACAATTCTACCTTTTTTCTTGCAAGTGGCAGTTTTTTCTTGCAATTCTGATTTTTTTTTTATCGCAACTCTGACTTTGTATCTCCCAATTCTGACTTTGTTTCTCGCAATTCTGAATTTGTTCCTTGCAATTCCGACTTTCCTGCAATTTCGACTTTTATTTCTCAGTTCTGACTTTTATCTCGCAATTCTGATTTTTTTTTTTCAATTCTGACTTTGTTCCTCCCAATTCTTACTTTGTATCTTGCAATTCTGACTTTGGTTCTTGCAATTCTGACTTTGGTTCTTGCATTTCCGACTTTCCTCAAATTCTGACTTTTATTTCTCAGTTCTGACTTTTATCTCGCAGTTATGATTTTGGTTCTTGCATTTCCGACTTTCCTGAAATTCTGACTTTTATCTCTCAGTTCCGACTTATCTCTCAGTTATGTTTTTTTTCTCGCAATTCTGACTTTGTTTCTCTCAATTCTTACTTTGTATCTCGCAATTCTGACTTTGCTTCCCGCAATTCCAACTTTCCTTCAATTCCGACTTTTATCTCGCAATTCTGACATTTTTTCCGCAATTCTGACTTTGTTTCTCCCAATTCTTACTTTGTTTATTGCAATTCTGACTTTGTTTCTCCCAATTCTTACTTTGTTTATTGCAATTCTGACTTTGTTTCTCCCAATTCTTACTTTGTTTATTGCAATTCTGACTTTGTTTCTCCCAATTCTTACTTTGTTTATTGCAATTCTGACTTTGTTTCTCCCAATTCTTACTTTGTTTCTTGCAAATCTGACTTTGTTTCTCGCAATTCCGACTTTCCTGTAATTCCAACTTTTATCTCTCAGTTCTGACTTATCTCGCAATTCTGACTTTGTATCTCACTATTCTGACTTTTATCTTGCAATTTTGACTTTGTTTCTCACAATTCTGGCTTATCATGCCATTCTGACATGGTATCTCACAATTCTGACCTTTTCCCGCAATTCTTATTATTTTCTTACAATTCAGAATTTGTATCTCGCAATTATGACTTTTATCTCACAATTCTGACTTTTATCTCGCAATTCTGACTTTGTTTCTCACAATTTTGACTTTTATCTCGCAATTATGACTTTTATCTCACAATTCTGACTTTGTTTCATGCTATTCTGACTTTTTTCTCCCAATTCTGACTTTGTTTATTGCAATTCTGGCTTTTTCCTCAAAATTCTGACTTTTATCTAGAAATTCTGACTTTGTTTCTCGCAATTCTGACATTTTTCTCAGAATTTAGATATAAACTCAGAAATGTGAGTTTATATCTCGCAGTTTTGACTTTCTAATTCGTAATTGTGAGTGTATATGTCACAATTCTAATAAAAAAAAAAATTGCATCATGCAATTCTGAGAAAAGTCTGTATTTCTAGATGTGAACTCCCAAATGCGAGGGAAAAAAGTATGAATTGTGAGTAAAATTGTAATTATATTTTTTTAATTCAGTGGCAGAAACAGGCTTCCATATAGTTTGTACCAAACATTAGAATGACTTGCAAAAACTATATTGTATATAATTTATTTTTCTCACATAATTTTTGTTTGTTTTTTGATATATATTGTATGGGGCAGCACAATAATTGATAAATTATTTATGTATTATTAAGCAGAAGTGTGTGTGTGTCTGTGTGTGTTTCCTCCGGGTTTTTTTTTTTTTTTTCTATTGCTCTCATTTTTAAAAAATAACTGAGTCTGGATGTCCCAAACGCTACAATGAAGTGCAAAGAACATTCCAAAATTCCAAAGAGTTTTTGTTTAGGGCCTTGGGAGGATATCAGATCAGCCCTTCTTAAAAACAGTGTTTTTCTGAAGTTGAACAAGTGATATAACTCTACATTATCACATCAAAAGCATCACAGATTTTTAATTTATGTTATTTACTGGCAACAGTTTGTTCAAAGTTAAATAAACATTAAACATTAACAAATCTGTATCTTTACAGAATAAAACTATGCATTAACAACCTACTGCAAAGCATTCTGGGAACCAGAAACCTTCATCAACCTTTTTCTGTTTTTTTTTCCCTTCAGATTTTGGTTCCCAGAATGCTTTGCATGAGGCTGTTATTTTAGTTTTATTCTGTAAAGATAAAGACTTGTTAATGTTTAATGTTCAATTAACTTTGAACAAACTTTTGCCAGTAAATAGCATAAATTTAAATCTACAGTAAGTTACTGGCAACCAGCTGCCAGTAATACTGTAATTTACTGTAATTTCTACAGATTTTGTTTACAGTGTACAGATAACTGGAAATTGTGCAAGTAAACAGTCGACTCCCATAAAATCCTGGTAGCATTCCTGAGGAGGGTCTGGATGGTCGTAGCAATTGTTTTCATTGAGTAAAGACTCTCCGGTCTGCCCATTTCCTTTGCTATCAAAGACAAAGCTTGATTAGATAGAACAAACACGCGTTTGGCGCCTTTGTTTCCGGGAAGAATTTGTGCTGCCCAGGTCACTGTGTCACATGCTGCGATGGGGTTCAGGACCCCGCTATATGTACTTTGATGTCAAACATTTTGGTGATCGTGAATTTTTTATACTTTTCCTAACATTTTATGATGAATGTTTTCTTCTTAAACTGAGTACCCTCTACCAGCCTGAAAAAATAGCTTTTTTGATTTCATTCCGGCCTTCTTTGGATGTAGTCCTCAGTCGTCCAAGTTTCTCATGAAGTCATATATATTTAGCTTGGCCATATGTCAGCAGGTTAATGCTAGTTCAAAGTTTAACAGTGCAGCTAAATTGCAATTTCCTACACAAGGATGTTCTCATAGACGTAACTTCAGGGTCTTTTTGGAGTCTCTTTAATTATGATGCGCTAAAAGTTATTCTGTCAATCAGAATATTGCCCTTAGAAATGATGTGATTGCTCATTTTGGAAATTTAGATGGCAATATTTACACTATTGAAATGAAAGACGGTAGATTCGTACGTAATGCTAGTCACATGTGCGTTTCATTTAACCATGAATGTTGTTTTTGTCATGATCATTTCAACGTGCAATCTTTTCAACAACATAATCATTTTTGGTGATGTAAGAACTATATGCAATTAGTGAAATAAACAAACGGAGGAACAGGCTTTTCTCTGTGTGTGTTCCATTCGCTGTGCTTCACTCATGTCTTTCCCCAGGCACATGAATGTGTGAGGATGAGAGAGAGAGTGTTACTCACCCATCTGTGAATTGGTATAAAGCATGTTTTCATCAGATTTTGAAGCTAAATGCAGGTGACATTGGCCTCGGGCAGCCTCCACCCTGTGTTATACTCCATTAGCCCGGCCTCCCTGCTGTTTAGGTCACGTAGGGCCAACTGTAATCTTAAATCATGAATGCTAATGTTGTTGCATCTACATTATGAGATATTTGAGATGTTAATATCCAAAGAGTTTAATAGATTAAGGCATAACAGATTAATCCATTTAGAGATGATTGGAAGATATATAGAAGATAAGTATGGATAGATTAGGTTAAGCATTAAAGTGTCTACAAATACTCGTTTCAAGGTTACATTTTTCTTGTGTCGATGTGGCTTACTGTAATGCGTTTGGTAATTTCCTGATTTAAAAAAAAAATTAAAAAAAAATCAATTTATTTGATTTTGGGCCAAAAGTGCTAAAAGGTATCCAAGGTAACTGTTAAATGAAGTCAGCTTTACAAAACTAATCTCTACACTAAGCTATTAAACTACCCTTATGTTGTTCCAAATCCGTCAGACCTTTGTTCATCTTTGAAATAGAAAATATTCTAATTTGTATGAAATTTGAGAGCTTTCTGAGCCTTCATGAACAGTAATGCAACTGACATGTTTAATGTCCAGAAGGGTAAGGACATCGATAAAATAGTCCATGTGACACAACAATTCTCGCAATTCTGACTTTTTTATTGCAATTCTGACTTTGTATCTCGCAATTCTTACTTTTATCTCTCATTTCTGACTTTTATCTTGCAATTCTGACTTTTATCTCTCATTTCTGACTTATCTTGCAATTTTGACTTTGTTTCTCACAATTTTGACTTTGTATCTCACAATTCTGACTTTGTTTCTTGCAATTCTGACTTTGTTTCTTGCAATTCTGACTTTGTTTCTTGCAATTCTGACTTTGTTTCTTGCAATTCTGACTTTGTTTCTTGCAATTCTGACTTTGTATCTTGCAATTCTGACTTTTACTGTATCTCTCATTTCTGACTTTTATCTTGCAATTCTGACTTTGTATCTCGCAATTCTGACTTTGTATCTCGCAATTCTGACTTTGTTTCTTGCAATTCTGACTTTGTATCTTGCAATTCTGACTTTGTATCTCGCAATTCTGACTTTGTTTCTTGCAATTCTGACTTTGTATCTTGCAATTCTGACTTTTACTGTATCTCTCATTTCTGACTTTTACTGGATCTCTCATTTCTGACTTTTACTGTATCTCTCATTTCTGACTTTTATCTTGCAATTCTGACTTTGTATCTCGCAATTCTGACTTTTATCTCTCATTTCTGACTTATCTTGCAATTTTGACTTTGTTTCTCACAATTTTGACTTTGTATCTCGCAATTCTGACTTTGTTTCTTGCAATTCTGACTTTGTATCTTGCAATTCTGACTTTTACTGTATCTCTCATTTCTGACTTTTATCTTGCAATTCTGACTTTGTATTTCGTAATTTTGACTTTGTTTCTCACAATTTTGACTTTGTATCTCTCATTTCTGACTTTTATCTCGCAATTCTGACTTTGTATCTCGCAATTCTGACTTTGTATCTCGCAATTCTGACTTTTATCTCTCATTTCTGACTTATCTTGCAATTTTGACTTTGTTTTTCACAATTTTGACTTTGTATCTCGCAATTCTGACTTTGTTTCTTGCAATTCTGACTTTGTATCTCGCAATTCTGACTTTTATCTCTCATTTCTGACTTTTATCTTGCAATTCTGACTTTTATCTTGCAATTCTGACTTTGTTTCTCGCAATTCTGACTTTGTTTCTCACAATTTTGACTTTCTCACAATTCAGACTTTCAGCTCACAATTTTGACTTTTTCTCACAATTCTGACATTTTCCTCGCAATTTTGACTTTTTTGTCTTAAAATTGCGTGACATTAATAGCCTGGCTAACGCCAAACCACGTCATGACAACGTCATGATTCGCGGTCTGGGAACCACATGTTCATTTTCTCGTATTTGAGGCGTGGTTTACGAATGCCCAGAGCCGTTTATTGGGCGCTACGAATGTCTATCAAATGCGCCTGTGCGTAGCTCATAGCAAATCGTTTCAATTATACCGGATGACGTATGTAGAGCGACAGAAATTCGACAAGGAAGAGGATGAAGAGTTTTGATTGAGGACAAAGTTATGCTTCATAAGTTATTTATCAATCGTAATTCAATGCTGACTTTTTAGCATGCATTTGACCGAATTGTCTGCTTTTGTCTTTATTTCCGATTACATAAGTCTCTTATACTTTATACTTATACTTTTATAATGGCTAATATTGTTCATTAAAACTGACATTTAACAAAAAAGGCAGAGTTGTGCTTGTCATGTTTCATTTTATTATACATAGAGTAAAGATGTATTATACACAGTGCACATATAGCTTAAATCACATATTAATATGTTTTATTATTTTTAAAATGAGTACGAAAAGAGTATACAAAATATAAACCAAGAGTTGTGGTTTATATTTTGAAGAAAACAAAGAGGCAGTGGTTTTTGATATCACTTCCTTTTATAGTAATTATTGTTTTATAATGCGTTGCATGAACCACATTTTTGTCGCTGTTAATATGCTTAACGTTAAATGAAACGGAAAAGAGGCAATGCTGTTTGATATAAAATATTTTGTTTCACTGTAATGTTGTACATTCCCTGAACTACGTTTTTGCAGCTATTAATATGTTTAAATGAAAACGAAAAGAGGCAGAGGTGGTTGGGATCATATTTCGTCTTATTGTAAATACATACAGTGAAGCAGTGAAGATAACCGGAGTAGAAAAGGCGAGCTGACTGACGTTATCAAGTACACTGCTGTTCCATTTGCAGAATTGCAGGACTTGCATCCTCATGTCCTTGGGAGTTCGTACTCCCAAGTCAAACTTCCAAGTCCGAACTACGAAGGATGCAAGTCCGAACTTTGCGTACTTGGTATTGAGAAACGGCCTTGTGTGTAACTATCTAAGGCTGCATCGAAAGATAACTTCGCGTCTGCTGCCATGCTGGATCCATGTTTATAAACAAACTGCTTCGGTGACTCGCATAGAAGGCGTCATCGTCTTGCTGCTCCCTCCCCGTTCTGTGATTGGTTCCCTATCTGAGGTGAAAATTTGGTCCATGGTTTCCAGGCTGCCTAGCAGCGTGAATAAAATCGCGCTGCACGCAAGGCAGCATGGGGAAACCCAGGCTATGATGTTAACTCAATTGTGAATTACAATGTCAGAATAGCAGGATAGCAATTCTGACTTTTTTTTTCTCACAAATGAATTTATTGCAATTCTGACTTTTGCATTGCAACTGACATTGTTTCGTATCTCGCAATTGTTACTTTGTTTCTCGCAATTCTGACTTTCTGGCCTCCCTGCTGTTTAGATCATGTAGGGCCAACTGTAATTTTAAAACATAAATGGTAGTGTTGTTGCATCTACATTATGAGAGATTTGAGATGTAACTATTAAGAGAGTTTAATAGATTAAGGCAAAACAGATTAATCCATTTAGAAATGATTGGAAGATATATTAGAAGATAACTATGGATAGATTAGGTTAAGCATTAAGGTGCCTGCAAACACACTTTTCAAGGTTACATTTTATTTGTGTGGATGTTGCTTACTGTAATGCATTTGGTACTTTCCTGATTTTTCTTTTTTATAATTAATTTCCATTTACTTGATTTTGGGTCGGCAGTGCTAAAATATATCCAAGGTAACTGTTAAAAAGAAGTCAGCTTTATACAAAATTCATCTCTGCACTAAGCTACATTAAACAACCCTCATGTTGTTCCAAATCTGTAAGACCATTGTTCATCTTTGGAATACAAATTAGGATTTTTTAAATGAAATTCGAGAGCTTTCTGAACCTTCATAGACAGTAATGCAACAGACATGTTTAAGCTCCAGAAAGTTAGTAAGAACATCTATAAAATAGTCCATGGGACATCAGTGGTTCCACTGTAATTTTCTGAAGCTACTATAAGTTTGTGCGTGAAGGAAACACAATCCAAGACTGACACGGAAGAGAAGAAACTGTTGAATAAAGTAATTATTTTGCTTTCTTTGCGCACAAACTATTCTCATAGGCTAGCTTCATAACATTACAGTTGAACCACTGATGTCACATGGACTATTTTAACAATGTCCTACTAAATGTCCGGGCCTTGAACGTTCCACTTGCATTGCTGTCTATGCAGGGTCTGAAAGCTCTCGGATTTCATTAAAAACATCTTAATTTGTGTTCTCAAGATGAACGAAGGTCTTACGAAATTTACTAAATTTTGATTTTCAGGTAGCCCTTTAAACATTAAAAAAATCATGATAGAGAAATCATCACAGTGTTAATAATTAAAAACCTATTCCAGAAGCATTTCTTTTCATAGGCGGTGAAATATGATTTTTAATAATGGCACTGTTTATATTCTATAAATGTTTAATTGTTGACTTTCAAAAAAACATTGAAATGTCTATTTTAATATTTGTTTTAATGACATTTCAGCTAATTTCCCACTCAGTTCTCATTATTCTCAATATAATATTGAGATTTTTGGGGGCTTGGCTATTGAAAGACATCGCATTTAATAAAAAAATGTTTTATAATCCGTGACCATGTACTACAACAACATCATTTGCAGTCAGTGTGTGTGATATGTAAAGTCTCCCGAGAGAGCTGGAGCTAGAAATAGTCTTTCAGAATGTATCCTTTTCCATCAGACATTTTCTGTATGTCCTTGTCTTTGGCATTGATTTCAGAAATTGCATAAGACATCCACAAAATACATTTGGAATAGGCTGGGATTGAACACAGTGCAAAGCATATTAGGCACATGGAAATGATTCATTACAGCTAATTGAGCTTTATTGAATATAATGATTCCTGCTTATGTGAAACCAATTTTCACAAATGAAATTCTCATTTACATACCATGCTAATGTGGTGTTTTATAATACCCTGACTTTGACTTTAACCTGAAACTATGACATTGTTGGTTCCTTTGTTTTGTTTTTTCTTAACCTTCTTAGTGGAAAATTGTTCTAGTCTCATCATAACTGCGTTCCTCACCTGGCAGAACTGTCTCATCGTGTCTGCTGTATCTCCTTGAATACAGATGTGTGCTATTTATTCAAGGCAATGACGTAGGGCACTGTTGAAAGTCTTGGATCTAGCAGAACATACAGTGAACACTCATTCATGTGGGCAGAGGAATGAATGCTTATCTCCTGTTTGTCAAGTGTTTTTGCATGTTAGCCCACCTGCTTCTCCAGCCCTCAGTTTCAGTGGACTTTCCCTTTGATTAGACAGCATGCTACAGTACGTGTTGAGAGCAATTTCATCTTTTAGCTTGAACACTGAACATGTTCTTTTGAGTTGAATGTGAACACATTCTCTTCAGTATACTAAAGGAAAATAGGCACCAAAGTATAACATTTCAGACTAAGTTATACTGATGGCCCCATGTCCCAAAGACAGTTTTTTTTTTAATTCAGTCTGTCATACAACTGTTTCACAGTTTGCTTTCCGTTCAAACTGTGTAAAGACAGTGTTCAGTGCTCTCTAGGATTGCCCCGTTGGCTTAATTCTTTCTAAGATGGTGGACAACATATGTTCTCAATTTAATGCTGCACTGTGGCATGTCAGAGGAAACATCTGGCGGGCCAATACTTCCTTGGTAGACCTTTTTTGTAGTCTTACACACAGCACGATACCCTTTAGTTCACATAAATATCTGATGACATGCAGTCCAGACATTTACCTCTGTAAATTTACACTAGCAGGTTGGAATTCAGCTACATGAAGCAGCTACAGTATATCATGTACTTTTATTGTCAACAACAGATTTTGAATTTGCTATTTGGTTTTACAAACTCTGTAGTACTCTGTAGTGAATGGGTGCTGTCAGAATGAGAGAGCTGATAAAAACGTCACAATATTACACAAATAATCAACACAACTCTAGTCCATCAGTTAATGTATTGTGAAGTTAAAAAAAGCTACTTGTTTGTAAACAAATCCATTATTAAGACATATCCATAATATTGCTTTCTCCAGTGAAAAAGTTGTCTCATCAGAATCAGGAGAAAAATATACACAGATCAAGCAGTGTTTACAGTCAAAAAAACAGTCCAAAATAGTTCTAAACAAATAGGTTGGTGGATTTTGATGTAAGAGGACAACAAAGGATGGTTTTTTTTACTGGCCGAAGCATTATTATGAACTATCGGCTGGTATTTTGAACAAAAATTATGGTTTAAACGGCCTTGGTGGATTTGTTTCTTATAAACACAGCTTTCATTTCCCAAGATGTTAATTGATGGACTGGAGTCTTCTGGGTTATTGTGATATTTTTATCAGCAGTTTGGACTCTCATCCTGATGGCACCCATTCACTGCAAAGGATTCATTGGTGAGCAAGTGATGCTAAATTTCTCTGAATCTGTTTCAATAAAGAAACAAACTCATCTACCTCTTGGATGGTCTGTTGAGTAAATTTTCATTAAATTTTGATTTTCCAGAAACTCCTTGGCTATGTAGTCAAACCAGAATTTATTCAGACACCTTAAGCATTTCTCACATTATTACAGTTTATTTGCTATAGTTTAGAAAATGGTAATAAAATATTACAGAAATTCAAGAGTTAAACTGTGTCGGAACAAATTCATCTTGATAATGTCAGATAACTTTGATAGAAAGGTACAGTGTCTGACAAAAGTGAGTACGCCCCTTCCATTTCAGCCACCATTTTAGTATATCTTCACAAGGGACAATACTTTAGAAAATAAACTTGGATATATTTTAGAGTAGTCAATGTGGAGCTTGTATAGCAGTATAGATTCACTATCCACTGAAAATAAGTCAACATACAGCCATTATTGTCAAAATAGCTGGCAACAAAAGTGAGTACACCCTAAGTGATAACAGCAGTATGTTGTTTAACCATGCAAAGCCACATGTCCTATTCATCATGTTTATGTTTTTGTCTGCTTGACAGGACCAAAGTTGTGTATCTTGTATTAGAGCAGTTCAAATTAGGTGCTTTAGGAACAGTTCTCCCATACTGACCACTGGATGTTCAACATGGCACCTCATGGCAAAGAACTCTCTAAGGATTTGAGAATTAGAATTGTTGCTCTTCACAAAGATGGCCAAGGCTATTAGAGGTTCAGTAACACCCTGAAACCAAGTTACACTACAGTGGTCAGGGTCATAAAGAAGGTTTCCAAGATGGATTCCATTTGGAACAAGCCTTGCAAGGGTCGATCATCGAAGTTGAGTGCTTGTTCTGTGCGTCAGGTGCAGAACCTGGCTTCAAAAAATAGATGAATGAGTGCTGCCAGCATTGTGCTTTAAAGGTTGCAGAAGTAGAAGGTCAGCTTGTCAGTGCTCAGACCATACGCCGCACACTGCAACAAGTTGGTTTGCATAGGCGTCGCCCTAGAAGAAAGCCTCTTCTGAAGCCGGCTCACAAGAAAGCCTACAAACGGTTTGCTGAAGACAACCTGTCTAAGAGCATGAAATACTGGAACTATGTCCTGTGGTCTGATGAGACTAAGATAAACTTGTTTGGCTCAGATGGTGTCCAGCATGAAGGTCAAGCAGAAGGGGGAGAAGCACCGTGTGTCTAACATCCAGCAGCTCTGTGACGCCATTATAGAGGAGTGGAAAAGAATCACAGCAACAACCTGTGCAGCTCTGGTCAATTCCATGCCCAGGATGATTAAGGCAGTGCCAGATAACAATGGTGCTAACACAATATATTGACACTTTGTAAAAGTTCACTTTGGGTGTACTCATTTTTGTCGCCAGCTATTTTAACAATAATGGCTGTTATTGAGTAATTTTCAGAGGACAGTGAATCTATACTGCTATACATAGTATTGTCCCTTGAGAAGATATACTAAAATGGTTGCTGAAATGTCAAATCAAATTTTTGGTCCCAAATTTTTATCTATTTTACTGGTAGTCCACTGTATGAAGAATGTCTGGGTATAATATGTCACAGTTTACTTTATTTTGCCATCCTCACTTACATAAATGTGACCTTGGACCACAAAACCAGTCTTAAGTCGCTGGGCTATATTTGTAGCAATAGCCAAATGGGTCAAAATTATAGATTTTTCTTTTATGCCAAAAATCATTAGGAAATTAAGTAAAGATTTTTTGTAAAATTCCTACTATAAATATATCAAAATGTAATTTTTGATTAGTAATATGCATTGTGAAGAACTTAATTTGGACAACTTTAAAGGTGATTTTCTCAGTATTTTGATTTTTTTGCACCCTCATATTCCAGATTTTCAAATAGATCTACAGTATCTAGGCCAAATATTGTCCTATCCTAACAAACCATATATCAATAGAAAGCTTATTTATTGAGCTTTCATATGATGTATATATCTCAGTTTTGTAAAATTTTACCTTATGACTGGTTTTGTGGTCCAGGGTCACAAATGAACTATAGTAAAAAATATAAAATTACGTCTGGTGTTTGACTATTTCTCTACTGTTTTTCTTTTTTTTATAGGCAGGTAGAGATAACATTGATTGAAATGTAACATTACAGATGTTAGATTTTCTCTAACCCTATTTCACAGTGCACTGTTCATCTAGACGGATTGGCTTTGGCTTTTAAAGAGGAAAATCCTTCTTGTTCCTCAAATATTGTGTGTCCGTGTTCCTAAGCCACCTTATTAAAAATGCACTCGACTAAAGGGCATGTTTGATTCCAAGCATGACTTTGTGAGAGGACGTCATTAGATTGCCCTTGGAATTTAAGCAAATTGACTTCAATCCCCTTCAGTGTGAATAGTACAACCTTTGATGTGCTTTCATGTTTTGATCAGCATCTCATCCCCACCCCAGTGCTTTTAATGAAACACACATTAACATGCAAACAGGACACTTGAAATAATCATCTATAATTACAGAATAATACAATACACATGATTGCAACACTGCCCACATTTTATGAAATAAATGTTACACGAATACACCTCAAGAGAACAAAAGACAAATTACATTCATACAGAAAAGAACATCCAAAGTGGTTGAATTTGGGTGCGGCATATACACAATACAACTATTTTGATAACTCAGAAAGCAAAATTTACTTTCAAGTTTACTTTCAAATTTACTTTCACTTTTAAGTACAACCTTAAATACCAGGTCAAGCAAATATGTGTATGAAACCGTCCTGCAGCAAGTGTTTTGTTTTCACTGAAACACACAAATGATCACAAACAAAACATTACGAAGCATTACGAGCAACAGTAATTGGCACACATTCATGAAAAAATGAATGACATTCAAGAAAAAAAAAGTATATTGCGTCAAATCTGATGATGCAAACCTGATGAAATGATACAGTGGAGGTTTAAATGGCATTTGTTTACATGCTGTGAAGTGCTGTGATTTGCAGTATTAATACTGATTTGTTCTGTAACTTCCAGAATGAGTTACGTTCCTGTTTAGGGTGGAAGAAATGCGCACACATCATGTCTGCAGTACAAAGCGATATTATGCACACCCCTATAAAATATTCAAATGTGATTACAGCTAAGAATATAATATTTACATAATTAATACAAGCACAGTTTGTAGCATTGCCAACAATTCAGTTTAAATATGCATAAGGACAAAAGCAGGCATTCATTGAATAGTTCACCCAAAAATCAAATACAATTTTTTTTTCCCCCCATATATTTTGTGAACAACATCATCCAAAATAATAATTTGCATTTCAATCTATTTGTCATGTAAAGCCAACAGATTGAAATTTAAATATTTGATGATTTCTGAAAGCTTAGAATATAATGCATGAGTCATGCATTTCTAATACATTTATGTTTTTTTGACAGATGTGGCAGCTGTGAGCTATTATTGGAAAGAGAAGTATAAGATTCATTGGAAATTCTCCTCGAGTCCATATACAGTACGAGTCTGGAACGACATGAAGGTGAGTAAACAAAGACAGTTTTATATTTTTGGGTGAACTATTCCTTTAGGCATTATGAAAAGTTGTTGATTGTCAGAAGTCTGAAATAGAGAAGTTTAGGTAACACTGTAACATAAAACAAAACAAAACAATGGGCACATTATTTAAATCATATGGAATGTAATTAAACTTAGGTAGAGTGAATAGGAATCCCTGCCTTTGACACAAGAGAGCGATATCTCAAACTCGTATTGTACCTTATTTAAAAAAAGCCACATATTTAAAGAAAATACATGACTGAGCACTACAAGTTTATGAAATATGAAGTCAGAAAACACTGAAAATGTGGCATGTGTAGTATACAATTGATTGTGAAAAAATAAGCATGTACTGTAAGTTGAGAAATATATCTTAAATAAAGTGGTAAGCTTGTTTTCGTACTGTAAGTTCTTAGTAAACCTTGAAATGTTATATCAATTATGGTCCAATCTCCAGTGTCATTTTTAGGGGTCCCTAAAACAGGTGTTTATGAATTATTATATCTGTGATTTGTGTCAAATAATGGATGTACTTTAAATCCTTCCAATTAATAGCAACCAAAATTGAGTATACTAAAAATACTAAATCTTCAAAGTTTCAATTTAGTTCTTACAATTGTCTATATTGGCTGTAATACTATTTTCACAGGAAAATAACAGGATTACATTAAAATAGTTAATATAGCTAAATCATTATTATACAAGAAAAAGCGGCACTAGCTTATGGGCACTTTTTAATATTTCTTTCAACATACATTTTGTTTTGTTTTTTAGTAAAAATATAAATTTCTCATTAGTGTGGTCATGATTTGGTTTGGATATATACACTACCGGTCAAAAGTTTGGGGTCGGTAAATTTTTCTTCTTTTTTTTTTTTTGAAAGAAATTAATACTTTTATTCACCAAGGGTGTGTTAAATTGATCAAAAGTGATAGCAAATACTTACATTGTAAGAAAATATTTACATTTTGAATAAATGCTGTTCTTTTGAGCTTTTTATTCATCAAAGAATCCTGAAAAAATATCACCGTTTCTAAATAAATACTTTGCAGGGCAACTGTTGCAATATATAATCCAATATAGATCATTCTAATAATAAATCAGTATATTAGAATGATTTCTGAAGGATCATGTGACACTTAAGACTGAAGTAATGGCTGATGAAAATTCAGCTTTGCATCACGGGAATAAATTAAAATTTAAAGTATATTACAATAGAAATCATTATTTTGTATTGTAATAACATTTCGCAATATTACAGTTTTTTTCTATATTTTTGATTAAATAAATGCAGCACTTATGAGCATAAGAGACTTTCTTTCAAAACATTACAACTCTTACTGACCCCAAACTTTTGACCGGTAGTGTATATATTTTTTATCACAGGGACAAATATAAGACAAAGAAGTGCATTACACGTGAAGTCTGAAAAAAAAAAAAAAGATCTAAATATTTACACAGTTACACTGCGCACTGCAGATGAGCAAACTAAAATACTGCAAAGTACAAAGACAAGGCCAGCAATGCTTATATTTGTCCATTTGACATTAAATGAAGGTAGCAAAATGTTTTTCAGTGTAAATTCTAGGAGAATTGCCTTTTCTCCACCCTTCAGAGAGAATGAGCAGTGAATTGTGGGGTACAAAGGTCCATGTCAGCCATGTGACAGCTGTCGCTGTAGTCAACAGTTTATTATTTTTTTCTTAAAGCGGCATACTGCCACATTCAGTGGCATCAGGCAAAGGGATTCTCTGGTTTTGAGTTGATGTTGTCAATGTCGTGGCAGTTTTTGCCATTCAAGTGTTCTGTGTGGCCGTCGATGCTGTAACAGCCCTGGACCTCTGTAATGGAGGATGCGGTGTACGACGCAGACCTCAGAGCATCAGACTGTAAGATGGTGCTTCCAAACTGTATGCGGTACTGATTCCAGTGCCTTCGCAAAACTGCTTGGACCTGAGGAAGGTATGGACAGATGATCTGCTCAGTCAACAGAAATCACACCGCATGAATAATTCATTATCTTCTTGGTCTGAGCCTTTAACACTTCACTTTTCAGTTTTGAAAATAAGATGTATTACTTATTTTAAATTCAGGTTTATAAAATAAAAATGAATGATTTAGATATCATGGTACCATTTCAGGGAAGCTGTAATGAGCAAAAACAGTACAGATTTATTACTATTAATAGTAAGCCGAAGGCACTGAATTTATAAAAAAAAAAAAAGGTAATTGTGACTTATCTCACAATTGTGACTTTTTTTCTCACAATTGCAAGTTTACATCTTGCAATTCTGACTTTTTCCTCAGAATTGTGTGACACAAACTTGCAGTTCTGTTTTTTTTTTTTCAGAATTGTAAGATATAAACACAATTCTGAGTTGTAGTGGGGGAAAAAAGACTGATGTTTTCAGAATCGCAAGTTTATATTTCAAAATTCTGACTTAATAACTCACAACTGTGCGTTGATATACGTTCTGAGAAAAAAAAGTCACTATTATCGCATCTTAATTTCTTTCTTAATTTCTCTTTATTGTTTAGAAATTGCGACTTTATTTTTTTAGAATTGCGAGTTTATATCTTACAATTCTGACTTTTTTCCTTAGAATTGCATGGTATAAACAAAGTACAAAGACAAGGCCAGCAATGCTTATATTATTATAGTTATTAAGTCAGAATTGTGAAATATAAACTTGCGATGCTGAAAAAATCTGTCTTTTTTTCCCCACTCAAAATTAGGCTTTATAGCTCGCAATTGCAAGATTATATCTGACAATTCTGAGAAAAAAAGTCAGAATTGTGACTTCATATCTTAAAAAACGTCTGAAAAAAAGTACAACCTTGCAATTGTGAGTTTATATCACACAATTTTGAGAAAAAAGTCACAATTGTGAGTATATATCTCGCAATTCTGACTGTACAACTCATAATTGTGAGTTTATATCTCCTATATCTGAGAAAAAATCAGAATCACAAATTTGTATCAAGCAATTCTAAAAAAAAAAAAAAAGTTGAATTAACTTTTTAAATTTTTATTTTATTGCCTTCCATATTATTTAGAAAAGTAGCAAATAATAAAATATAATATTTATGGTTATCTAAAAAAAAAAAAAAAAAAAACTATGGATAACCTAAAATTAAACTTGAACTTGTATGTAAAACTTTTTTTTATTTTTTATTTTAGCTAGGTGTCAAAGGTAACATTTTAACTTGATGCAAAAATTGCCTAAAACTGAAATAAAAATGTATTAAAAACTATATAGACATTAAAAATACAGATGTAATAATAATAATTCCAAACAATTCTGAGAAAAAAAGTCAGAATTGCAAGAATAAAGTCAGAATTGCGAGTTTATTTCTCACAAGTCTGAGAAAAAAATCACAATCTCACAATTGTGAGTTTATATTATATCACACAATTCTGAGCAAAATTTAGAATCGCTAATTTGTATCATGCAATTCTAAGAAAAAAAGTTGCAATAACCTTTTTAACATTTTTTTAATTCAGTGGCTTCCATAATATTTGGAAATGTAGCAAATAATAAAATATAATATTTATGGTTATCTAAAAAAAAAACTATGGATAACCTGAAATGTAAAACCTTTTTATTTTATTTTAGTTAGGTGTCAAAGTTACATTTTTGATTGTTTAACTTGATTTAAACTTAATCTAAAACTAAAACTGAAATAAAAAACAACTGTGTTAATAATAATAATAATAATTGCAAAAACACAACAAAATTAATTAAAACCTTACCTAAAATTAGAGTATAATAAAAACTAATTTAAAATCTTAATAAAAATCTATAACCTCAAATAGTATCTCAAATATACTAAAATAACACTGGAAGTTGCTTAAATAACCATATGGTAATGCATATTTTAATTAAAATAAATACTATACACAATGTACCTAATCAAATTTGATTATTTTCTCTGAAATGCAAACCCAGCGATAATTTAAGAGTTTATTAATGACAAATTAAGTCCGGCATTAGAGCTAAATGTACCTTTATATATATTTGATATAGATTTCCATTAAAAGCGAACAGAAAAATCTCTCCTGGCCGACACATATATTTAGTTATACTGACCAGCCATCTGTTTAACTGCATTAACCACTAGACCGATAATATTATCCATAATGGCTTCTGCATTCCTCATTACCACGTTGCCTCTAAAACAGCTCAATGTGAAAACAAAATGATTTGGACAGGTTCCCTCCGAGTCAGGCATCTTGTATTGGTACATGTGGACATCTGCCAATGTTTTTAGGATTTAAACAGCCAGTACACAATCTCCATATCTGAGCGTTGCTTTCAAGGAAAAGGATGTTGCACAATCCATAATTCCTTGCAGATAAACAGGAAATTTTTCATTTTAGCTGGGTAAACACTTACCTCTCCGTTGAAAAAGCAGAAGATGGTGGCCACCAACAGTCCCTTAAAAATAAAATCAGAAATGCACGTCAGCAGTAAATCAGCATAAACCGCTATCTTGCAACTGCTAAAGTGTAATCTCCGATATCGCAGCACTTCACTAATCGTTTCTCGGATGGTGTTGAGCACTGTTCTCCCTTGTGTTTTGACACATTTTGCCCGAGCGAGTGCTCTTGATGTGCACAGAGAGTCATCTGGGATGACAAGCCTGTTTTGTTGCATTATTCATTGTGCCGATTCAGCTAGGTCTAGCAGTACCAGCTGTCCAAGGCATCTCACTTTGCTGTTTTCTTCACAACAGACTACAAATGATTATTTTCTTGCTGCTGAACACCTACCCATCTCAAAATAAATGCTCAGGAGTCAGACTTTTAGGAGGCAAGTGACCTGACCCGAACAATTGCTTCTGCAAATAAACGGTTCATCCCAAAAAAAGGTTGTGCCTTGTGTTATTTGCAGTTACTTTTTCAATTGAGATGAAGAATAACTGTGAATAATGAATTGCACTGGAAAAGACTTGTTTACCCCAGAAAGGAAACAAAACCGCACACCATTTAGGAACATTGAGGGAGAGCAAGTTTTTCCCTTTGGCTAAGCTGTGAGATGTTGTGTTTTGTTTAACAAGCTTTTAGCAAAGTAAGTCACTAATAGCAAAGTAAACTTTATTATACAGCTTCAAAGAGACAAAAAGATTGGGAAATCTTATCTAGTAGTAATAATGTATCCATGGTAAAAATCAAACTCTCCACAAGTGGAAAATACAAGTAAACATTTGGCATCGGCAAGTATTTAGAGTTACAAACTAAAACATAATATTGGTTTTCAATTTTGAGAATGATATTCTGACCCTTTGTGACATGAAACCATCAACTAAAGAAAACACATTTTTGTTCTATACATGTTTATTTAGGAAGCCTTTCGAAATTCGAAATTATTATTCAAAACTTTATTTCTTTATTTAGTTTAGTATTTTATTTAATTGGTAACACTTTACAAAAAGGTATCATTTGTTAGCATTAGTTAATACATTAACTAGCACGAACTAACAATGAACAAT
The DNA here is from genome assembly GCF_049309525.1 of Garra rufa. NCBI lineage: Eukaryota > Metazoa > Chordata > Actinopteri > Cypriniformes > Cyprinidae > Garra > Garra rufa. The sequence continues at coordinate 30,731,246 of NC_133368.1, read as the reverse complement.
ATATCTTTACATCTTTTCAAATCTTTTTAAATGTTAGTTAATAAAAATGTTCATGTTAATTCACAGTGCACTGACTAACACTAACAGATTCAACTTTAAATTTTAATCATTTATTAGTTTTGAACTTATATGTGACCCTGGACCACAAAACCAATCATAAGGGTCAACTGAGAAATTTGAATACATGAAAATTGTACATATATAAGTTTTTCATTATGTATGGTTTGTTAGAAGAGTAAAATATTTGGCCAAGATACAACCATTTGAAAATCTAGAATCTGAGGGTGCAAAAAATCTAAATATTGAGAAAATCACCTTTAAAGTTGTGCAAATGAAGTTCTTAGCAATGCATATTTTGACAAATTTACAGTAGGAAATTTACAAAATATCTTCATGGAACATGATCTTTACTTAATATCCTAATGATTTTTGACATAAAAGAAAAATCAATAATTTTGACCCATATAATGTATTTTTGGCTATTGCTACAAATATACCCGTGCTACTTAAGACTGGTTTTATGGCCCAGGGTAACATATAATGATTTCTGAATGATCATGTGTCACTGATGCTGAATCCAGATTTGCATCACAGGAAAAAAAGCTACATTTTATAATTTATTTGAATAGAAAGTAGTTATTTTCAGTAGGGCTGCACGATTAATTGCACAATGCTGTGAGGCGCGTTTAGTCAATGAAGCCGGAACTTTGATTAGTAGTAAATCTCCATCACGTGCGTTCAGCTGGAGCGGCAATTAATACACAGAGACGTAAATCACTGACAAGCTACGCCAAATCGCGCTGGCGTAGCTTGTCAGTGATTTACGCCTCTGAACGCAGCTGAACGCACGTGATGGAGATTTACTACTAATCAAAGTACCGGCTTCACTGACTAAACGCGCCTCACAGCATCATGCGATTAATCGTGCAGCCCTAATTTTCAGTTGTAATTATATTTTAGAATATACAGTCAAGCCCGAAATTATTCATACCCTTTTTTTATTAGAAATGACACCGAAGATCTCCCAGAAGATAAGAAGACGATGTACAAGAGGCATCATTGTGGAAAAAAGTATTACTCATCTTTTATTTACATTTGAACAAAAAGGCATGTCCAAAATTATTCATACCCTTCTCAATAATCAATAGAAAAGCCTGTATTGGCTATTACAGCAATCAAATGCTTCCTATAATTGCTGACCAGCTTTTTGCATGTCTCCACTGGTATTTTTGCCCATTTATTTTTAGCCGTGAGCTCCAACTCTTTCAGGTTGGAGGGTCTCCTTGCCATCACCCTGATCTTTAGCTCCCTCCACAGATTCTCAATTGGATTTAAGTCAGGACTCTGGCTGGGCCACTGCAAAACGTTAATGTTTTTGTCTGCTAACCATTTCATTACCACTTTTGCTGTGTGTTTTGGGTCGTTGTTGTGCTGAAATGTACACTGGTGCCCAAATTTCTCTGCAGACTGCCTGATGTTGTTGTTGAGAATTTTGATGTATTGCTCCATTTTCATGGTGCCATTTACTGTGATTAGGTTCCCTGGTCCACTGGCTGAAAAACACCCCCAAAACATTAGATTCCCACCACCATGTTTGAGTGGGGATGGTGTTCTTAGGGTTGAAGGCTTCTCCTTTTTTATGCCAAATGAAGACTACATCATTGTGGCCAAACAATTCAATTTTTGATTGATCTGACCGTAAAACAGAAGCCCAGAAGTCGCCTAGCAAAGGCCAAGCAGGCTTTTGTGTGTCTTATCTGGAGAAGTGGTGTCCTCCTTGATCTGTGTCCGTGGAACCCAGCGGTGTGCAGTGTCCGTTGGACTCTCTGCCTTAAGATGTTGCCACCAGCAGAGCCCAGATTCATCAGGATGGCCTTGGTGGTGATCTTTAAATTCTTTTTTTACCTCTCCACTATCCTCCTGGCCGTCACTTTTGGCTTTTGATCACGTCCTTTGAGATTTTTCACAGTGTGCAATGTCTTGTATTTTTTAAGAATACTTTGCACTGTAGCCACTGGAACTTCAAAACATTTAGATATGGCCTTATAGCCCTTTCCTGACTTGTGAGCAGCCACAATGCGCAGCCGCAGGTCCTCAGTGAGCTCCATTGTCTTAGCCATGACTGTCCACAAACCAGCAGCAGAGAGCTTCTGTTTTTCACCTGTTGAATTGATTAAAACAGCTGTTCCCAATGAATCAGGGTAATTAGGATGCTTTAGAACAGCTTGGACTATTTGGAATGGTATAGGACTTTGGATTTTCCCATACACTGTGACAGTTTGCAAAAGGTATGAATAATTTTGGACATGCCACTTTTTGTTCAAATGTAAATAAAAGCTGAGAAATATTTTTTTCCACAATGATGCCTCTTGTACATCGTCTTATTATCTTTTGGGAGAAGCCTGCATCATTTCCGATCAAAAAAAAAAAAAAACTTAAATAAAAGTAACTTTAAGTCAGAATTTGCCAGGGGTATGAATAATTTCAGCTTGACTGTATATGTTTACTTTGTTTTGTTGAAATAAATGCAGCCTTTATGAGTGTAAGAGACCCTTTTCAAAAACATTTACTGCCCCCAATTGTATGCATGTATTGTATATTTCAAATTGCAATATAATTTTAATACAAAAATAATCATGCAAAATGTATATTTAAATGTTCATTTTGGGCCCTGAATATATCTGTAAGACTCTACTTTAAACAAGTGACTGTATACTGATTTGACTGCTTACCTGATAATGCATTAGGATATGCATGATGTAGTCATAGATTTCGGAGGAAACGCGCCCCGCAGGTTTGTATGGGAGGAGAACATACTGGATGCCTAGCAGTGGAACCAGAATGAGAGTGGCGCGGACAGCTTTCATATACAGACTAGACTCAGCCTGGTGCGTCACTTTCAGTTTGGTGATGAGAACTCGTACGATGTTCAGCAGAAAGAACAAGTTCACCTGGAAGGACAGGCAAGATGAATAGCAAAGGCAAAACAAATCCCATCTGGATGGCAGATGTCAGAAAAGAGTTTCTCTGAAATATAGGTAACGCTTCAGGATCCTAGTGTTCTTTTTGATGTACTGATACATATAAACATTGTGCTCGGCTACTCGAAAATAAATTCAGGCTGGCGAATATAAACTTCTGGATGTAATTTGCACAAAAAATACAGAAAGATTATAATTAATGTTGCACAAAAAGATGTGTTTGGAAACAAAGAGGACAAAAACATCCAGATGTCTTACCAGCAGTGCTGCACAGATAGGGCCATGAATAATGTACAGCAGAGAAGTACTTGAGCTGATCCAACAACTGCAGATTTGAACAGAAAAGGATTAGCCAAATGTTTGATATGGATCCTTAAACAGGGGTATTGTTTTGTACAATAGCTGCTTTATTTCACATGGATTGGTAAGAAAGCTAAGAAAAAGGATTTGCATTTTTTTGAGTGTAGCTTATGAGTACAAATCACAAAAGCTAATCTCATTATGATATCCTATATTAGCAGTAATAATATAAATTTAACTTACAGCTACAGAACAAGTATACTCACTTATCGTTGTAGTAATAACTTCTGGCTACGGCATGTATTGTAGCGGGTATAAGTGGGAAACCTGTGCAATTGAAAAAAGGCCAGATTGAGTTTATGCAATTAGTTCTGTAAATAATTTGCTTTGATTTACTTGAAAACTCACCCCATCCAAGAAGGTAGTACCACATTAAATGCTGTTTTTCAGCAAAAACTGCCACAACAATGAGTGTGTGCAAGTAAATCCCTTCACAAAGCATCCAGAAGTAGTTGCATCCAAAGATGTACAGATGGATAAACTGTGATACTTTGCAGCTGATCTGAACAGAAGCAACAAAGAACAGAAGCAGATTAGTGACATGCTGCAATGCCTTTCAATTATCAAAGAAAAATTAAAATACTTGTCCTAATTATGCACCCTTTTGTACCATAACCTAAATATTAATTATTATTCCAAAAATCCTGCTTTTAAATTCCGCAGGACAAAGAACCATACAGGTTTGTATGGAAACGTATTTACAGCACAGTATTAAATTTTTTTTACTTTTTCTCACAAATGTGACTTTTTCCCTCCACAATCAGAATTAGAATCACAATTAAAATATCTGAATTGTGAGAGATTCCTAATTCACAAACTCACAATTGTGAGAAAAATTGAGATTATTAAACAATTATTATTCCTTATTCTGTGGTGGAAACAAAACAACGAAATTTCAAGATTTAAACTCAGAAGTCTGAAAAAAATAGTTAGAAATACAAGATGTAAACTCTGAAAGTCCAAATAAATAAATAAAGATAGAATTGCAAGATGTAAACTCTGAAAGTCCAAATAAATAAATAAAGATAGAATTGCAAGATGTAAACTCTGAATTCCAGGGAAAAATTAATAATAAATTTAGAATTGCAAGATTTACATTTAAAAGACTGAGAAAAAAGAAATGAATTGCAAGATGTAAACTCTGAATCTCAAATAAATAAATAAAAATAGAATTGAAAAATTTCAACTCAGAAGTTGACAAAAAAGAGAAAAAGTTAGAATTGCAAGATGCAAACTCTGAATTCCCCAAAATAAATAAATAAAGTTAGAACTGGAAGAAGTCTAAACTAAAAATAAATTTGCAAGATGCAAACTCAGAAGTCCAAAAAAGTTGTAAACTCTCTGAATCCCAAAAAAAGGTAAAAATTGCAAGATGTAAACTCTGAATTCCGAAAAAAATAAATAAAACTAAAAATAATGTTAGAATTGCAATATGTAAACTCTAAATTCCGAAAAAATAAATAAATAAAATAAAAAGTTAGAATTGCATGATATAAACGCAGAATTGCAGGAAAATATAGAAGTCTGAAAACAAGAAGTTAGAATTGCAAGATGTAAACTCTAAATTCAAAATAAATAAATACATAAAGTTAGAATTGCAAGATGTAAAGAATTTTTTTTTAAATTGCTCTAAAATTTTAATTGTTTCCTAAATTCCGAAAAAAAAAAAAAAAATAAAGTTACAATTGAAAGATATAAACTCAGAATTCTGAAAAAAAGTTTTAATTGCAAGATGTAAACTTTGAATTCCAAAAAAATGAAACTTAAATAATAAAAAAAGAATAATAAATAAAGTTACAATTGCAGGATGTGAAATCAGAAGTCTGAAAAAAAAATTAGAATTGCAAAATGTAAACTCTAAATTCAGAAAAAAAAGTTAGAATTGCAAGATGTAAACTCTGAATTCTGAGCTAAAAGTAAACATTTCCAGTCAAAATTGGCAGATGTAAATTTGTAATTACAAGTTTATAAGATATAAACTTGCAATTCTGGGAAAAATGTCTGAATTCTGAGATGTGAAGTAGCATTTGCAAAGAAAAAAGCCAGAATTGTAAAATAAAAAAATGTGTGAGTAAAGAAAAAATATATTCTTTTTGGTGGACTAAGTTACAGTTTCTGTCAATACACACTACTTACTGGGTTTTCCTGAACCAGCTCTTGGTTGTTTGCCACCGCTGTTAACCAGATGATAGTGATGATAGAGTTTAATACAAAGGAAAAGAAGAGGTTTTTGTGCAGGGTAATTCTCTGGCAGCTTAAACTCCTACAGACACAAAAAAGACAGCAAAATGACAAGAGATAATTGTGATAAAGCATTAAAACATGAATACAGTATTGAAAGAGACAATTGCACTTACTTGAAGTGAAAGAATATGCCTAGCGAGATGAACAAAGATGTTAAAGAGAGCCCGTGACCTATTAGCGCCAAGTAGAACAAATTCATTGCGGTCTGCAATCACACAAACAATAGAGTCATGAAGTGTTTATTCTGCAAGCCTATTCAAATGGGTGTTTATATTCATCTCAAGTGTTTACAGTGTTCATGCTCATACCCTGCGTCCTTCAGTAGTGTGCAAATTACATCTGGTGAAATTTGTCCATGTGCGATTACTCTCAGGGTGCAAGAACCACTGGCCACTTTCTGTACATATTTTGGTGACCATTTCTGCAAAGAAACAGACGTGAATCAAAATGTGTTACTAAGGAAAGCATCAATATGGAGTTCAGACACGTTTATAATACTTGCTTCTCTAAGCATATTTATTTTTTAATTAATATATATTTTTTTTTATTTAGGTACGATTTTTTCGTATCTTATACATTAATTTCATATGTACACTACCTGTCAAAAGTTTTTGAACAGTAAGATTTGTAATGTTTTTTTAAGAATTCCCTTCTGATCACCAAGCCTGCATTTATTTGAACCAAAATACAGCAAAGCAGGATTATTGGGAAATATTTTTACTGTTTGAAATAATGGCTTTCTATCTGAATATATTTTAAAAGGTAATTTATTCCTGTGATCAAAGCAAAATTTTCAGCATCATTACTCCAGTCTTCAGTGTCACATGATCCTTCAGAAATCATTCTAATATGCTCATTTGCTGTTCAAGAAGCATTTATTATTATTATCAATATTGAAAACAGTTGAGTATATTTTTTTCTGGATTATTTGGTGAATAGAACGGTCAGCATTTATCTGAAATAAAAAGCTTTTGTAACATTATACACTATACCATTCATTATAGAATTATAGACATTATAGGGGATTATAGAAATTAATATTTTTTTTAGCAAGGATGCTTTAAATTGATCAAAGGTGATGATAAAGACATTTATGTAGACTTTGGATAACAACATAGAGTTGTATTTGAAGGAGGATTTTCTTCTGAGAAAGAAACAAGGAAACAAGGCTATGAGAATGGCCACAAACATCGTAGTAATTACAGAAGTAGGAAATCTAGAGGGACTGAGAGTAAAGATGCTGAGATCCAGCACCTACTTCGTAAAGCCCAAAAAAGACCAAGTCAGAGAAGAACTCCTCCTATGACAGAGACCTGGTCTTCTCAGCATAACCAGGTTGGGCCAGAGTGTGGAAAAGAGACATGGGAAAAAGAAAGGGTACCCCATAACTATACAAGGTTCATCAGTCTCAGCAGACACCCACTTCTTGTATCACATCAAACATCGCCTTTAACCCAAGAAGGGTTCTTTACTTTCCACTCCAGTTTGTTTCCAGTTCACTTTTCAGTCAGTGTCTATAACCTACAATGTTAGCATTTTGTATGCCCATGACAATCCCTTCGGATGTCCGGTAGAGGGGGGTCAAGCCCCTATATGACTACTGATCAACTAGTTTACTTGCCATATGTAAAGTAAAACATTGCAGATCACAGTCAGTGTTGTTCTCCCAATATCCCTTACAAGAGATCATTCCAAAGAGAGGTATAGTTTGACTGTACCTGTGAGGAAGCACTCTAGAAGCAGCTGCAGATTTTAGACAGAACACTCAAATTTACAAACTCGACTGCTGGTCAATTTACGGCCCCTCGAGCTGCACTATTCACTGTGTAGCTAGGATAATGAATGTCATACAACATGACCACTCTCTTTAATTAGTCTGTGTATTAATGCAATATTTACTTGGTGATTTAAGTGAGCTTTGCTCCTGATAATTAGATAATAGAAACAATCTTGTCATATGTGGTACCAATACAGGATTCTGTAATCAGGCATTGCAAGGAACTATATATCTATGCAGGCACGTAGCTTACAGGTGCACATAGCTTACAGCTTGAAGAGTGCCATACCAAATTATGTCAGTCCAGACAGTTAAGGAATTGGTTTCCTGCTATATCTGCTCAAACAGTTTTGATGTTTACTCTTACCTTGATGCTCTCTTTAGAGCAGCAGCAGTAAGTGAAACAAATAGAGATCATGGAGATCCATCCAAATCCATTCATAACTATGTTTTCAAACATTGAGCTGATGCAAACCACAACACAGGTCTTATACTTATTCAGAGTAATAAGTATTCTCACTGACAGCGATGTGTAGTGCAACCTCTTACACATACTCAGCTATTAATGGACAAATGCATGACAGTTCAATCTTTTCCCATCAAGTTTGGACTTAATGTGTTCATAACATTGCCAAATGTTTTCTGATTGTGTTTTGGAAAGTGAGAAATGCACCAGTAAAACTTTAATGACACTTTTCTGACTTTGTGTTTGGACTATGCAAATCAATTCCACAAGAGGAAAGAAGGTTGGGCTACCCCATGTCCCTCCGCTCTGATGGAACCAGCCAATCAAAGCACGAAAATGGGGAAGCGCCAAATTGCAATCTCCTCCTCATCGGAAAGACATAAAAGTACCCTTCCTAAAGAAACAACCCGTTCTGAGTCTGCGGCCTGTTACAGGGAAGGCAGCAACAGAAACGATACCGTTCTGAGTCTCCCATCCAGTGAGGCAATAACAGATACATTCGTTCTGAGTCTCCGGCATGTCCAAAGAGACACTGTAACTGATCAACCTCTGTTCTGAGTTTGCGACCTGTTACTGGAAAGGCAGCAACAGACATGTCTGAGTCTCCCCTCCAGAAAGAGTCCCGTAGGGGAAAGACACCAACTCAGGTTGATCTTGTTCTGAGTCTGCGGCCTGTTACTGGGAAGGCAGCAGCAGAAACAAAACCGTTCTGAGTCCCCGGCATGTCCTGAGAGACACTAATAGAAACACAAGGGTGAGACACTAACAGACACAACCATTCTAATGGTGCGTTCACACCGGACGCGGCTTGCGCGGAAAAAACGCGCTATTCGCGCGTAGTTGAACGCTTGAACATTTGAGTTTACTCGCGCCATTCGCGCGGTAAAATTCGCGTCATTCGCGCGTGACATTTTCTTCACAACAGACGCGAATTCGCGTCAAGGGAGGGGATTCTGCCACTCGTCAGCGGGAAAGTAGTTGTAAAATAGGTGAATGAGCTCAATTTGACAGCTTTAGCTTGCTTGTAGTCTCAATATGTATGTAGGTCAAATTGAGTAAAGAGCGTTTTTTAAAACTAACCAGATTGTCCGACCTCTTCACTCACATTATTCCTAGCAAGATCCCTATTATTCCTGTTTCTACAAAAGTCCAAAGATGTATCGTACAGCTCCGAGGAACCACAGACAGCAACGGTGATTTTGTTTGCCATTGTTGTTTCGGATTTCTGCCTCCGTCACTACTAGAGCAAGCTCCTGATTGGTTAACGCGGCGTGGATTTTCGCCAAAGTTCAGATTTTTGAACTCGCGCGAATGGCCATTCACGCTATTCGCGCGTTTCGCGCCGCCGGATGGCTATTCGCATCTTTGCATTGACTTAACATGTAAATCACTCGCGCTTGCCGCTTCATTCGCGTCCGGTGTGAACGCACCTTAAGTCTACTTAGAATACTTTGTCTACTTAGATGCTTTGAGTCTCCAGCTTTGAGGCAGCAGCAAATACGACCACGTTCTGAGCCTCCAGCCTGTGAGGAAAGAGATATTCAATGTTCAGTCTCCGTCTAGCGAGACAACAACAGATGCAGCATGTCCTAAGTCTCCATCCGAGACTCCATATCTCCATACTTTCACTTCAAGTACTTTTGCTTGCATGTTCCAAGCTAAGGGCCTTCAGCACCTACACCAGGGCCACATCTGCGTGTTCCAGATCTTAGGACCCTTTGGTGCTCCAAGAGATCAGCATCCTACAGCGCTTCATGTTCAAAGCTGTCGAAACCGATTCCTGCTCCATTTCCCACTGACTGCTACCAGCACAACCAGTGGAAGAATTCGCCACCACCGGACTGCTCACTCAACCACAGAGAACTGAAATATCACTTCCAAACCTCTTCCAGAGACCTTGGAATTGTTGTATATTATCAGAATACGATTTTTCTAATTTACATTAGATATCATATAGCTGATTTCAGTTGATAACAAATAATAGCTAATTTATTTATTTGATGCATAATAAGGTTCTTCACCTTATTTGTTTCAGATCAGCAACAGTTTATCTTTCCATAAGAGAACATAGCTCTGACATGGCAATAGCTATCTGAATAACTTGCTTTTTATGCATCTTATGCACTTTATTCCTTTTTCATTAAGGTATTCATTTAGTAGTTCTTGATTACTCTTGTCTATCTTTTGTCACCGGTGACACGAGTACCCATCACTACACTACACTCCTTAGGTTGGTGAAAGCAAATTTCACTGCATTTATAATGTTACAAAAGATTTCTATTTCAGATAAATGCTGTTCTTCTGACATTTCTATTAATTAAAGAAACCTGAAAAAATCTACTCGGCTGTTTTCAACATAATAATACATGTTTTTTTTGAGCAGCAAATCAGAATATTAGAATGATTTCTTTAGGATCATGTGACTGGAGCAATGATGCCCAAAAATGTAGCTTTGAAATCACAGTAAATTACAGTTATTTTAAATAGTAAAAATATTTCACATTTTTACCGTTTTTGCTGTACTTTGAATCAAATAAATGCAGGCTTGGTGAGCAGAAGAGACTTCTTTAAAAACATTAAAAATCTTACTGTTTTTCCTCCTCTGGCTTTGTTCTCCGTGTATTTTTGTGGTTAAATTGTAAAAAAAAATGTTTTTGCTGTTTGTTTGTGTTTTTTTTAGCGAAATAATAGCTAAAGTAATACATTATAGCTACTTTAAGCAATTTTTAAGATTAATGTTAGAAAGTAAATAATTTTAATGCAAAATTAAATAAACCTGAAAAATAACTTAATTTGTATTTATTTATTTGCTCCTCTCTTCATGTATTTTTTTCTATTGTTTTATTGTTATAAAAATTACACCATAATAATGGCTAAAGTAATATTTTATTGCAATTTTTCAAAGCCCTGAAGACTGAAATAACAAATTACAGTAATTAATAACTTGTAATTTAATAAAATGTCTTGAATATTGAAAGCATGCTCATCCATTCACCTTATCTTACTTCAGGGCAGAAAATAAGTCTTATAAAAGTTTTAATAGCCTTTTAGCTTATGAATTTAGCATGATTTGACAGTGAGGGGTAATAGAGCGAAAAAACTGACAATGGCGTGTTAGGTAGTTGAGTAGAAAGCACTTAGACTAAACCCTATATAGGTGAAAGGAACCTTATACTGAGCTCAAATATTCACCTGTAGGGTCAAAGTCCTGGAAATAGTCAGGGCAGTGTTGCTCAGAAGTGATACCAGCCTCTGTGTCGTCCCAACACAACCATCCATCCCAGGTCCTGTTGCACACTGGACCAACTAGATATAAAGAAAAAAAAAAAAAAAAAAAAAAAAACATTTATTGGTTTCTATGGAGATTGGGAAACTAACTTCCTGTTATTTTCATTATCGCTATTCTTAGTTTTATGAGCCTGTTCCAAAACCTAGTCCCCTGTGAGCTATAGGTACATTTCTATAGGAAAGCACTCCAAATCAGCCATTGTTGTGTCTTGTTTAGGATGCTAAGTAGGAAGTCTACTAGGTTTTGGAACGAAGCTAATATTTCACAGCTGTCCTGCCACCCAATGGAGCCAAATGCACTCTTCCTAACAGAATGAATATGAGCCACCTGAGGCTTTGTGTGTTCTTGCTGTACTAATTAGACAGGATGACAAAAACTACTATCACCGTTTGCAAAAAATACTCTATGAGAGGTTTATTGAAAATTGTGTTGAATTATTATCATTGCATATAATAAATTTAGCATGACACAAAAGAGTTATATGGCTAGTTTGAACTGGCTTGAAGCTGCTTTGTGTTATATCTGTGTCTACAGTAGCATCAAACCTATATTTGCAGAATTAATTTCTGTAAAGTAACATGTTTTACCATTGATAATTACATATTGTCAGGATACAAAATAATACAGCTTGATCTCTGTCTTGTAAAAAAACGTAATATGTAAAGTGTCTACCTCTTCTGTCTTGACTGTTGTCCTTCATGATCTTCTGGTAGCACTCGAACTGTGCCGTCACAATCTTGTTTCTGGTAAGTCCGATGTCATGGTACACATTTTGAGGATGTTGTTGCTGGCTTTCGTTTACCTCAGGACTGGCTAGAACAATGAACTACAAACAACAGACACATTAGGATAAAAATGTCTGATTTCACACGTAATCATCTTCTGTCAAATTCTGTCATTAATTACTCACCCTCATGTCGTTCCAAACCCGTAAGACCTTTGTTCATCTTTGGAACACAAATTAAAATATTTTTAATGAAGTCTGAGAGCTCTCTGACCCTCTTTGTTTTCTTTGTGCACAAGAAGTATTATGGTAGATCATAAAATTATGGTTGATCCACTAATACATGGACTCATGGGTTTGGAACGACTTGAGGGTCAATAATTAATGACAGAATTTTCATTTTTGGATGATCTATCCCTTTAAGCTTTCATTTTATTTTTCATTAAATGTATGAGATAAGTAAATGTAAATAAAACATGTAGTTGCAGAAACTCCAGCAGTATATCACTTTTTAAATTTGCTACCTGCTATATTCTGTACTTCTCTCATTCAAATACAGTCGTGGCCAAAAGTTTTGACAATGACACAAATATTAGTTTTCACAAAGTTTGCTGCTAAACTGCTTTTAGATCTTTGTTTCAGTTGTTTCTGTGATGTACTGAAATATAATTACAAGCACTTCATACGTTTCAAAGGCTTTTATTGACAATTACATGACATTTATGCAAAGAGTCATTATTTGCAGTGTTGGCCCTTCTTTTTCAGGACCTCTGCAATTCGACTGGGCATGCTCTCAATCAACTTCTGGGCCAAACCCTGACTGATAGCAACCCATTCTTTCATAATCACTTCTTGGAGTTTGTCAGAATTAGTGGGTTTTTGTTTGTCCACCCGCCTCTTGAGGATTGACCACAAGTTCTCAATGGAATTAAGATCTGGGGAGTTTCCAGGCCATGGACCCAAAATTTCAATGTTTTGGTCCCCGAGCCACTTAGTTATCACTTTTGCCTTATGGCACGGTGCTCCATCGTGCTGGAAAATGCATTGTTCTTCACCAAACTGTTGTTGGATTGTTGGAAGAAGTTGCTGTTGGAGGGTGTTTTGGTACCATTCTTTATTCATGGCTGTGTTTTTGGGCAAAATTGTGAGTGAGCCCACTCCCTTGGATGAGAAGCAACCCCACACATGAATGGTCTCAGGATGCTTTACTGTTGGCATGACACAGGACTGATGGTAGCGCTCACCTTTTCTTCTCCGGACAAGCCTTTTTCCAGATGCCCCAAACAATCGGAAAGAGGCTTCATCGGAGAATATGACTTTGCCCCAGTCCTCAGCAGTCCATTCGCCATACTTTTTGCAGAAGATCAATCTGTCCCTGATGGGGTTTTTTTTTGGAGAGAAGTGGCTTCTTTGCTGCCCTTCTTGACACCAGGCCATCTTCCAAAAGTCTTCTCCTCACTGTGCGTGCAGATGCGCTCACACCTGCCTGCTGCCATTCCTGAGCAAGCTCTGCACTGGTGGCACTCCGATCCCGCAGCTGAATCCTCTTTAGGAGACGATCCTGGCGCTTACTGGACTTTCTTGGATGCCCTGAAGCCTTCTTAACAAGAATTGAACCTCTTTCCTTGAAGTTCTTGATGATCCTATAAATTGTTGATTTAGGTGCAATCTTAGTAGCCACAGTATCCTTGCCTGTGAAGCCATTTTTATGCAACGCAATGATGGCTGCACGCGTTTCTTTGCAGGTCACCATGGTTAACAATGGAAGAACAATGATTTCAAGCATCACCCTCATACATAATGATCTCCAGCCTTGTGCTGGTCAACATTCTCACCTGAGTTAACAAGACGATTACTGAAATGATCTCAGCAGGTCCTTTAATGACAGCAATGAAATGCAGTGGAAAGTTTTTTTCGGGATTAAGTTAAACTTTCATGGCAAAGAAGGACTATGCAATTCATCTGATTACTCTTCATAACATTTTGGAGTATATGCACATTGCTATTATAAAAACTTAAGCAGCAACTTTTCCAATTTCCAATATTTATGTAATTCTCAAAACTTTTGGCCACGACTGTACTTAAGCAGCTTCAGTTTCACATAATGTACCATTAATGACACAAGTACCCATCAAAGACATTACTCTATATTGTAATTCGGGGATCTTTTTTTTTTTTTGTAGCCCAAAACTCGGAAATTAGTTAGCTTTATAGCACATCTGGTTCCATCATCCTAAAGTCAAAGATTTTTGAATGGGTTATTGGTTAAAAGCCTGATATAAGATCTGCAGTTAGCACACATTTATGTTATCGTTTATTCAAAAACTACATCAGTAATACTCCTTTCTTTCTTTAAAGCTTTTACTAATGTTAAAAAAGATTTTGTTAACAAGTGGCTAAATGGTTATATAAAAGTTGTCAGATACATGAAAAATCATGCTAAACCGTTAATATTTTAAATCATTTTTTAATCTGTTTTCATTTCAATATTTGTTAAAGTTTTAGTCATTTTTTTGTCATTTTTAGAATTTTTTGTTTTTATATATATCTGTGTAGTTTTTACTCTTTTTTCAGTTTTAGTTATTTTAGTAGGATATATTTAGTTAAAAATGTGTTGCCTAGCTGAAAAAAGTTATATTTTATGCTATTTTATTGCAGGTAATAACTGAAAAGTAACAAAAAATTTTATTATGGTTTTAATTTTAGTTTCACTTTAAATTTTAGTTAACTAACTATGGAAGCCAGTTTCCACCACTTAATAGAAAATAAAAAAGGTAATTGCAACTTGTCTCACAATTTTGACTCTTTCTCAGAACTGTGTGATACAAACTCAAAAATTTGACTTCATAACACACAATTGCGAGTTAAGTCAGTGAGATATATACTGGTAGTTCGGGGGATATATACTGGTAGTCCCCCCCCCACCCCAGAATTGGACTTTAAAAATAATATAGTTTAGATTTTAATAAATCTCCCTATTCTGACTTTATATCTCGCAATTCTGACTTTATAATTCACAATTGCGAGTTTATATCACAATTCTGAGAAAAAAGTGAGAATTGCAGGGAAAAGTCATTTGTGACTTTATAACTCACAATTGTGAGTTTTATCATACAATTCTGAGAAAATAGTCAGAATTTAGTTTATTTCTTAAAATTCTGAAAAAAAAGTCAGAATTGCAAGAAAAAAATCTGAATTGTGAGTTTACATCTCACAATTCTGGCTTTATTTCTCGCAACTGAGTTTATATCTCGCAATTCTGACTTCATAACTCACGATTCAAAGTTTTTATCTTGCAATTCTGAGAATAAAATCAGAATTGTGAATTTATATTTTGCAATTCTGACTTTATAACTTGCAATTGCAAGCTTATATCTCACAATTCTGAGAAAAGTCAGAATTGTGTTTATATCTTGCAATTTTGAGAAAAAGTCAGAATTGTGAGTTATGTCGCAATTCTGACTTTTTTAACTCGCAATTGTAAGTTTATTTCTTACAATTCTGAGAAAAAAGGCAGAATTGCGAGAAAAAAGTCAGAATTGTGAGTTTACATCTCGCTATTCTGCCTTTATTTCTCTCAACTGAGTTTACATCTCGCAATTCTGACCTTATTTCTCACAATTGTGAGTTAATATCTCGCAATTCTGACTTTATAGCTCGCGATTCCAAGTTTTTATCTTGCAACTCCCAATTGTGAGTTTTATCTTGCAATTCTGAGAATAAAGTCAGAATTGTGAGTTTATATATTGCAATTCTGACTTTATAACTTGCAATTTTAAGCTTATATCTCACAATTCTGAGAAAAGTCAGAATTGTGAGATTCATAATAAACTTTATTTTTTTTTTATCAGTTATGAAAATGGGCTTCCGTAAATAACCCTGCTCCGAACAGGCAAACTAGTTCACTTTTATGGTGTCATTGTGCAACTCAAACCTTCAGGAAAATGTTTTTTTTTTTTTTTTAAGATTGTAAGTTGTGATTATCATGATGAATAAAACGTGTAAGAATCATAAACTTTTATTGGTCACAGACAATAATCTGAAAGCCAATGAAATGATTCTGTTAGGTTTTGTCAAGGGAACCAGGGTGATGCTAATTTCGAGGGTGAGCTACAAAAATATGTCCTTACTGCAGCACTCTATATTTTCAAACAACAGAAATCTCATACATGTTTAAAAAAATAATGTGGCAAATAATCATTCACCTTAGTGACAGATCCCAGCAGAAACAGACAGATCGTCCAGCCACTAGCTGTCATCTTCTTTGGCATTTGCAATGACCCACTATCGATCTGCAAGGAAGGTAATGTCAATAAAACACTGCGCACAGTTCTAAGGGCTCTTATGCTGTTATTGACACAAACAGAAGTACTTCTTTTCTAGCTTACTGCAAACATACACCCACACCCACCACAGATAAACATACAGACACACGTGCACAGAATACAAATGTATAATATTTAAACTCTATTGTCTCTAATGGTTACTTCAGTTGTTATGATATTTATCAAGACAAGCTGGAACAATATAACTAAAACAATTATATGTTTACACAGCATAAACATTTTTAAACACTTGTGTGTGTTGATGCAAATCAATCATTAAAACATGAGTTTTGAATCACTTGACTAAAATAGACAGTTTGAACTCATTCACATCATACGCCCTATCTTTAACTTAATGGACAAATAAAACCATTCCAATATTCACAATTTTGCTTAAATGCAAAAATGTTCACAATTTGTGATTCTAGCCAGATCAAGCACACACTTTAACCTCGATTGAGAAGTTTCTTTAAATCCCAGTGGTGAAGAAAGGTTAAGTCAGTAAGGGACCCTCATACGCAATAGAAAATATTGTGTAAAAAGAGTAGCCGATGTGGAGAAACATTCCCTGATATTACCAAATAATGTCCCTTGACTGCTCACATGGAAGTTATGGCATGTCTTCAGGTCTGTTTGGACTTACAATACTCACATTGGGTCACACTCTTGCAGAAGTGTGTGGGGGGGAAAGCAAAGGGGGGTATTGCAAATTAGAAACAGACTGTGAAGGCCAGTCGTAATGTTACCCTTAATTCAGCGTATCATGAAACAGCACTAGCAGATCCCAAGGACCACTGCTTGTAGCTGCGTCATTGGCTGCAGCTGATAAAATGCTGTTTACTTTTCCATTCGAGGGAATAAACATGCAGGTCAGAGCTATTGTGAGCCATTCTGCAGGCTGGTCGTGCTGATATCTGTCCTCTGTTATCTTTCGTTGATCGCACTACTTGAACAAACAGCGGTATTTTCCCTTGCCGATGAAACCTCTGAGTACAAGCACATGGGAGGAAACTGGATGCGTGTTATGGTCATTTTAACTGCTTGAATGCGACACAGATAAATCAGTAGTACTCGGGGGATGTTTAGCAAGTTCAGTTTGTGCTTTTTAAAATAGTCTCTTTTTCAAACCATAGCCGTTTTTAAGATGTTGTGCCAACATTACAATTGTTGAACTTTGAATGTAATTGCATATACTGTACATACTGTACAATCCAGGGGTCAACTGATATTTCAGCTCAGTTGGTTTTGAGTTTTGCCATTCTGTCCGTTTGGTGCTGGCTGTGCATTATGACTCTCAACGTAATTTTTTTTTGCGATTATTATTAAAGTAATATGTGACCCTGGACCACAAAACCAGTCATAAGAGTTATTTATTTATTTTTTTTAAATTGAGATGTATACATGATCTGAAAGCTGAGTAAATAAGCTTTCCATTGATGTATGTTTGTTAGGATAGGACAATATCTGACTGAGAGATACAACTATTTGAAAAGTTCTTAAAGGGGTCAACAGATGCCCATTTTTCTTTAGGGTCTTAACGAGAAGTCTATAACATACTGTGGTTAAAATTTCTCAATGGCAGTGTAAAAAACATCTTTTTACCGTGTCAAAATCAGCCCTTTTTAGAGCGAGCTATTCTGCTGCATGTTCCTTTAAATGCTAATGAGCTCTGCTGGCTCCGACCCTCTCTGCAGTGGGATGACGAGCCGTAATGTTTACTTTAGCTAAATTTAGCCACGTTTAGCTGTGAAACTTGCTAACTAGCACGTTATTAAGAAAGGCCATTTGCAAAGTTGCATAAAAAGGTCGGGATTGGCTCTTTCCCTTTCAAAAACGAAAGTAATGTTAATCCTCTGCATCTTCAGCAGCTCAGATGTCAGGAGTAAATGACGACTGCTATGTTCATTATTACATCCAACAATAGAACACCTCAATCGCTCAATCAGAGACATTCTTGTCTTCCCCTGCACCTGAGACCACACAATGGCGATCGGAGTTGGACTGTTTTAGCTCGGTGAGGGCGGGTTTAAGGTAAGGCACTCATGTCAATCAACTATTGTGGAAGCGGCCTTTGTCTTTGTCATCACACCAACAAGAAGCTGAGAATGACCTGATTTTAAAAAGGAGATATTACTTTTAAAGATTAAAAAAAAAAACTTGGTGGATTTTTATCATTGTATCATGTGCATCTGTATATAAATGTTGTCGTTTTTAAGTATTTCATCATGATGTGGTGATTCGAAGGAAATGGCTAAGTAAACTGAGATAATACGCTCAAATGTACCAGAGAGCACCTTATCTCGATGAGTCAATGGTCTGAGTGGCCATATAAGTTACAAACAAGTAAAATGTTATTTCTTTGTAGATTATACAACAACTACTTGGATAACAGACAAAACAGAAAAGGTAAGAAGAGAAAAGTGAGAAAAGGGCATAATAATATAATAGGCGCAGACCTGTAATGGAACTAACTTTACTCTGCGCTGAAGTAATATCCAAAGCAAAGTCCATTATCTATCCACCCTATTTTTCCTAAGAAAACAGGCAGGGCCATTTGTGAATGTAATGTATCTGGCTTCCGGTGTCATCCGCTTCCAGCTATTTTTAGCTGTACAAAACAGTTTGTTTGCTGCTTGATATTGCAAACTGGTGTATCTTACATATTCTTTTAACATATTATCTTAATTACGAGCAAACTGATTTGTAGTGCAAACAGTTTAACTGTTTACTGCACTTTGTTGTTGTTCTTGTTATTTGCCTACAGCAGGTAATGAACCATTTCTGTGAACTCACACATTCACAGAAAACCGCTTACTTCCACGTTGAAAAATGTAGTGGATAGTCTTTGGAAAAAAAACTAATATTTGTCCGGAAGGGTAAAAAAGATGTCAGTTATGGCTCATTAGCTCTAGCATTTTGTCCACTTCACATAAAACAGATTAAATAGGTAAGACCACATTTATTTGAAATTCTTAAACATAAAAATATTACTGTTCAAAAATGTTTGACTGGTAGTGTAGTCTCCATGTAGGGTACACAAGTTGCCATTTTCCTTTCACTTATGAGATCAAAAGCTACCTCAAAAATACCACCATAAACAAACCATGTAATTAAAAGCACCCCATTTTTGCATTTGACGCCAACTTTAATGCAATCAGTGTATTTTAATGATCAGTCGCTGCTTTTTGAATAACCGTTAATCGTGCAGATCCCTACAGAAAATGTAATAAGCAATGATTAATAAGCAGTTCCAAAAATGTACTTAAATACTTTACAGATCATTAGATCTGTATCTTCCTATCACATATCTGAGTCAAGTATTTCAGTGCTACTAAATGACTGATATATTTGCATATACTATTATTTATCTATTTCTAATTTTAATTTTTTCCATTAATAAAAGAGTGCAAAACTTGTTTTGGGAGAGTATATAGCCAGAATAATCAGAATTTGCCTTATTTAAACGTGCTTGTATTACCATTATGTAGCTTTATAGTCTTCTGATTGTTATACATATGAATAATGAAATATGCCTGCAAACTGATTTGCATTTGAGAGAATTTAAAGAATTCTTTCCCACACCTTCACACATGAGCCTGTTTTGTCAGTTTGTTTCCTCATTTTAGGGTAATCCTGGCCACATTTTACCAATTTGTTCACTCGGTTTTAGATCAACTACATTGAAAACTCTATTAGTGTCCACAACAGTGGCAGATAATGTTCTGTTTAAGTTGCATGCTTTTAAACTTTTTTTGGTTTTAATATTAGAGTAAATTTAATTTTAAAGGGATAGTTCACCCAAAAATTAAAAATGGTATGTTGATCTGCTTACCCCCAGGGCATCCAAGATGTAGGTGACTGTTTTTTAAGTAGAACACAAACTAAGATTTTTAACCCAAACCATTGCAGTCTGTTAGTCATATAATGGCAGTGAATGGACACCAAACCTTTGAGAGTAAAAAAAAAAACATACACAGACAAAACCAAATTAAACCCTGCGGCCGTTGACAATATGTTGAGGCGTTAAGACACAAAACGCACGTGCATCTACTATGGCAGATCAAGTTGACGTGTCGCGCACCAGTTGTTGTGAACAGGCTCAGGACAGTTGAACTATGTGGTGGATCAGAGGTAAATATTGATATAAACACTATTCAGTTTCTTGCACAGGCCAATTGTTTTGTGTCTTAAGACCTCAATGTATCGTCACGAGCCACAGGGTTTAATTTGGTTTTGTCCATGTATATTTTTTTTTACTGTCAAAGATTTGGTGTCCATTGACTGCCATTATATGACTGACAGACTGCAACAGTTTGAGTTAAAAATCTTTGTTTGTGTTCTACTGAAGAAACAAAGTCACCTACATCTTGGATTCCCGGGGGTAAGCAGATAAACATCAAATTTTCATTTTTGGGTGAACTATCCCTTTAAAAACTTTACGGTTATAATAATCATACTTGCTCCTGTCTTGAAAGTCCACATGCCCTTGTTTTATTCCTATTAGAAACTATACATTTATTAAGAAACACCTTTTTGTAGTACACATTTTGCCTCAAATGTGGGAACAAAGGAATTAAACCTAGCCACAATTGAACTAAAATTTGTATTCACAATATTTTCCATGTATGTCATGAGAGGCTCAGTACATACTAGTACTGTGATTATAAATGTAACTGAAATTCTTTAACTTTTGCTCTAATCTAAATACATGTGTATAGTGGTCACTGCAGAAGTTAATCATAAATGTGGAGAACAATTCAAAATGAGCAGGAAATAATTGAGGCTAAGTGAACGCTCACTCCTCTGAGCAATGACCCATTCGTCTCCATCCTTACTTATCCAACAAACGGAAATCCAATAACGCTTCCTTTAATAACACCTGCTGGGGCCATTATTCATAGGCGAAAATGACACTTTCCTGCAAACATGCAATCTGATAAATGGCTGAGCTTTCCATTCTTGTGTGTTACCTTATTACAGTCACAATCGATAGACAAAAAGGTCACTTTGTGGGTCAGGCAATCTCCCTTTATATCTCATTGGGTAATATATAAGACTTTGACACGTGTGGTAGCCTACTTAATGCAGCAGATCATGTTTTCAGTTTTGATCACGTGTGAAGTCTTACATTTATAGGAAAAAATGGCACAGGATTGTATACTTGTGTGTAGATTTGTAAGGAATCTGTCTTTCTGCTTATCAGCGCTGTTGTTTTGAATGCAGTTAAAGCTTGTAAACTTCCTACAGTGGCCAAAGGATGTTTGCTTGTTGTTCAAGTTCCTCCTTAGCACTCACAATTACCTTTTCCTATTTTCAGAATAACTCAGAACTCCCACCATGTGATCTGTAGCGATTAGACTTATCGCTCCGCCACATGCTCAACACATCAGTGGATGTAAATATGCCCTGCATACAATTAGTATTAATCTTACTTCCATTAGAGATGCAAATGTAAACACTGCAACTGTGCACTCAAGATAAACACTCCTTAAAATATATCGAATTGAAATCCAAGAAAATTCTGTTATTCCAATCTCATTTGCTGCTGTTTTTGAAGAAGTTGTCATGGCTCCATGCACTGGCTGTAAAGCTCCATTTTTTTATTTATACATTTATATTTGGTGAACTTTTAAATGCAATTAAAAATAAAACGCTGAAATAAGTATATCAGCACATAGTTGAAGCACCTTTACAGCCTCAAGTCTTTTTGGGTATGATGTGACAAGCTTTGCACTTCTGCATTTGGCAATAATCTGCCATTGTTTGCCTCGCCTTTTCACCTCTCAAGCTCTGTCAGCTTGGATGGGGGCTGGCAGACATTTTCTAGAGTCCTAGTTGTTCCAATCGTCTTCCATTATGGATAATGGAGGCTACATGCTTCTGTGAACCTTCAATGCAGCAGATTTTTTCTGAACTCTTCCCTAGATCATTGCCTTAACGCAAGTCTGTCACTGAGCTCTACAGGCAGTTATCTTGACCTCAGGACTTGGTTTTTGCTCTGATATGCATTTTCAGCTGTTAGACCTTTTCTGAGAGGTTTGTGCCTTTCTAAATCATACTCAATTAAATTAATTTGCCACAGTTTAACTCCACTCGAAGTGTGGAGAATCTAGAAGCAATATGAATGCTCCTGAGCTAAATTTCGAGTGTCCCAGAAAAGGGTATGAATACTTATGCAACGGGATCTTTTCAGTTTTTTATTTCTAATAAATTTGCAAAGTTGTTACAAACCTGTTTTGTGCTTTGTCATTATGGTGTATGAGATGTAGATTGATGTGGAAAAAAAGTAATTTAAAGCAGTTTAACATAATGCTGCAACAAAAAAAAAATGTGAAAAAAAATTAAGGGGTATGAATACTTTTGTGAGGCACTGTATATAATTTTGCAAAAAAAAAAAAAAGATCTGGAACAAGTGCCTGTTCTAATGCATGTTCTAGAAAAAAAGGAAAAGGGAAACAGCTGTCTTAGCACCAGTCATTCCCAGCTGCCACCTGATTTGCACATAACAGCCTAAAGCCCTCAGGTGCAGTTCACTCCTTTACACACTCACTCCACCCCTTTGTTTTGTCAGGGCACCTCAAACCCTCAAACGATCCTTTTGATGTGATGCCACTCTTGTGGGTTTTTTTGTTGGTTGCAGCTGATGTGTATTAGCTGAACATGAAAATGAAGCCAACATTGGCTCACAGCTTGCCTTGGGCACAACCAGATGTTGAGCTTTACAAAGCCAATCATAATGAAGTCATGCAGATGCTGGAGAACACAACAGGCGATGCTGTCAGAGAGAAAGCTGCTCTGAATTGTCTTAGAAGGCCTATTGGCCTAAGTAGGTGGGTGGGTTGTAGAACAGAGCATTAGAAAAGGCCAAGCTTTTACTTTCTCTGATCCGTGTGCCCTTCCACACCCCTACACAACTATCAGTCACATGGTTTTAGTTTTGCTTTATAGGCAGTAATGGCTGTGATGCAAGTAAATAGCTGAGTTTTTTCATGAAATCTATAGTATGCCTTTGTTATTAGCATTAGTACGTGCAATTAGCAATTTTGATTCACATATATGTGCATTAACATCCTTGTTTCTAACAGTACTGTAATGCAGTGGTTCATAGCTGTTTTTTTCTTTACGCTTTTATTATTTAAAAAAAATATATAATGCATCTTCAAAATGTACAGTGTGCAGAAATAAAACGCATACCAGATACCATTTTATTCGTGTTGCAAGTAAATTATTTAGTCTAATCTTGGTCATTTGTTTGTTATTGAAAACAGGAAGCCTATTGTTATGTTGCTATTCGAACTATTCATAATTATACACTATCTTTTTTAAGTTTGTTTTCGTTAAGATTTTTTTTTTAAGTTTTTGAAATATTCTTATTCTTATGAAAGCTGCATTTATTTGATCAAAAACACAGTAAAAACAGTAATATTGTGAAATAATATTCCAATTTAAAATAACTGTTACTGGTTTTAATATATTTTATAATGTAATTTTTTAATTAGAAATGAACCATTTATTAGAGAAATTAACTAATTAATCACACATTTTTTTAATATTGCAATAATTGTACATTCAATATATAAAATATTGATATAAAATATATAAAAATTTATTCCTGTGATGGCAAAGCTTAATTTTTAGCAGTTATTTTTTACTAAACAACATTTCTATGATTATACATATCTCTGTTGAAAATGGTCATGCAAAAAAATATGTTTTAAAATTAGTGTAGAAACAACAGAGACTGATGTCTCTAAGAAATTATTTTTTTTCATAATATTTTCATTAAGACTTTTTTAAATGTATTTGAAAAATGATTCTTATTCTTATGAAAGTTGCATTTGTTTTATTTATAATACAGTAAAAACAGTAATATCGTAAAAATATTATTCCAGTTTAAAATAACTATTACCCGTTTTAATATATTTTGTAATTTATTCCTGTGATGGCAAAGCTGAATTTTCAGCAGTTATTTTTTAGCAAACATTTCTATGATTATACATATACATATGTTAAAAACAGTCATGCTGCTTAAGATTGTTGTGGAGACCATATTATATTATATTATATTATATTATATTATCACACATTTTTTTCCTGAAATGATTAATCCCACCTAACATTAAAGTTCTAAATACTTATATTGCAATCATTTTACATTCAATCTTTAAATTAATTTAGAAACAACAGAAAGACAGTACATTTTTAATATTTCTTAAAAAAATGACTGAAGGTGCGTATCACTGATACAAATATTACTGATGTCTCTAGCAAATTCTTTGACTATAGCCATTCAACATTAGAGTATAATTGGGAGCTATAAATTTGAACATGATATAGACTTTATTTTAGGAAATATACAGAAATTAAATAAAGTTATCAAACACTAAATGCTAAATTAAATACAGAGGAATCCTTAAAGCTATAAAAGTTATTGATTTTCTCTTTTTTCTTTTGTTTTGGATTAATAGACATCACAGCAGCTGTGTTATTAGGTTATTTGGCTGCTGTTACTTTAAAAGCTGCCTCAGCTGAACGTGACAAGCATACTTGTAGTTTAATTCATGATTTAATATAAAATGATACAGGCTTCAGCGTGCACCACAGATGTGTGTGTGCAGTTGAAGCGC
Source organism: Garra rufa (assembly GCF_049309525.1). NCBI lineage: Eukaryota > Metazoa > Chordata > Actinopteri > Cypriniformes > Cyprinidae > Garra > Garra rufa. Next base: position 30,706,453 of record NC_133368.1, on the reverse strand, counting down.
ATGTCCTACAAGCACAGTATAATGACCGACAAGTCAGGTAAATTAGTTTTTACTGACAAATGGCCTGACAACATCTCATCTGTCCACAGTTCACTGTTGTTCCACTGAAGCTTCCTCATTGTACCTTTTCTGCACTCGTTTGACTAGCGCCTGGCGCTGAAATGAAGTTGGTGTATGTGTTTGAAAAGTCTCCTTTTTGATGTGGTTGAATAGACGTACTGTGACTAGATAAATGCACTTTTTGTTAAGAAAAAAACAGAAGCAGCAGTTGTGAGTGGGGTGGATAACCCTATAGCCCACCCCTGCATTAACTGTATTAACAGCGCTAAACTGGACAAATTAATTGCCTGCATTAACACGCTAATATAATAATTATATATTACTGACCCCAAAGTTTTGAACAGTACTGTATAGTTAATTGCATTTTATTATTTGCATTTAGCAGACCTGAGATCCCAACTGAGAACCACTGGAGACATAAGCTTGTCATATTTGTTTTATATGAAACAAGGTTATTTCAATGTCAAGTTATGGTTTCAACAAAAGCAGCTAATGCAGCAACAATTTGAGGGATTATGTAAACCTGAGCATCAGGTTCGTCTAGATAGCTGCAGGATATTACAAAAGAGGGTGTGAAAACATATACTGTAACACAATCTGATGTATATACCATTACTGGTGCTTAAAATAGAGCCAGAGAGTATGAAAAAGTAGTAGAGGATTAAGGGAAAAAAAAGTATGAATGTTTAATTCAGACTGAAAGCTGCACCAGCATCTGCCAAATCAGGTCAGCAAATTGCTGTTATGAAACCCAGCAGATAACTACCTGGACAAATCTGCTAATGTTGATGCTTGGTAATGTGACCCACCCTTTCCTGCCTAGTACAGCTGAATATGCAGAACCCCAGGGGCGACCATTATCCTCCAGTGTGGCTACTGATACAAACAGCCCAAGGAGAACAGAAATAAAACAGGGTGGCAAAGCCGGTCATATACAGTTACAAAAATACACATTTAAAAATAAAGCCATCACAAGCTGCTCCAGAATAACACCTGCAGAGTAAATACATATTTAAAGCTATTTCAGGGCTCAGACCATAATTCATTCCCAAAGTGTTTCCACTGTTTGTCATAACTGGATTCAGATGCATGTCATGATGGAAAATTTGATAATTATCTTCATGCACAGGGGAATTTACTAAACAGCGCAACCAGATGCTTAATGCACATGGCCGATTTATAGTCTTGTTTTGGATTTTTTAATTTGTGCTGTAACTTTATTTACAGAATTTCTTTGGTGAATTGGATGCTGGTATCTGCTGGCATGAATGACATTTGAAAAATAAACAAAGCATGTAACACAGATGCGCATAAGCAAGGTTATCATGCAGCTGCTCTTTCTGTTTGAAGCAATAGTTTACCCCAAAATCTAAAATTGCTGAGGCCATCCAAGTTGTAGATAGGGCTGCTCGATTTTGGCAAAAATCATAATCATGATTATTTTGGTCAATATTGTAATCAGGATTATTTAAATGATTATGACAGGCTACACAACTTTATATAGTGATTAATTTAAAGACAGCAATACAGTGAGAAAAAAGCTACAAATAAAAAAAAAGCTTTAAAATGCTTTAAAAATACTGAATACTTTTATGCAAGTCTAAAGTAGTCTAACAATACTACAGAAATTGAATGTAATTATTTGAATGTAAAATAAAATGGCGTCTTCTCTGTAATGGTTAAACATGCTTTGTTTCTTATTAAAACTAAACACGTCCTTAATTCAAGAGCAGTGAGTGATTTTCCTCTTTGTATTTTTACATTTTATTCATATTAGGCACAGAGAGGGCAGAAGGAATATTATGTGTTGTCGCTTTAACCACACAGATCCAATATACTGCTGCACACGTATTTCATTCTCAACTGTTTATGATCATTTAAGACATGACTGACAGGCGTTTTCATGAATAATCACCAAGCGCCTCATTTTGAAATATTTTTGCGTGAATTTGACCGTTTAGGTGCACACCTTGAGCTAAAAGATATCTTTACATGTCCGTGTTCTGCTCCGTCTATGAGCACATACACAGAACAGTGCAAGTTTTCTTATGCGCTATTAAAAACACAAGATCAAAGAAACATTAATAAATCAAGCACATCCCGTTTTCTGAAAGTCACGTTACATGATTTAGCTGATTTGCATGTGAAATTAAGCTTTTATGAAGGAGCGAAAGCGCACCACTGGAAAGGGGGCAGAATGGGGCGCACTAATCGTTTCATCTCGATTACTGCCTTTTCATGAACGTTTGAAGCAGAAATCAAAATCTAAACCGAATTTCGATTAATTGCACAGGCCTAGATGTAGATGAGTTTGTTTCTTCATTAGAACTGATTTGGAGAAATTTAGCATTAAATCACTTTCCCAGTTGAGTCCAAACAGCTGATAAAAACACTACAATAATCCACAAGTAATTACAAGCTTACTCATGACGAAAACGTACCTATGGGAGCTGATGAACATACATATGGTGCGTTTTACGTGACACTGGTTTTGGACGTGTTACCACAGTTCTCACTTTAAATGTCCATTGAGTGGCATTATAATTTTAATGCTTCGTGACATTTTAAAATAATGTACCATATGCATTACACCTAAACCTACCCGATAATAAAACAAGTGACGTAAAAACGAAATCGCAAGCATGCCGTTTTCGACCTCTTTTCAGCTCTTTCATCATGAGTTACGTTTTTCACTGGATTTGTACCCAAGGATTACGCATCCTAAATCCAATTCTGTGCCGGCTGAGCTACAGAGCAAGCTTGTTACGTTTGGAAAGCGAAACATATGCAGCTGTAATCGTAACTGTGTATGAAAACGATTACAAGTGCTCACTTTTGTACAGCCTCTAGTGATAATTTCTGTTGGAAACTGCAGTGATATGTACTTTTTGGTACGTATTTCACGTCTTGCGAAAAAGTTCCCACAGGTACATTTTTCAAATGAGATCAAGTAGCGACGTAATGCACACAACCCCAGTCCATCAATTGATATGAAAAGCTGTGTGTTTCAAGAAACAAATCCATCATTAAGGCTTTTTACCTTTTTTTTTTTTTTACCTATTTGTTTCTTTTTTGCTTATGGCCAAAATACAAACCCATAATCCATAATAATGCTTCATCCAGTGGAAAACGTACATGCTTTGTTGTTTTGCACATCAAAATCCACCAACATATTTGTTTAGAACTGTTTGGACTGTATTTGCTTGTAAACAGTGTTTGATTTGTGCATATTTCTCTCCTGATTCATACAAGATGTTAAGGATAGAGGGCTCATATTTTAGCCAGACCATAATAATTTGAAGTTAAAAACGTCTTGATGATGAATTTAAGTTTCAAACAATCATGCTTTTTGCTTCACAATTCAATAACTTATGGAGTCATGTGAATTACTTGTGGATTATTGTGATGGTTTTATCAGCTGTTTGGACTCTCATTCTGGTGGCACCCATTCACTGCAGAGGATCCATTGGTGAGCAAATGATGTAATGCTAAGTTTCTCCAAAACTGTCCTAATGAACAAACAAACTCATCCACATCTTCGAAGGCATGAGGGAGAATACACTTTCAACAGATAATCATTTTTGGGTGAAATATTCCTTTTAATGAAGCATTCACCAAAGAAAATCTTCATATCAGAAAAAATTAAGAATTGAAATTCGTACAAATATTTAAATACCCCTAGTGTATCTTAGCTGTTTAGGAAACTTGTCCCTGCATTTACAAAACTATAAAAGTAAAATGTTCTATTTAATTTGTGTTACTTGATTTGCAGATATTCTTTAAATTGGATGCTAGACAACTTAACAAAATGCGTGGTATCAGCTGGTGTGATTCAGAAAGCATATTGTAACTTGTAGCGTTGTAGCTTACAGTAAATGAATTATTCAAAGCACAGATATGCAAGATAATCGCATAGAAGCTCTTGCAGTGAAGAAAGTTTTTTGTTGTTGATGTTTAATGAAGCATCCAGGGCTAAAACGACTATGATATAGCATATTCAGCATGAACAGGCTTGTTCCAATAAATCAAAAGAAGGACCAAGTCTCCTTTTATTTCACATGGCTTAGAATGCATAAAAATGAGGAGGCAATTAGGACTTTCTCAAACCACAGACACAGAACCTCGACCCTCTTGTGATTCTGAGTTCAACAACCAAAATGAACTGCTTCGCTGCTTGGAAATCTGGTCAAACACATGCAAATATATTCCCGAAATATTTGAACTAGACAGCTGAAAAAGCTCAGGGGGGACTATTGTGTTCACAGAAGATCCCCAAAAACATCCTGCTGTGTATAGACAGCTAGTTCTGTGTCTAGCATATAAAACCACTTCCTCTGCAGACCATAACCCAGGATCAGAAGAGTTCTGCTTTGCAGGCCATCAGTCTGCGCTCCCAGGATTCCTTTGAGCTATGAAAATAAAACTCGGAACCTGATCACATTCACTCCTATTTTTAAACCCGCAGACCTTCAGCCTGTTCCCTCCAGGACTAGAGAAGGCTTGTGAAAGGTCCTGAACTTGAACTGCGGTCGACTTTGCTGCTTACAGGAGAGAATGGGACCAGAAGTTTTGCGGTCTAAGGAGTTAAAAAGGGAAAGAGGAGAGTGTTAAAATTAGAAGAGGAAGATCCTGTTCCACTTGGTGCTCCTAAATCATTCCGTGAAAAATTAAATCCCGCTTTAGAGGAAGTGTTTGGCAGACACATGATAACCTAAGACTGACCCACTTGGAAGTGGGTGTGCTCTGATTCATCCACACATGTTCCCAGGATCCCCCGCACTCTGAGTGGTAGCAGAGGCCAGTAAATCTTAAAGCTGCTGTCCACCAATGGCAGTTTGTTTAGTATATATCAGCTTTAAACATTCATTCTGAAGCTCTGTTTATATATTCACTGTCCAGCAACCCACACAAGCCCTTCATCTCTAGGGTCCATTTTTAAAAATACTACAGTCCCATTCATTCTGTGTCATCAGAGACATGTTTTGCTTTGATTAATCATACTCCAGGACAAAACTGGCTGCCAGTATCCATGGCAATATTTAGCTTGAAATCACAGGAATATATTACATTTTAAAATACATTTGAATAGAAAACAGTTATTTTAAATAGTAAAAGTATTTTTAGTATTTTTAAAATGTTACTGTTTTTGCTGTACTTTGGATCAAATAAAAAGCAAACTTCTTTAAAAGAACAATTGTACTGTTCAAAAACTTTTGACTGGTAGTGTATTATGTTTTTTTTTCTTTTTCTTTTTTTACGATTATTTATATTAATAATTTAAATGCTAATTATAATGCAAAATAGATTAATTAAAAAAAATGTAATTTTTTTTTCCAAAAACCTAAAACTTTATATCCATCTCCTAATTAAATAATTAGGTGATTATTTTCAATGTGGTTTCCCACATTTACCTCACTGTAAATGTTTATGATACCAAGTAAAATGTTCACAAATTGGCTAAATGTAAATAAACATTTATTTTACACGATACTGACTCAGAATAGCTGAAAATACTTGGGAAAATTCTTAATATGGCAGTAGGTAGACATACAACTGATCAAAAGTTAGGAATAATTAACTTTTAAAGTCTGCTTACCAAGGTTTCATTTATTCGATCAAAAATAGTTATACCTAGAGCAATTTTCTACTAAGTATCTCGATAACCGTTAGAAATAAAACATCAGTGATTTTCACTGATGAATGAAATAGATATGATGGAAATAACAGCTAGATAGCATGTTGCAATAAAAGGCTTGCCGCACTTCAGCGCACATAAAACCTAATGAATCTGGAGGGAGGAAACGAAATGGTCCTATTAGCCTGACTCCAGTTTAATAGCTGACTGTTATAAATCAGTTTCTTTTTTCTGCATTAATTCAAAGCATCTAATCATCACACTGCTGTTTATAAAAAATGCAAGGCATATCATGGCCTGTCTTGCGGTGGAGATAAAGAAAACATTTACTTTGCAAAAGCTCAGAGGGGTTTTGAGCTCACATGCATCTAATTATGACCAGTGTGCACAAACTCTATTAAACCAACCAGTGGGACTGTAAAGTATATTGCTCTAGAGTAGGCTTTTACACTGAGGGCAGGATTGCGATAGCTATATTTGCAGTAAAACATTCTGGCATGGTTTACTGTCTGCTCTCCACGTTTCCGTGACGGAGTTAAGGGGTGAACCATGGTAATGGCACAGTAACTGAATGCAATGTCGCCAGGCCAGGAACACAGCTTTGTTCCACTGACATTAAATCCTCCTTGAAAGCAGCACTCAACCCTGACAAACACACGCATGCTTTGGGGCTCTGCATTGAGATCCACATAAAAGGCTCTCAAACGGCCAGGCTAAATAATTGATTCCCTTTTTAAAACATAATCTGTGCTCTTTAACATATTCTGTATGAGGATTAATTGGCTTTCCGTGATCTAAGTAACAAATCCTCTTTCATTAGGTCTCTTCGCCAGCTAGCAATCCCTAGAGACGAACGGTCACTAACCTTTTCATTTTGCAACTGATGCAGCTGAATCCATAGCACTAATTGTTCATACCTCAGCACTTTAAGGTCTTCTTATGAAATAAGCGATATTAGAGAGTGCTTGACTATGCAAAACTCACCGGCATGATTCTAGGATGTTATGGTTGGTTGAAAGCGCTTTGCTATGCCTTTGTTAAAGTGTTCTGAGTGGTTTTACTATTTTAAAAATAAAGGTGCTTCTTCAAGCGATGCAATAGAAGAACCATTTTTGGTTCCACAAAGAACTATTCAGTCAAAGGTTCTTTAAAGAACCATCTCTTTCTTACCTTTTTAATATCTGAAGAACCTTCTTTCACCACAAAGAACCTTTTGTGAAACAGAAAGGTTATTTAGATGTTTAAGGTTCTTTTTGGAACCATTTAGACAAGAAAGGTTCTTCCATGGCATAGCGAAGCACTTTGATTTTTAAGGGGAGTACCGTATTCCAGGTGGTTACATTGCCAGTAGCACAAATTGCATGTGAATTATACACCATAGTTGAATTTTAAAGTTCCGAAGTTTAAGATCTGTAATCGTAAGTATGAGCAATAATAATTGCTGCTTGCATTTGCAATTATTTAAGATTAGAGAGCCAAGCAACAGGGATAAGATTTCACATGAAAGATCTTCGGAAGATGTTGCACATCAAACCGAGACGGTGTCATTGCATCAGATGAGCGAAATCTGTAAAGATCATTTTAGCAATCTTTCCTTCATCAGCTTCACTGTGTTTCATCATGTACATGCAGCTGCTTATGTAACCATGTGGCCAAAAAACACAAATACCAAGACTATCTGTTGGCTAATTATCACAATTTCTCCTCCTTGGAGAGATTGTCAGACCCCTTCTGTCAGGTTAGGTGTCAACAGAACTTGGTATTTCTAGTTACTTCATGATATTGGTATTTTATCTTCTCAGTTCCTGGCACTGATGTAGGCTCTTCAGCTTTGGAATAATGAAGTATAACAATAAGAGCTATAGATCGAAGACTGAATGGAAAAAATATATATTTGTGACCCTGGAACATATAACCAGTCTTAAGTAGCACCGGTATACTTGTAGCAATTGCCAAAAGTACATTGTATTGGTCAAAATGATCTTTTTGTGCCAAAAATCATTAGGATATTAAGTAAAGATCATGTTCAATGAAGATATTTTGTACATTTGCTACCGTGAGTATATCAAAACGTAATCTTTGATAAGTAATATGCATTGCTTAGAAGTTAAGATAGAACTTAAATTTTCTCAATTTTTTTTTTGCACTCTTAGGTTCCAGATTGTATATCGACCAAATATTGGACTGCAAATTAGCTTTTCTTACTTAGATTTTTTGTCTTGTTTTCAACCAAAATATTTAAAAATTCATAAATCAAGAAGGATTTTCTAGACAAGTAAAAATGGTTGTCTAGTTGGCAGGAAAAAAAAGAAGTTAAAATTGAGTTTTTGCTTGAAATCTGCCAATGGGTTAAGAAAAACTCACTTAATTTTGACTTATTTTTTCTGAAAACAGGACAATAATTTTTACTTGTCTAGAAAATCCTTCTTGATTTATGAATTTTTAGATATTTTGGTTGGAAACAAGACAAAAAAAATCTAACTTAGAAAAGCATTTTATGCAATGTGTCCTATCCTAACAAACCACACATCGATGAAAAGCTTATTTATTCAGCTTTTTTCAGATGATGCATAAATCTCAATTAAAAAATAACCCTCATGACCCTCATGGTTTTGTGGTCCTGGGTCCCATTTACAGTAGAGGTCTCCAAAATAATGATTAAAAAATTTAGTTTAGTTTAGACTAATTTTATATCAACACAGACACTTTCTTTACAGAAAATAAAAAATTTGGGGGCATTTTTGACAACCTAAATCCAACCATTAAGTGGATTTCGACATAATATGTGAGATTTAGTTTTTAGATGTGTGATGGTAACGCCATTTATCAGTTTTTGTCGAAAACGTTGAAAAAGTATTGATTTCCTAAGCAATCTGGAAAATAATTAACCTTAATATAAAGAAAATGATTGATTCTCATTAACACTTCAAATGCAAAACTGATCCTCTATCTATCTATCTATCTATCTATCTATCTATCTATCTATCTATCTATCTATCTATCATTTATTTATTGGAAGAACGATTTACTATAATGCTTGACATCATGGTAATACCAATAGTACCGAGTACAGTCATTCTTTGTTAGGCTATAATATTGCAGTTTGTACATATAAATAACCCACAAACAAAATTATGATCAATTTGTAAGTGTGGTCTCACTCACACATCGCATGTCAGCGGAGTTATGAAATTATGAACACAAGATCCAAACTGCCCATTATGACATTTCATAAAATTTCTCTTTTTTTACACCTTCAACAGTCTAACAGACAAAACCGCCGGTATTTCTCAGTCCTTATTAATTCATAAGAAGTCTTGGAGTCCGTTCAGCTGTTATTATAACATGACATAAAGCCCGTTTGACTGGAGAGGCTCCAGCTGCACTTGGTAAATTAATTCCCTGTCTGTCCATATCTATAATTCACCAGTCGTTCATCTGTATCAAGCATATCCTTACCTGTAGATTAAATCCAAGGTGTTCTGCAGATGTTCAGATAAAAACGAACGCGTCTTCTTATTTCAGACCACAAACAGTCATTACTTTCCTTCGCGACGTCACGATGGCATGAAACAAAGTAACAATATCAGAGATGAAAGAGCGCCTGAGACGCGCAGCGTGTGAATAACGACGGCTGTCAGGCTGCAAGATATTCAGTGTAGTAGCTTCCTGTTACATCATCACTGCTTATCCCCGCCTCAATAGCACACAGGAGGTTTCCTTACACCGTTTGCTTTGTTATTTAAAACGGTAAGGGTTGTCCTTGTTATTAGTACTGATTAATATTAATTAACGTGGTGAATGATTATTTGCATATCTATCTATCTATCTATCTATCTATCTATCTATCTATCTATCTATCTATCTATCTATCTATCTATCTATCTATCTATCTAACATAATTTAGATTTGTAAGGTAAACAACATGCTTATTCTAAAGTCAAAATTAGACCCTCTGGGTAAGATGACCCGCCATCATAATGCTTTCAATTTAAGTACATAAAATTTAGAACATAGATATTACATTTTAAGAAACATAATGAATTACAACTGTAATGAAGCAACTGAAACATCATTCAAATATAATTGTTTAATAAGAATGCATGTAAAGGCATTTCAAAATGTCTTCTTAAGAGTAACAGCTCCATCTTGTGTAGAAAACAGTATTAAGCAGTTTTATGTGCTTTTTTGAAAACATCAAGAAGCTCTACAATACCTTTCACAGTGGAATCATTTGTATTTTATGATGTTAGTAAATTATGCAGTCATAGGCATAAGTGGTACTCTTAGTGACGATTTGTTGGTCACATTTTATATACACTTTTTTTAAATGCTAGACTCAACTTTTAATCACTGTGTCTTGGTTAAAAAAAAAAGTTATTTGCCTCTGGTCATTGTGTACAAACAGTGGCAAGAGTCAAAGGTCACAGTGTAAAAATAACATTTTGGAGTGTACTGTATAAACGTAATAAAAAGACTAAGAATTAGTATGTTTGAACATTTTTTACAAAAAAAGAAGGAAAAGAAAGTTTTAAAGTCATCAGCAAATGTTAATAGACATAAATAGTGTTAAATAGATCCATAAGTGGCACTGAGAAAAATGAAAAAAAAAATGGCATGAGTAATTTAGTATGTAAATCCTTTCTTCCCTATAGAGATTATGTTTTACACTTAAAATACATTGAATGTCTTTATATATGAAGCCCAGATTAAAATCCATTAACTGTGTTAATTATATACATGAAGAGTGACGACAGTCAGCGAGGTACTAGCACATGCGTTCTTATTTTCTCTCTGAAGAGTGGTTTAAGATTTGGTATCATGAGAAATATATGTCCTAGACAGATCGGAATAAGATGTTTGAGTTCCTTGTCTTTATCCGTATTTGCTTTCTCCGGCTGTGATCTGAAAGAGAAAAAAATTGAACAAACAGAATCAACAATAGACACATTTTCATGCCTCACTTTTCTTGTGGTCCAGCCTAATGGAACCCAGATTGTATGTTTAAACATGTATGCGGTATCGTTAGTGACACTAAACTGCACAGTTCTTTCCAATTATAATTTTAAAACCTCTGGATTAAGCATGGGCTGTGGTAAACGCACCTTTCATGCACATTTTCATGCAGTGTCTCTTGTGGACAAAGTTGTTTTTGTTGCCTCCACAGCCAGTGTAGCGAAACATCTGGCATCTCCTAGTCCTTGGGTTGAACACGTATCTTCTCTCAGAGCCTTCACAATCGCCCCTATCAACTGGACTCAAGCAAAATTCTGGTGGACTGAAACCTGAAATGCAATAAAAATATGTTGGCAATATCAATATATGGTGATATACAAAGTGTGTTGCAAAAGTATTCATACCCCTTCATTTTCCCCACGGTTTTCCGTTGCAGCCTCATGTTAATCTGCTTTAAATTCATTTTTCCCTGACATCAGTCTACACTACATACACTATATTGCCAAAGCACAAAACAGATTTGTGACAACTCTGCAAATTTATTAAAAAATAAAATGCTGAAATATATGCATTGCATAAGTATTCATACCCTAAACTCAGTACTTAGTTGAACCACCATACAGCCTCAAGTCTTTTTAGGTACGATGTGACAAGTTTTGCATATCAGCAATTATCTGCAATTCTTCTCCTCTGTCAGCTTGAATGTGGGCTGGCAGACCTTTTCAGGTTTCTCCAGAAATGTTAGTTTGGGTTCAAGCTTAGCCACTGGCTGGGCTACTCAAAGATATTCACAGAATTGTCTATAAGCCACTCCTGTGGTGTGCTTAGGGTTATTGTCCAGTTGAAAGGTGAACCTTCTGCCCAGTCTGAGGTTCTGAATGCTCTGGACTGAGTTTTCATTAAGGTTATCTCTATATCTTGCTATGTTGAGCTTTCCTTCTATTCTGATGAGTCCTTCAGTCTCTGCTGCTGAAAAACAACCCCACAGCACGAGTCTGCTACCAGCACACTTTACTGTTGAAATGCTATTTTGGAGGTGATGAGCAGTGCCTGCTTTCCTCCATACATGATGCTTGGAATTGAGGTTCTGAGAGTTCTTTAGGTGCTTTGTTGCAAATTCCAAGTGGCTTTTAATGTCTTCACTGAAGAGAGGATTGAGTTTGCCATGATGTTTGTCCTTCTGTAAGTTTCTCCCATCTGCACAAATAATCATGGAGCTCAACTTGAATGACCATCAGCTTCTTGATCACCAGTCTAACCAAGGCCCTTCTCCATCAAATAAGGAGTCCTAGTTGTTCCAAACTTCTTCCATTAACGGTAACAGAGACTACATGCTTTTGTGAACCTTCAATGAAGCAGAATTGATTTCTGAACTCTTCCCCAGATCTGTGTCTTGATGCAATCCTGTGTCTGAACTCTACAGTTAGTTCTTTTGACCCCAGGGCTTGGTTTTTGCTCTGATATACACTTTCAGCTGTTAGACCTTTTATTGAGAGATGTGCGTGCTCTCCAAATCATACTCATTCAAATGAATTTGCCACAGGTTAACTTTACACAAAGTGATATGAATGCTCTTGAGCTAATAAATACTTATGCAATGGAATTATTTAAGTTTTTATTTCTAATAAATTTGCAAAGTTGTTACAAACCTGTTATAACATGTAATAAAAAGTAAAAAAGTAATTTAAAACATTTTAACATAAGGCTGCAACAAATTGTGAAAAAAATAAAGGGGTATAAATACTTTTGCAAAGCACTGTATATATAAAGAAAGACCAAAACAGTTGTCAGAAGATTAACGGTGCTGACATCTATGTCATGTAACTGGTTTATTAATAGCCTAAGTTTAGTAACCAGGGTAATGCTAACTTCTGGTTTGGCCTATGAAAAGACATCATCACTGCAGCAATCTATTCATTCCAATTGGAATTGCATTAAATTTAACTTGACTTTACATGCATCATCCACTAGATGGCAGTAAAATCTAGGCATTGCCCTCTAGTCTAGTGGAGCCACAGAGAGTTTAAGCATCCAAGTCACCCATTTAACCCAAAATCAATTATTGTAATTATTTAGCAGTTACTTTTAGCCCAGAAAGTAAATTGCCAATAATAAATGAGTAAAACAGGTCGGTGACAGGATGGTGAACATCTGGTAATTCGCTTACTATACTTCATTAACCACCGTGATTAAGGCAACAAGAGGCAAATATGGAGAAATATGTGCTGTATAGCCCCTATTAACACATGGTCACCATGTTAATACAAAAAAATTGCAAGTGTTTAACAGTTAGTTTGCAAGAGTCCGTCAAGAGTCCTTATCCCAAGAACAGGTACACTCTTAAAAACAAAAGGTTCCAAAAGGGTGTTTTTACAGTGATGCCATAGAAGAACCATTTCTGGTTCCCTAAACAACCTTTTAGTAAATCATTTTGAAAAACATTTTAAAATCTGAAGGACCTTTTTCTACTATAAAGAACCCTTTCTGCATTTGAAAGGTTCCATGGATGTTCAAGGTTCTTCACAGAACCATTGATGCCAATAAAGAACCTTTATTTTTAAGAATGTAGTTTAACACAACAGAATATACTTGCAGTTACAACTTTTACATTTCAAAACAGAGTATTAATCTCGGATTTCTGAGCAATCTGTGCACCAGACAAGGATGTCATGTGCCCTGGGGCTGCGGAGCAGAGAGCTGCTCTTAACTGTCAAAATAAGCAGGAGGAGGCAGAAAAAATGGCTGCTACGTTGCCCTGTAGACTCAGACAAACAGACTGCCTGACACGAAGGCACAGCTGTCTAGAACCCTCTGCCTGAGTGTGTGTGTGTGTGTGTATTTGTACACGTGTGTGAGATGTGTGACTCTCACCTGCTTCCTGTGCAGATGGTTGGGACATTCTCTGCAGTGGCAAATGCGATGCATTCAATGGAGTTTCAACTAAGAATAACCAAAAACCATAAATATGATTTATATAAAAGGTATTAGTGGTATTTCTACGAAACATTTGCTTTTGTGTGATGCTGAGTATGTGCTAAAAGGTCCAACAAAAATTCAAAACAAACAAAAAATGGCTTAGTGCACCATTAATTATAGATCGCCGCAAAAATATACAAAGTTTTCTGATATTATCAACAAGCAAGATGTGTGACTCATCTCACCATGTTTAACGAGAGGTTCTGTCTTGGGTTTGACTACTACTTCCTCTGGAGCAGCCTTTTCCATGTGGTTTGAGGCACCTAAAAAGAAGAAAGAAAATGAAAAACATGATCACATTTGTTGTCCTCTTGTTATAGAGAAGTCTTTCTCTCTCAGGCAGCACTATTTGCACTATTAACACATTTTCTGTCTGTTTTTCCAGGTTTAGTACTTCTAGGGTGACCATACAAAATTTGTCCCACTCATGTCCTGGCCAGGATTTCTAACTTGCCTAAAATGTCTGGGTTTTGGCTCCGTTTTCCTACTGTTTTCATACTTGCTGAGGGCAATAACTGAAAAGTAGTTTGACTAATAGAATGTAGGCATTGTAGATAATGGACCAATCGTGGCATGCAAGAAGCTGGGATCTGCAGGGAACAGTCAATGCATGACTGTGAAAAAGGGACATATAGTCACCCTAAGTACTTCTGTATTCAAAAATATGCTTATAAATAACTATTTAGCACTTGACACCTTTTTTTTTTTTTTTTTGAATTTAAAGGAGTAGTTCACTTTCAGAACAAAAATTTACAGATAATGTACTCACCCCCTTGTCATCCAAGATGTTCATGTCTTTCTTACTTCAGTCGTAAAGAAATTATGTTTTCTGAGGAAAACATTTCAGGATTTTTCTCCATATAATGGACTTCTATGGTGCCCCCGAGTTTGAACTTCCAAAATGCAGTTTAAATGCAGCTTCTAAACGATCCCAGCCGAGGAAGAAGGGTCTTATCTAGCGAAACGATCTGTTATTTTCTAAAAACATTTACAATTCATATACTTTTTAACCTCTACACAGAGTACACACAGAGCTAGACAAGATGAGCGTTTGAGGTTAAAAAGTATATAAATTGTAATTTGTTTATAAGAAGATAACTGATATAACTGATCGTTTTGCTAGATAACACCCTTCTTTTCTCGGCTGTGATCGTTTAGAGCCATTTGAAGCTGCATTTTGGAAGTTCAAACTCGGGGGCACCATAGAAGTCCATTATATGGAGAGAAATCCTGAAATGTTTTCCTCAAAAAACATAATTTCCTTACGACTGAAGAAAGAAAGACATGAACATCTTGGATGACAAGGGGGTGAGTACATTATCTGTAATTTTTTGTTTTTAAAGTGAACTACTCCTTTAATTTCTATGTAGGTTACATTTCATATGACTTTTGGAACTTTTGGAAAGCAGTGAAGTAGTTTTTGTGTTTCATTTTAGTTGCTCTTTAAAGGACTTTTAACTTTCAAATTTGTTGAAATTGCTAGTAAATTTCACAAACAATTCAATTACAAAAAAATGGCAAGTAACATTTAATTAAATGTGATTTTTTACAGAAAAACTGAAATAATATTCATTATATAATATACATACTCCATTAATTTTCATTTACTTAATTTACTTATCTTAAAAAAAAAATAGAAAAAACTTTTAGAATAATTTGTATGTAATTTTAGATCTAATTTCTAATATATATCTATGTAGCATCTGTGGTATGTGAAATAGTCATCTAGAAATAACAATTGTGGCAAACAAAACAAGATTTATTGCATAGTTTTAGTAAAGGTTATTCGTTTGCCAAAAACCTAATTTTGTTTTTTGCTGTTTTCACCTTCTCTCTGACCTTTAACAGGCGGCTGTCCCTTTAAGACCTCTGTGTAAATGTGAAATTTGATACAGTGCGGTGTTGCTCTAACACACAAGCGTCTGTTTGCTGTTGGGTCCAGTGTAGTTTTTAACTGTCTTATCCTTCAAGCATAATTTGATTCCTAATTATATGACCCCTTTAGCACTAAATGTGCTGAGAAATTTTCTACATTGTGGCTTTTCAAATTAGGGCTAAGAAAATAGAATGTGGACTGAATTACAACATGCTGCTAATTACATTATGGAATGAAGGTTGTTGAGATCAGAATACAAAAGGGCTGTAACTTTTGTCATGCAGATGACTTTAATCACAGGGGCTTGTACAAAAACAATATGTCATTATTGAAAATTGCAGAGAAGAGAAATGTTTTGTTGCTGGTACATACGTGGACATCTCTCATGGCATTCTTTTATGGTCTTGAAGTTGTTGGCATTCCCCAAGCAACCGCCATAAAAGAAGCGCTTGCATTCCTGGCTCTTGTAATCAAAAAAATAACGAGGCACCAGTCCTCGACACGGCCCCGGCTCATCCTCCAGATGGCATGGACTCTTATCCTCTATAAAAAAAAGAAAAAGAAAAAATGGAAGAGACCATAAATCATAGGCTTCTTTTTCATCAACTTTAGACATGAACATAAATTAAACATAAACATAAAATGATTTTTTTCTTTTTTTTCTTATATAGGATACAACAGAGCTAAATGCACATTTTAAGGAAAATGTGCTTTTCACTATTCCCACTGTGTACTTATGATTGCAGTAAATGTTTTATTAAACTTTGATGTTAGGTTTGAAATTAATATCAAGTCTCAAACAAAATATGTTAATAAATGAATACTTGTTCAAAACAATCACTTCAACTTATTTAAATATTTTCAGTTTATTTAAATATTCTTAAAGCTTATACTTTTAGATCCCATATACTTTATAATCCCATATAATTTAAAATGGCTTTATAGTACAATAAATACAATATGATGTAATTAACAATGTGATTTTAAATATGATGGTTAATATCTTTGTGCTGGACACCCAACCTAATACATTTTAACCATCTGAATCAAATCATTTTATGTCAACATGAAAAAGTGAGCCAGCTATTTATTATAGTGTCAGTTATTGTGCCTTTCCCCTCAAAACAGAAGTACATTACTTACTTTTACATATTACACATGTTGCTTTAATTACCTTGAACTAAACTGAAAATCAAAAGACCTTTGTCTCAAAATATTGGCCTATTCTATAGATTCTTATTCGCTACATAAAAACATAAAAAATATACATTTAATATTAGATCAGAACATGCACATTTAGTACTGTAGTTTTGTGGCAACTAGAAGTAAAAAAATTAAATCAAATGCAGCTTTAGTGCTTCAGATCCTCTGCAGTGAATGGGTGCCATCAGAATGAGAGTGCAAACAGCTGATAAAAAAAAAAAACATCACAATAATCCACTCTCCAGATCATCAATTAATGTCTTGTAAAACAAAAAGCTGAATGCTTGTACTGAACAAATCCATAATTAAGACATTTTTAACTTAAATATTTGGTTCTGGCTAAAATACAAGTACTTTATTTATATTATTGCTTTCTTTAGTGAAAAAGTCTGAATCAGGAGAGAAATATGCAAAGTTCTAAACAACTGATTTGGTGTGTTTTAATGTGAAAGGACAACAGGGAATTTACGTTTTCACTGTAGGAAGCATTATTATGCATCACAGATTCGTAATTTGGCCAGAAGCCAAAATTACTAAATTAATAATTTGTTACATTCTGACGGCACCCATTCACTGTAATGGACCCATTGGTGATGCAAGTGATGCAATGATTTCTCTAAATACACTACCAGTCAAAAGTTTTTGAACAGTAAGATTTTTAATGTTTTTTAAAGAAGTCTCTTCTGTTTACCAAGCCTGCATTTGTTTGATCCTGCAAAAACTGTATAATTTTGAAATATTTTATTTAAAATAACTGTTTTCTATTTGAATATATTTATATGTAATTTATTCCTGTGACTTCAAAGGTGATTTTTTTTAGCATCATTACTCCAGTCACATGATCCTTCAGAAATTATTCTAATATTCTGATTTGCTGCTCAAAAAACATTTATTGTTAACATTTATTTATTTATTGTTGAAAACAGCCGAGTATAATTTTTTTTAGGTTTCTTTGTATAGAACAATACAATATAAATGTTATTATCATCACTTTTGATCAATTTAAAGCATCCCAAAAAATTTCGTTCCCAAAAATGAATGTATAAATAAATAAAATAATATTAATAATAATTATTATTATACTGACTCCAAGCTTTTGAATGGTATAGTGTATAATGTTACAAAAGTTTTTATTTCAGATAATTGCTGATCTTTGGATCTTTCTATTCAAAAAAATTATTAATGATTTTTATGATAATAATAATAATAATAATAATAATAATAATAATAATAATAATAATAATAATAATAATATGTGATACTGAAGACACTGAAGTAATGATGCTGAAAATTATGCTGAAAATGTACCTACCCTAACTTTTTTTCTATAAATCTATTTTGAATATATTCATCAAATAGAAAACAGTTATTTTGAATAGTAAAAATATTTCAAAATTTTGCTGTACTTTAGATTAAAAAAAAAAAAGCAGGCTTAGTGAGCAGAAAAGACTTCTTTAAAAATCTTACTGTTCAAAAACTTTTGACTGGTAGTGTATGTTCATATAAAGAAACAAACTCTACATCTTGGATGGCCTGTGGGTGAGTGAATACATTTTCGGCAAATGTACTATTGCTTTACAGCAATTTTTGTACACCATTTCATGCAAGAATTGCATAATGAGAATACAGGTAACATCTGCACATATACATCTAGATATTGAATGTTTTTTTATGATTGAACTAAACAAATTTTAGACTTAAATTCTAAAGCAGCGACTTTCAGCAGAACAAGCTCTACCGTCCCCTTAACAAACAGCCTGGCCATAAGCCACAGACAGGCTGGAGTGATTGATATATTCCAGCTCCATCTATAGCACATACCCAGTTGGTTGATAAATTAATGGCTGGATTCCAAAGTTCCACAGATTAAAAAAATCACTTAATTTCCAGCCACGTTTTTGCCCTGTAATGCAGAATTTATTTATGGCCTTTGCTAATTAAAATATTTCACTTAAGTGGTCATTCATCATGGAGAAAGGCAGCTTTAATCCAATCAGCTGGGAGAAATCATCAGGGTATTTTGTTTTTCCCCCTTCTTTCAGATAAATCGGATTTAGAAGGAACAATGAGTCGCACTAACCTGATCATAAATGTCACATAGTGACCATATAGATTAAAACCGGTTTTGGACACAATTCAATGTTAATTGCAGTCTTACTTACAGCTTGAATGTGATTAAAATGCAATTATGGTCAGGGAAAAAACTCTTGAGTAAGCAGAAAATAAAACCACTGTTGGTCCATGAAACGAAAGTCAACAGGGTCAAAAACAACATTGAAGCTTACCAACTTTCATTGTTCAGTTACATAACAGCATTAGGGTTATGGTGAGTCATCGACTAACCGTCAAACACCGGAAGTGACGCATTTCACAGACGAGAATCCATGAAATGCATTGTTAGATAGGCTGCATTATATATTAAACCCGATTAAAAAGCATAATTAAATTAAGCATAACTGTGAATTCACAAATGCTACGATTTAGTTAAATAAATATCTGCATTCTGCAATGCAGTTTTATAACATGTGCGTCACATTTTCATTAAATTACTGTGGCTATAGCATTTCTGTTGTAAAGATATGGCCAAATATTAAAGATTAAGTGGACATTTGACTTAAATGTTGTTTAGTAAATATTAAAGTAAGTATTTGATCACGCAGTAAAAACAATCGTCAGGCCTAAGGTAGTACTGCGTAATGTACATTAGCTCTATTGTTTATAATACATTATGTATTTCAACAGTATTGTGCAATAAAACCATATGATTTCTTGCTTTTGATACTTTATTTGAACTAATTATTATTGCCTCACAAACCAACAGCAGAGAGCTTTTGTTTTTCACTTGTTGAGTTGATTAAAACAGCTGTTCCCAATGAATCAGGGTAATTTAGGATGCGTTAGAACAGCTTGGACTATTTGGAATGGTACAGAACTTTGGATTTTCCCATAGACTGTGACAGTTTGCAACGGGTATGAATAATTTTGGACATGCCACTTTTTGTTCAAATGTAAATAAAAGCTGAGAAATATTTTTTCCACAATGATGCCTCTTGTACATCGTCTTATTATCTTTTGGGAGAAGCCTGCGTCATTTCCAGTCAAAAAAAAAAAAACTTGCTGGTTGAATAAAAGTAACCGAATTTTTATAATTATAAGCCCCAAATTTCCAAATTCATTTTTTTCTGTTTAATTTTTTTTTCCATGTTTTAATGGTTAAATTATTTACCAAACTCTTTTCCATTACTTTTCTGAATTCCATTTTAATGGTTCCATTAATAATCAAAAACATTAAATTATAATTTTTTTTTATTGAAAAAAAAATGTTTTTTAGTAAAATTGTCATTTTTTTGTGGGAAATTAGTCGTTTAGATTAATCAATATAAAAATAGTTGTTAGTGGCAGTCTAAACAACATATGCTTTTTTGCCCCGTTCAAAACCTTACCCTAAAATGAAATTTAAGATAACACTGTCATCAGATTTTTTTTTTTGCTTTACTTTGTTGCTAAAAGGTGGTTTATCCCAGTCATTTTAAAAACCAATAAAACTTGTGCCCTTGTGCAATTGCCACACTTTGTTGTACATAATAAAGTTGAAGAATTCATCAGGGAGCAACTAAACTAGTGTTTTGACACTCTGTCCCAGACAGTTGTCCAGACCGAGAGCGGTGGACGAATGCTAATTAAGCTAAGCAAATGACCACTCGCATGTAGCATTGATCCAAAGTTCACATTCACAAGGACACTTAATATACGGAATTAAATTAACTAAATTGAAATACTACAAATGAATTATGCAGTTTTAAATGGGCACAGTCAATACACTTCTACTTCTAGCAGACGTGTGGATGGGATGCATCTGAAACACTTACCAAAATGAATAATTCAAAACTCTTGGGTGCTTTTTAGGAAGGGAGATTGTCTTGATGCCAGGCTAGTGTCGCTCATTCCATGTATCATTTAGTCACAAGGACAGGACTTATGCGTAATATGTTTAACTGAGTGCTTATTAAAAAAGATGGCAGCAAGATGGGTACTTTCAAGCAGGTTCTGCGCCAGCTGAGCAACTCCCATTGAGATGAATGTAAATGCTATGAATAGCTCTCTCAACATAACAGCCCTCCTTGGCTCAGAGAAACAAATTGCAATTCCATCAATTGCCACCAGAGGCTCAAAAATACACATATCACCTTTAAAACTTAAAACGAAATTTGCAAAAAAAAAAAAAAAAAAAAACTGAATCAGTTTTACTAGGAAGTAAAAAGATTTAGAAAACAATCAGTTTCTCTGTCTCTGTCCAAAAACAAACCACTCTCTAAAGTGCACTGATGATCTGATTCACTAGATGGAGACATTTATCATTCATTTCTCACAGTGGTTTATTATTTGATGTTTACTCCATACACTCAGTGATTCCCTTTGAATCTGAATTTTAAGTGCTTAAATGCAAACAGTGAGAGCTTGTTTAATTGTTGCCTTTTCATTTACAAGATGCTTTTATCCAAAGTGACTTATAAATTAGGAACATCACAAGCAAGAGCCAAAAATACTCCTCAGTACTGCAATGCAGAGTTACAGTGCAGAGAAAACAGCATTTGCATTTGCTTAGGGTTATGCTTGAGATACTTACATAAAGATGTTTGTGATGAGCCATACGTGACCCTGGACCACAAAACCGTAGGTAGCACGGGAATATTTGTAGCAATAGCCAACATTTTATTGTGTGGGTCGAAATTATCGATTTTTCTTTTATGCCAAAAATCAGGATATTAAGTAAAGATCATGATCCATGAAGATATTTAGTAAATTTTGTACCGTAAATATATCAAAACTTAATTTTTGATAAGTAATATGCATTTCTAAGAACTCTGAACTACATCTAAGTCCTTTTTCTCAATGTTTTGATTTTCTTGCACCCTCAGATTCCAGATTTTCAAATGTATCTCGGCCAAATAGTGTCCTATTCTAACATAGGACCATACATGAATGGAAAGCTTATTTATTCAACTTTCAGATGATGTATAAATCTCAATTTCCAAAAATTGACCCTTATGACTGATTTTGTGGTCCAGCGTCACAAATCATGAAGGTTGTTATTGGCATCTATGGGTGATGAAGAACTTTAAACCATGCACTCCTAAAAATAAAGAGTGGCATTGGCATTGATGGGTCTATGAAGAACCTTTAACATCCACAGAACCTTTCCATTGCATAAAAGGTTCTAAACAGTGGAAAAAGGTTCTTTAGATTATTACAATATTCATTGGTTCTTTTAAGAACTGATCACAAAAAGGTTCTTTGAGGAACCAAAGGAAACACCCTTTTGGAACCTTTAATTTAAAGACATCTGTTTTGGAACTTTGTTTTTAAAGAATGTAGGAGGCAGTAACTTCAGAGCACTGACTGAGAGGAGTGTGACATATACCTTCTTTGGTTCATTTTGGACCAGATGCTAGAAGGGTTGTAATGTTTAAAGGGTTAAATTTCCTTCTATATTACTAGAAAAAGCAAGTTTGGTGGCTGCAGAAATTAGAAACTGACTTGGCAGAGCTGAAAATAATCAGGGGCATGTGGTGAAGAGTGCAGAAGAAATGAATCCAAACACAGCAGTCAATTTCCTCTTCTGCCTCCATGGGGGATCTTTGGCAATACTTCGCAGGCATTTACGAGAGCTCATGTCCTTGGAGGTGTTTGTCCAAATAAGCTGCAAAGTTTCTGTTTTCCCCACTCTGTGGCTGTGATGGGACTGAGGCTTGTTTAACAGTCACATGACACAGTCTGTTTTGTGCTGATTATTATGATGACCTCTCACAGGAGGCGACGTTGCAGGGGCCCGTCCAATTCACAGTGACCCCCACTGGAAAGCGTAATGAGATATGACTCACCCAACCAACCAAAGTGCTGTAAATAATCCAATGTGGCCTGACTTTACTGTGAACTGCACATTTGTCCTCGTTTTAATACCAAGAGTTCCTTATTATTCTTGTGGAAATAATCAGATTGCCTAAATAGTATCTTTCATGTCTCTAATCTCAGCCTTGGCTTGTTGCCGTCCTCCAGTAATTTTCATTTCTGCCTTTACATACTAATTTAATGCCAATATTGAAGATGAAACCTTTTAATATTTGGTTTGATTGAATTCTTTGTATTCATCAAAGCTTTGCTTTGAAGGCCTACAAAGAATGCATTATTCTATGTATGGCTTCTTATATAGTTATTGTCTTTGTTTAAAAGCATGAAAGTTTTCTGAACAAAACAACTCCTCTTCTGATCTTGGCCGCGTGCTTTTTAAAATCTGTCATGCCCTCAAAAAGTAATATAGCGTAGGTTATAATTATCACACTTGCTGGGTCTAAACTGATCCATAATTGCAGTACCACACCAATGCATTACATTATTGTTTTTTATGGGCTGTTAATGAGTCGTTGGGAACGACTCCCTCATGGTGAACTCTTCACTCTTTCCATTAAAGTATATGGTGGAATGTGTGTTATTTCTATGGTTATAAAACAAAGAGTAGTTTTAAAAAGCCGATTGGTCAACACAGCATTCCAGCCATTGTAAAGTACAGATATGACATACAACACCCACATCACTGAGCTGCACCCATAGACTCATGTGCTGTTATTGTTTACATATCAATGACTTCACTGAGGTACAAAACTCACATGAAACATAAAAAAAAAAAAAAACTTTTTAATGTTATTAGTATTACTGTTTATGTGCAATAACAGTACATATTTTGAGTTGGCAATTGCTTTTATACTTTTTTAGTTTACATACACCTGGAAGAATCTGAAAAATGTTTATTATTTTACCAAAACAGGAGGGATTACAGTATACAAAATGCATGTTATTTTTTATTTAGTACTGACCTGAATAAGATATCTCACATAAAAGGCCTTTACATATAGTCCACAATAGAAAATAATAGTTGAATTTATAAAAATGACCCAGTTCAAAAGTTAACATACACGTGATTCTTAATACAGTGTTGTTACCTGAATGATCCACAGCTGTTTTTTTTTTTGTTTTTTTTGCCTTGAACAGTTAAACTGCCGGTTGTTCTTCAGAAAAATCCTTTAGGTCCCACAAGTTCTTTGGTTTTTAAAAAAAATTGTGTATTTGAACCCTTTCCAACAATGACTGTATGATTTTGAGATGCATCTTTTCACACTGAGGACAACTGACAAACTCATATGCAACTATTACAGAAGGTTCAAACGCTCACTGATGCTTCAGAAGGAAACAAGATGCATTAAGAGCCGGGGGTGTAACCTTTTTGAAATTGAAGAAAGATAAATTTTACTTATTTTGTCTTCTCAGTGAAACATGTAAATATTTTTTGTAACTTCCGAAGGGCAGTACTAAATGAAAAAAAAAAAAAAATGATATTTAGGCAAAATAAGAAAAATGTGCACATCTTCATTCTGTTCAAAAGTTTACACCCCCGGCTCTTAATGCATAGTTTTTCCTTCTGGAGCATCAGAGATTGAACCTAGTCCCTCATTTGTCCCCGGTGTGAAAAGATGGATCTCAAAAGGTTTCAAACACACAAAAATGCTGAAAAACCCAAGAATTTGTGGGACCTGAAAGATTATTCTGTTCTAATAACACAGTATTAAGAATCAAGCGTATGTTAACTTTTAAACAGGGTCATTTTTGTTCAAGTTCAACTATTATTATTTTTTTGTGGACTATATGCAAATGTCTTTTATGTGAAACATGCATTTTGTATCATGCCTTTTATTTTGGTAAAATAATTAACATTTTGCAGATTCTGCAAGGTGTACTGTATGTAAACTTTTGACTTGAACTGTACCTTTTTATTAATTTTACTTTTAGTTCTTCATTTAATATTAATATTTTGTTTTATGTCAGTTCTATTTTGATTGCTGTTGGGGTTTTTTTCTCAAAGTTTCAGTTTTAGAAAACTGCAGAACAAAAGTACTTTCATTTGCACTTTTAGACTTTTGGAAACAATTGTACATACTGAATTTGCTTATTAAAATAATCAACTTCCCTTATATTTTTATGTAGTGGGCGTTTCATAAAAGCAATAAAGCCCCCAAGACCGTGCAATATTGTGTGTAAATACACTGCTGTGCATTGAGCCTAAATACGCTCCTTGACTCTTTCACAATATAGCACGGTCTTTCAAAACTTATTGCTTAATACTATATTAGTAATCTTTGCTTTTACTTTTCCCCAAGATACGCTTATCTAGATTGCTTTTTACAGCATGGGTGTGTGGAATACTGTCATGACACATGAGTCTGGGTCAGGCCATCCAATATACTGAGCGAAAATGGAATTGACTAACACAAAGGACACATCCTCATTCCGAAAGATGCATTGAATCTGAAGGTTATTTTACACAAGTTCAGACATTTTCTGGAAAAAACAGTGATGTTTGTATTCATTTGTGTTTGTCACTGAAGAGCAGAAGTCAGGTAAAGATGGCCTTACCTTTCACAAGACACATTTCCTCACAGTCCTGCAGGGTCTCGAAATTGTTTGCATTGCCTTGGCAGCCTCCATATTCAAAGGGCTCACAGCGACCTGTGTCAATGTCAAAGTAGAACCTGTCCTTTATTGCCTTGCACGGCCCTTCGTCTTTCTTCAGGGCGCATGAGTGATGGAATATGTGGAGTTCAGACCTCACTCCATCTGCTGAAAGTGGAAGGAAGCCAGAAGTTATAATTTGCTCCGGACATAATTCACAAAACTCTGCGTGGTGAATTTAAGCCAACTATAAGCTCTCACCTAAGGCTTTGTAGGGGGTGAAAGAGCTTTCTGGCATTGGAAAGTAACTACGCACCTACTTTTAATAGAGCTAGAGCATTTGCTCAAAGAGATCTCATTGATGTGACAGTCTGCAGATTTTAGGGATCTGACAGCTTTGCCCTTGGTGTTTAACGCTTGGTTAAATCAGGATGAACCTCCTACACTTTTCCACTCTCAAGCCAACAAGGAAGATAAAGCCCTCTTTCTTGAATATAAATTTGGATGGTTTAAATCAAATACTTTTTTCGTTTCCCCAGGAATAGGCTCTTAATCCCTACCGAGAACCAGCCGTATTAGTTTGTTCTAAGAGCATGCTGGGTAAAGTGAACTCAATGGTCTTTCCTGTTCACGCAACAAGGAC
Organism: Garra rufa; assembly: GCF_049309525.1. Classification (NCBI taxonomy): domain Eukaryota; kingdom Metazoa; phylum Chordata; class Actinopteri; order Cypriniformes; family Cyprinidae; genus Garra; species Garra rufa. The sequence continues at coordinate 30,680,602 of NC_133368.1, read as the reverse complement.
TGAATCCAAAGTGCCACAAACTAAAGTAACAGATGGTCTTGGACTGGAGTGACAACATCCTGCGGGCGGTTGGATCACTTATCCTGTCACATCCTGATGTTCATCTCCCCACTGCTCTCCACTCTAAAATACTCTCTCAATGCTGCCCTCGGGTTGGAGAGAGTTCTGCTGAGGTATTCCACATGCTTTGGATAAAATTCTTGCCTGCACAAAAGCAGGAAACACACACCCCATAGCATATGTCTTAATGATTTAGAAAAATAAAAAAGCGTCAATATTCTTATTTGCATCATTATTCAATGCAGACAAAGAAGAATGCTCAGAGAGGCCACATTTATTTGATAAAAAACTGTTCTATTTTTTTAAAATAGATTACATTATAAAATGTATTAATCCATGCAGTTCTTCTTCCTATTATTTATTTTATAAAATAATTTATTCCAGTAATGCAAAGCAGTCTTCATTGTCACATGACTCTTCAAATACCATTCTAATATACTGATTCGGTGCTCAAAAAACATTTTGTATAATTATGGTGAAAACAGTTGTGCTGCTTACTTTTTGTGAAAACCTTGATACATTTTGACAGGATTTTTTGAGAAAAGTTTAAAGGAACAGCATTTATTTGAAATCTTTTGTAACACTAGATGTGGCATTGCTGAATAAAAGTATTAATGGAAATAAATCAATAATGCTTCAAAAAAATTGAAGAAGGTTTTGCAGAATCTGAGAACACTTGACACCGTTGATATCTCTTATAACTCTTATATGCAAGATTTTCTCTATTATGTATCGTTATATATACTGCCGGTCAAAAGTTTAGGACCAGTAAAAATCTCATTTATTTTTGTGATCAAAGATGAATTTTTCAGCATCAAGTTTGGGGTCAGTAAATATTTATTCTTTCTTTTTGTGAAAGAAATTTTTACTTTTATTCAGCAAGGATGTGTTAAATCGATAAAAAGTGATAGCAAAGGCTTATATTGTTAGAAAAGATTTATATTTTGAATAAATGCTGTTCTTTTAAACTTTTTATTCATCAAAGAATCCTGAAAAAAAAGTATCACAGGTTCCAAAAAAATATTTGGCAGCACAACTGTTTCCAACATAAATAATTCTAATAATAAATCAGCATATTAGAATGATATCTGATTGATCATGTGACACTGAAAACTAGAGTAATGGCTGATGAAAAGTCAGCTTTGCATCACAGGAAAAAAAAAATTCTTTTTAATGTATATTAAAATAGCAACCATTATTTTATATTGTAATAGCATTTGCAGTATAATTGTTAATTAAATGCAGTATAATTGTAAATTAAATGCAGTCCTGATGAGAGTAAGAGACTTAAAAAAAAAAAAAAAAACTTTCAAGTCTTACTGATCTCAAATTTTGAGTGGCATTGTGTGTGTGTGTGTGTATGTGTATGTATATGTATATGTATGTATGTATATGTATGTATATATATATATATATATATATATATATATATATATATATATATATATATATGCACATTGTCATATATAGCTTAAGAAACTAGAGCTTTAATCAGGATATTTTTCTAACTATTCATATATTTTCTATCTAATCACATGAAGATAAAAAAAAATCTGAGCAAAGATAATTATATTAATTATGTGAGCTAAAATTGCAGAGGACTTGTTTTCTTCTCCATTTCCATGGACACAGCAGCTCTTTTAAAGACAATGAGATTGTGAAGGTCCTTTACAATTTAACTGTTTTTAAACTTACCATTTAAAAATGCAATTTCAGTCTATCACAACACAGACAATACCTGGAGATTTCCCTCCCAAAACGTATGTCTGTAATGGAAAAAACAGACCTGGCTGTTAAAATTTCAGCTGCCAGATGCTTTTTTAGCCCAGCATGAATTTTCTGTTCTGCTTGGATTCACCTCAATTTGGATAGTGGTCAGAACAACACAAAACTGGGGCTTTGCCAAACTCATTGCCAATGCTGAGCTCGGGCAGGTTGCCCCATGTTGAGACTCAGCCCTTGCTTGTTTTTATACCCGTCATGAAAGCAAAGTGTTGATTTTATCACAAGGTGGAATTTAGCACATCGGTCAGTATCTGAAAAGAGTAAAACATTCAGGAACTCTCAGTCTGACAGAAAGCAAAATGCATGTAAATATCTGTTTACAAGTGTCAACATGTCATGTTTGCTCAAGGTTTGCTGTTGGTTACCTGAGCAACAACGCAATGATTAATAACAGCGTCAGCAGCGGATCTGACCGTAACACAATGACACTATAAAGATGAGTGGCAAAGTACTTGTCATTTGTAAATTAGTAACCAGTGAGTCAGTTAAAATCAGCCCTTTTTCAGTATGTAGGATATGAACAACTGTTCATTTGTCAGAAGTAATATCACTCATACAGATGTGTGTGTTAGAGAGTAGTAACAAAAAAGAGGTTTTATAGTCAGAGGCTATGATTCTAATAGTCTGAGTCATACTTCAGATTATCTGATTTCTGATTTAGTCACCAGATACAGTGCAAAGTCCATGGGCACAGTCATAATGGATTAACATTCGTAGTACACAATAAAACAACGTATTAAAATATCAAAATGTGTACACATCACTCTTTTTCTAAAGAAACATTGTCCAATAGCGATACCAGCAGGTAAAGTTACAGTGGGAATCTGCATCTCTCTCACCTCCCCTGAGTGAATTAAGTTTTAACAGACCCCCTAAAACGTGCCATGAGTTTAGTGGGGGGTAATTGAGAATGAATTAAAAGGAAAGTCACGTATGAGGAAGCAATGTCTCCAATGTGATATGATTGGATACGACTGGTTATGTTCTTCTGTGATTGGTTAAAGTGATAAATTCTGCCTCTTGTATTTGTGCACGTTCCGCTTTCGTGAATCAGTTTGAATGAACAATTTAAAGGAGGCGTTCACTTCCAGAACAAAAAGTTACAGATAATGCACTCACCCTTTGTCATCCAAGATGTTCATGTCTTTCTTTCTTCAGTCGTAAAGAAATAGTTTTTTGAGAAAAACATTTTAGGAATTTTCTCCAAATAGTGGACTTCTATGGTGCCCCGAGTTTCTTCCAAAATGCAGTTTAAATGCAGTTTCAAACAATCCCAAATGTGGTTGTAAACAATCCCAGCTGAGGAAGAAGGATCTTATCTAGCGAAATTATTTTTTGAAGTTACAATTTACATACTTTTTTAACCTCAGACACTCTTCTTGTCTTGCTCTGCCTGAACTCTGTTTTTTCCAGGTTAGGGCAGTTAGGGTATGTCGAAAAACTCCCATCTCATTCTCTCCCTTAACTTCAAAATCGTCCTACATCGCTGTTTTACCTTTTTTGTTAAGGGTATTTGATCTTTTTTGCATGTTCACTTTGCCAACACTGGGTCAGTTCTTCTGAAAATTTGGGAGGTTTTTATTCGACATACCCTAACTGTCTTGAACCAAAGAGTTCAGACAGAGCAAGATAAGACGACCATTTGAGGTTAAAAAAAAAATAAATTGTAACTTTAAAAAAATAAATAACCCATTGTTTTGCTAGGTAAGACCCTTCTTGCTCAGCTGGGATCATTTACAACCGCATTTGGGATCGTTTAAAGTTGCATTTAAACTGCGTTTTGGAAGTTCAATCTCGAAGCGCCATAGAAGTCCACTATATGGAGAAAAATCATGACATGTTTTCCTCAAAAAACTAAAATTATTTATGACTGTAGAAAGAGAGACATGAACATCTTGGATGACAAGGGGGTAAGTACAACATCTGTAAAGTTTTGTTCTGGAAGTGAACTTTAATGCCGTTAATAAGAAGACTAATTTTAAAAAGTAGGTAAAATACTTATACAGATATAACACACTTTGTTACGTAAAAGACTTACAATAGCATGAAAACATGATATGCGAGAGATTTTAGTGAAGCTTGGTGAAATTTAAAGTAAATCTCTGTGTCCGTGACCAGTATTTACTGAGCTTTGATGACTGATGATCTAAAAAAAAATAAAAATAGTTAAAAGTTAAAAGCTGAATAAGTAATTCAAAAGAACAGCTGAACGTAAGTTCACAAATAAAATAGATTTCATAAATTGTTACTGCCTGGAGTTATTATATTTTTGGAATAAATGTAAAATGCTTAAAACACTAACTTGATGATCATGTAACACTGAAGACTATATAAAACAGTAAAGAGTAATTTTGAATTGTAATAAAATTTGACAACATTCCTATTTATACTGTATTTTAGATCAGATAAATCCAGTTGTAGTGAGCCAAACTTGTATGCACTGTTGCTGCAAGATCTCGATTGTCGAATCACACGGTGTTTGATGCAAAAATAACTTGACTAAATCAAATAAAATAATGTTGTAGTGATATAATTTCATGCTTGCTCAAGCAAAGCAAAATTTAGTCCACTAAAGCATATCTTCTTACACTTTTGGAATAGACAATGACTTTTCAGGTCATTTGCCATCCTGCAACATGCTTGAGTAAACTAATAAAGTGATTAAAAAATGTTTATATAACATTTAGAGAATTTAATCCTAATCTTATCACTACGCATACACGGTTGAACAAATCATTTCCTTTTTTTTTTTCATTTTTAATTTTTTAATTATTTTAATTTTTTAATTTTAATGATTACAATTTTAATCACTTACTTTGTCATCAACTGAACTAGCTGAATCATGTGTTTGATGACTTGTAAGGCAAGGGTGTTGTCTGGTTATCTTGAAAAATTTTATAACACGGCCTTACACAACAATCAAACTGTTGCTCCTGAAAGGTCAGATGTGTAATATCTGTCACCAAACTGCAAAAATGATAGTGTTGAGCTGGGCTGGGCTAGTAGGGAAAACTGCCACAATGTTTATCCTTTTTTTAATTGTTTAAAGGAGTAGTTCAATTTCAGAACAAAAATGTACAGATAATGTACTCACCCCTTTGTCATCCGAGACGTTCATGTCTTTCTTTCTTCAGTCGTAAAGAAATGGTGTTTTCTGAGGAAAACATTTCAGGATTTCTCTCCATATAATAAACTTCTATGGTGCCCCCGAGTTTGAACTTCCAAAATGAAGTTTAAATGCAGCTTCAAAGGGCTCTAAACGATCACAGCAGAGGAAGAAGGGTCTTATCAAGCGAAATGATCAGTTATTTTCTAAAAACATTTACAACTTATATACTTTTCAATCTCAAACGCTTGTCTTGCCGAGCTAGACAAGACGAGCATTTGAGGTTAGAAAGTATATAAATTGTAATTTTTTTTTTTTTTTAGAAAATAACCCATTGTTTTGCTAAATAAGACCCTTCTTCCTCTGCTGTGATCGTTTAGAACCCTTTGAAGCTGCATTTTGGAAGTTCAAACTAGGGGGCACCATAGAAGTCCATTATATGGAGAGAAATCCTAAAATGTTTTACTCAAAAAACATAAATTCCTTACGAAAGGAAGAAAGAAAGACATTATCGGTAAATTTTTGTTCTGAAAGTGAACTACTCCTTTAAGAATAACTTTTATTTACTTGTCTCTGCATATTGAACTGAGACTGAATAAGTATTTTAGCATAGAAAAAAACAGAGAACACCTTACAGGTGTTTTGTTTTGTTTATCTGATCCATTGACTTGGAGCAAAGTTTTGATTTAGTTTACTATTGTCAAGCACCCAGGCTTGATCCGCGTCTAGCCCTGTTTGCCAGTAGCACTGCAGATCGTCTTTGTCTACAAAATCCTCCACTCCTGCATTGGCTGCAACACCTTAAAATCCCAGATAGGTCAGAACTTGTTTATTCTACCACCGTTCACAGATAACAACAATGGGTGACCTAGTAAACCTTTACGTGTCGAATCCCATGAAACTCTTGCGGGACAGAAAATCCTTCTCGCTGTCACCTGGTGCAATTATCTGAGGTCTGCAGTGCAGGGCTCGCTGAAGCAAATAATCCTATACACCCCAATTAATCATTGTCAGGTCTGCAACTGACTGCATGAGAGGATTCAGGCTCTTTAAATGACTGTGTGGCCACCGGTCTGTTCAACCATATGGTACACCTGATGTGGACATACGTTAAACATAAGGCTTAGAGGGGAAAAATATCCCACAGCATTGCATGGTATGCTGTATAGCAAGTTAACCGCATAAGGTGAAAAGCTTAACTGGTTGCTCTCTATTTTCTCCTTGCAATAAGTCTGTACACAACAGAGAAAATGGGAAATTGAGAGCACTGTTCTCCCATTAACCACCACGAGGCAGTTGACGTAAACGTGTGCAGGCAGGAATACATATAGCGCACATAAATCAGCATGGTTTAAAGGCCTCGTATTGAATACAGATTTGTATTGTACAAGGATATTTACACACACTTTCAGTCAATTGCTTGTGCAGTCTTCTGATATATGGTGTCTATAGTGGAAAGATCTTTAAAAGCCATTTTTAACCATTCATAGTGTGATGTTACTGTACATTCAAACCACTATGGGTATTTACCTTTGACCCTTTCTCATATTTCTGTCCTTGTAATAGAGTGTTTTTTATTTATAACTACATAAATTCAACTTGGCTGACAAAACCAAGCACCAAGGACCTCTGGAATATCTACCTCTACCTTTTCAAGGATACCTAGACTGGTATAAAATATATTATAGAATGTGATTTAAAAGAAAAAATAATTCAGGTTCTTTGTTGTATTTGTTTACTTCTATAAACAGGTTTTCAATTGTAACAAGCATTGGAGTATTGAATTTCCAATCACCATCACATACTGCAAGACTAAAAATAATATTATGTAACTTTTATGTGTGTGTTTCAAATAATAGTATGGATAATTACAATATGTGTTATATACAATCATTTTGTAAATGGCAATAGGGTAGTCATACAATTTATTTTTTACTCTAACTCAACTCTTTGAAATGATGTTTGGGAAATAATTTTCTCAAGAGAAAGTTCTAAGAAGCTGAGATAAAATAATTTTTCTTTACAACAGGCTTTGCTATACATAAAACAAGTGCAGGTGGTAGAAAACTGATCTGCTATTACATTATGTAAGTAATCGTATCTCCACATAATCTATGAAAAATGATCTGATGATAACCTTATCCAGATTACAAACGGTCCAAAAACCCTATGGTAATAAAAATATTTCCCACCGCACACTATTGGGGAGTGAAAACTATTCCCTGAATGACACTGATTATCCTTGAGAAACACAATGTAGTTGTGAAATGTCATCAATCATGGTACAAAAACCTTCCAAGGTCAGAGAGAAGATGAGAGCCATTATTTGTCTATGCATGCACGAATACCATTCCAGTGTTTGAAATGTCAGTGCAGTAGAATTTGAAGAAACCTCAGTGCAGTTATAAGTTTGGTGTCATGATCTCATAAATGAATGCAGATCAAACAAGGTCTCGACAAACTGGGAGACCTTTTGACTGTTTTGTTCACAATAATTCTTACCATGGGAACAGTGTCGTGAAACAAGTTGATACTCTTGGCAACACTGTTTGACTAAGTCAAAGAAAAAAATTTGAGACATGCCTTTGGCGCTTAAGTGCAAGGGTACGATGTTGCATGGCAGTAGCATATGTTTCATAATTGATATCAGAGATATTATAAAGAGACAGATAAATTAAAGAAATAGTTGACCCAAAATGGAAAATTTGCTCACATTTAGGCCATCCAAGATATAGATGAGTTTGTTTCTTTTTTGGAACTGTTTTGGAGAAATTTGGAGAAACATCATATTGTGATTTCTTCCATTTAAGAAATAGTTGATCCAAAGATTTTCTCACCCTCAGGCCATCCAAAAAGTAAATAAGTTTGCTTCTGAAGAAACTCGCATTACATCACTTGCTCACTAATGGATTCTCTGCAGTGAATGGGTGCCGTCAGAATGACAGTTGAATAAATGTACCTTCATAATATGATTTCTTCCACTAAGGGAATAGTTATTCAAATATTTACTCACCCTTAGGTCATCCAAGAAGTAAATACATTTATAAATCCAAATATGCAAAATTTGCTGCTGGGTTGAGAAATCTATAAATTGGTCTTTGGTTACAGGATTCTTTTATGTCCTCAAAAAACTCATCAAACCAAGGCATTTGAAAATCTTGAGGAAAAATATAAAAACAAGTTAGCTGCAAATAAGTTTGTTTCTGAAGAAATTTGCATTGCATCACTTGTTCACCAATGGATCCTCTGCAGTGAATGGGTGCCGTCAGAATGCAAGTCCAAACAGCTGATAAAACATCACAATAATCCACAACAATTAAACCAAAACACTTTTTAACTAGAGAAAGAAATATTATGGATAGAGGACTTGATTTTAGGTGGAAACAGTAGTTTGAAGTTAAAAATGTCTTAATGATGGATTTCTTTATTACAAACATGCAGGTTTTACTTCACAAGATGTGAATTGACTGGACTGGAGTTATGATTTTATCAGCTTGTTTGGACTCTTATTCTTATGACACCCACTCACCACAGAGGATCCATTGGTGAGCAAGTGATGTAATGCGTATTTCTCCAGAAACAAACTTATTTACTTCTTGGATGGCCTTAGGGTGAGTAAACTTTTGGATGTACTATTCCTTTAATGGAAGAAATCATAATATGACAGTTCGCACATTCAAGTAGATAGGACCTGCACTTGCATGCCTGTTGCGATAGAAAATAGCTGCTGGGGGTGTTGCAAACATGGTTGCGAGTACACTAACTTGCCTTAAAGGAACTTTGGTTATTTTTTATATACTTTGACATTTGATACAGGTGGCTGAAGGTACACATAAACACAAATACTAGCATACATGCATTCAAAGGCTTGTGAATGAGAATACTTCTAGTGCTAAAACACAGATCCTTGCAGAAGTGATTAGCTGACTTTGGGATTTAAGAAAATAAAAAGCCCCAGCCTTCATTTTAAAACACAGGGGAAAATATGACAGTTTGTTAATAATATTAATAATATAATCAACATGAGTTGTTTTGATGATAATCCAGTGTGTTTTGCATGCAAAACTTATCCTGTATTAAAACTACTCAACTGTGCTATATTGCAATGAGTAACAAACAGCCCGGAGGGTTATTTGCAATACCTTAGTGTTGATACAGTATGTGATCTTAATACAGTTCCTTTATGATCCCTTTATAAAGGAGACAAAGAACAATGTCAGAACGTGCCTTGACTCAACCCTAAAGTACTGCTCAGCTTGTTTGTAATGAAAGCAAACCAATGATGTCATCTCAACGAGGAGTCATTGTGGAACATTTGATACAGTATATAGCCCAGCAGGCCCAGACAGAATCAGCAGACCTTTTTTGTTCATTTTATGCGCTGATTTGAAAGGAAAATGGGAAAATAGAAAATTCGTTATCAAATTAGCCCATTATGGAAAGTGTGGGCTTGTTACGTATGTTCCAGTTCTGTTGAAATCTGCTAAGCTTTCTGTGGGCATAAATTCCATGTGGGCCTGATGATAATTCTCTCTGAGTCTTTGGTGCCTGCCCACACACGAGGGAAGCATTTGATGAGCAGGATCGATAAAATATGTTATAAGGCTGAGGTATATTTGAGAAATAGCACTTCACTACTATACTTAAGTATTATTTTGGGGAATCTGATTCTGTACTTTACATGAGTTCTGTTAAAGCTGAATACTTGTACTTTTACTCAATAACATTTACAAGAAAAAATCCTTTTTACTTTTTACTCTTTCATTTAGTCTTACAAGAACAAACCACATTATGTCATACATCATTATAACTTACAAGAATGATTTGATAATCAAAACAGTTTTTGTTTATACTAATGTGACTAACTGCCTGTATAAGTTCACCACAAAATAAATGTCACAATTGTCCCACCATTATTGTCATTCTGAACTTTCATGACTCTCAAAAGTTTGAATGTTCATGCTTTTCTGACCATCATTAAAGTCAATGCAGACCAGGTCAAGTTTCTAAAAATTCCAAATGTTTCAAAAAAGAGCATGACACATTTCATATAAGCATGAAAGCATCATGAGTGAAGTTTATACTGTTATTCACTTAAAATCCGTCTTGACAGCTATGGTACTGATTCTCTTTCATTGTACACACAGGATCAGTTTGGACATTCTGCTATAAATATCTCATTTGGTCTTGTAGGGAAGAAAGACATTCAGGCTTTAAAAGACAAGGGTGAGTAAATGAACAATGAACTATCCTTTTCAGACACAGACTTTGAACTGTAAGTAATGTGTTTTTATACTAACCATCGCTGTTGATAGATAAACTTGAATCAAGTGTGAACAAGTGTCTTGATTATTAGTAGGGATGCACGATATGAAAAATTCTAACCGATACCGATAACCGATAATTAAGTCCTTCTTTTGGCCGATGCCGATGCCGATACCGATATCGATAACCAATACATTCATATTTTTATATGATAATTTTGTGCACACAGGAGAATACAAAATCTAAGATAAACTAATGAAATTTATATTATATATCTGGGTCTAACAATCATAGCAAACAGTCCTGACTCTTCAAAAATGTTTTTATTTTTTTTGTGTAAGGCACCACAATTCTAAATAAAATAAAATGCTTTGACATTTTGTCAACCTGGAAAAAATGAAAAGTGCATCATGGAGTAAAGTCAGATGTCCAAATGTCTGTGGTAAAGCTTACATGTAGTCCATTCTTATTGATAATATTATGAATGTGTGCAGCAGCCAAATCGTACAAGGCGGGGAATAAAACATCAGAATCGAGATAAAAACATCTCAACTCTTCAGAAATCTGCAAGCGCAACGCAGGTCATGTGACATGAACCAACCATTCAGCTTTATCCTTTCCCTTAATAACACTGAAAGCACTGTCAAGGTGGCGAAACAGCTTATCAAAGCTGTACAGGAATAAACATTTTTAAATAAATTTGATAACAGAGCTACTGCAAGTGATTTTTAATGCTGAAAATCTATTTATTCTTTGCTGAAGTTACCGCGTCTTTATGGAGAGCGCATGTCCTGGCTGCTTAGCAACGGCAGCCGCCACTGGAGCTCAAACTACAGAGCGGTTTGGCAAAGACTTTGGGTTTGGAAAGAAAGAGAAAGCGGCGCTTCAGCGTTTTCCACGTGTTTTAGGCGCGACATGTGAACGGCCCCTAAAACAGATTCACCGCGATGCCGACCGCTGAAGTGAGATATAAGATTGTTAAAACTTAACGGCTTTTTACCTCCTCTCGGAATCCTTGCTAAACATGTGTTGCAAATAGCAGTAGCATCATCGTCCTCCTCTGTCACCGTGGAAAAACTTCCAGACCTGCGAAGGCGAAGATGTCGACACAGATGATAACGCGACAAAGGCCGAGAGTCACTGCAGTTTACAGCTGCAGTCACTTGCACTCGGAAAGCAGATGAATCTCTGATAAACCAGACTGATTGATTGATTTACCAGCAAGAGTACTTTATCGGATCGGGTTTCATTTATTTATCGGAGCAATAAAAATGACGTCATTTTTACCCAAATCGGTCGATAATTTATCTGTCCGATAAATATCGTGCATCCCTAATTATTAGTCTAAGAATCACTGTATTCATTCGTGCCTCCGAGTTTGAATTTCCAAAATGCAGTTTAGATGTAGCTTTAAAGGGCTCTAAATGATCCCATTTAAGGAAGAAGGGTCTTATCTAGTGAACCAATGTACAATTTCTATACTTTTTAACCTCAAACGCTAGTCTTGTCTAGCTCTGCTTGAACTCCATGTATTCCAGTTCATGACAGTTAGGGTACGTCGAAAAACTCCCATTTCATTTTCTCCACTAACTTCAAAATCATCCTACATTGCTACAGAAGTACCGATCCAGTGTTTACAAAGTGAACATGCAAAGAAGGTCAAACGCCCTTTACAAAAAAAAGGTAATACAGTGATGTCGGGCGTTTTTGAAGTTGGGAGTTTTTTGACATTCCCTAACTGTCATGAACTGGAATACATGGAGTTCAAGCAGAGCTAGACAAAACAAGCATTTGAGGTTAAAAAGTACATAATTTTTTTTTTTTAAATAACCAGTCGTTTCGCTAGATAAGACCCTTCTTCTGTGGCTGGGATCGTTTAAAGCCCTTTGAAGCTGCATTTAAACTGCATTTTGGAAGTTTAAACTCGGGGGCACCATATAAGCCCATTAGAGAAATCCTGAAATCAAAAAACTGTTTTACGACTGAAGAAAGAAAGACATGAACATCTTGGATGACAAGGGGGTAAGTATTTATATGTAAATTTTTGTTCTGGAAAGGCGGGCGTACACGGTGCGATTTTTGAGGTCGTACAAGCTCGCATTCGATTTTTTTGGTTATCGGAGGAAATCGTCTCTTCTCGTATGGTGTGTGAGAAATTACGAGATGAGCAGAGTGCCTTACGAGCACTTCCCGACCTCACGATCATTTTTAAACATGTCAAAAAACTTTGGGAGCTGTCGGATTGAAGGCGTGACGTGCGTGCTGTTGAACGAGCCGATTTGTTGATCAAACTGGAAATGACCAATCAGAAGCTAAAGAAAAGAAAACCACAGAAGAAGATGAACATGACAGCGCCACGGCGACTTGGACTATCGAGAAAGAGGATAAACTCGCTGAACTTTGGCGAGAACAGCGAGCGCTATATGATGTATCGATCGGTGATTGATCACTTATTGTTTGCTACAGCTATTGCTAGCTATACTGGTGGCCAACTAGCCCCCTCGACGTGCATAATACTAAGCTAAAACATACATTACAATGCTGTACAGTGCTGTAGCATTGCAGTTCCAATGTCTTTAATGCATATGCTTCTTAGCACTGCTGTAGAGGTGAAGTTTTCAACCAGTGTACACACGCAAGGGAGATCAGACGGTTCCTGCAAGTGTAGCAAAGTGTCACGGCTCATATTTTTTATATGCAGTTATGAGATAGACAGAGAGCAGTTGTATTTAACAGTACATACACAGTATATTATACACAAAAAAAAAGTCACTCGTGACGTGTGTGTGGCCATACGGTCTTCCGACCATCCGAATTCACACTGTGTATGGCCGCCTGAAGTGAACTACTCCTTTTAGGTACTTTTAAGACCCTCAAGCCAGCCTAGGTGTATATGACTTTCTTCTTTCTGACGAATACAATCAGAGTTATATTAAAAATGTCCTGGCTCTTCTAAGCTTTATAATGGTAGTAAATAGCTGTTAAGATTTTGAAGTCCAATAAAGAGCATCCATTTATCATAAAAAGTGTTCCACTTGGCACCTGGGGGTTAATAATTGCCTTCTGAGGCGAAGCGATGCGTTTGAGGAAATCCTCAAACTTTTTTCTTTACAAATCCTCATTTTCTACTTCTAATTCGAAGCCGGTGTGGAGAACTTTTTATGATGGATGCACTTTATTTTGCTTGAAAATCTTGACCACTATTTGCTGCCATTATAAAGCTTGGAACAGCCAGGACATTTTTTAATATAACTCCAACTGTATTCGTCTGAAAGAAAAAAAAGTCGTATACACCTAGGATGGCTTGAGGGTGAGTATGTAATTGGGTAATTTTCATTTTTGGGTGAACTATTCCTTCAAGTACTATTTAATGGCAGTACTTTTACAATTCTGTTAAAGGGCATGGAAAAGCTGTCAGGTTAAAATCAAATGGCAATATACAACTGTACTGTACCCTCCTCCTTGACATTGTCGTTGGCTAATTGGTTTGTCACTTTCGTAAAAACCCTTGTGGTTTCTGTCTATATGCTTTTGTGACACACTACTGAAATCAATGTATTCACATCACTGATGCGATATAAAAGTGTGTAGGCGCCCTTAATCTCACCCAGCTTTTTACAACCCACACAAGGGCCCTGGGTACTTACTCTATATGTCTTTGCCCTTTTAGACTGTATTTGAGCAGTACAGCTGCCATATGAACACATTTGAGAATTTTAACGATGTAAGTCTATATTTAACGGCATCAGTCTTGCTTGGATTCCTCTTCAAAGTAAATGTGTAAGGAATGACAGATGCAATTACAGTCTCTGTCTTAGTTTAATCAAGAGAGCACATTTCTCTTGACCTCTTCCGATGTTTCACTGGAACTTTAGATATGGCACTTCGACTTTTTACAGACCATTCAAAAGTCCCTTAAGGGAGGAGCTTTGTGCAATTCTTCTAAGTGTCTCAACAAACACTGAAATAAGCCATTCGTCTTGAAAAAGGGTCAGACCTCAGGAAAATGATAAAGCTATCAGCTCAGACAAGCCTTCCTCTAATGACTCATTCAATGAGGCATGACTAATAGTGGTATATTTAACCCAGAAAGAAAAAATTAGTGCGGATTATGTGTCTTGTGGCTTATGATGGCTTTGCAGGGTTCAGTCAAATTTCTTGATGAAAATTAATGAGAAGTAGCTTAATGTCCACACGTAATATACAGAACAACAACAACATACTTTGAGGCTGAGAGTGCTTTTTAAATATAAACAAATATAAAATCCTGCAGAATGTGTTAATTTACGTAACCTTTGCCATATAATATTCATAATACTGTCAGTTATGTCATTAACATAACGAGAATTCATTACACGTTTGTTCATCGAAAAGGTTACTAATAAATCACACGTACACAAACTGTCACGCCATATCAGAAGCCTGATCTCTGCATTGCACCATCTTGAGAATGGGAGTCACATCTGGCGAGAGTGCATGTCTCTTTATGTGAGATTCAAAGATGATACTAGAGCACAGACCTATTATTCACAGAAAGAAATATTTCTTACTCTTCCTTCTACAATTTTCCCTAAAATGAATATATGACTGAATCTAACTACTATTTCTATGCACTGTGCCAGGTGACAACAGCAAAGTAAATGACCAAAAATGATGTGTCACTTTTATGTGCATATGTAGTATATGCACAATTAAATTCAATTAACAATAATCCCAAAATATTAGTCATCATGTTTTGGATTAACCACAATAACAATGTCAATGACATTGTGAGTGAACTTACATTTGATTTCATTTTGTCCAAAGATATGCTGCTTAATCAAGTTTATCAAGTAGAGCTTTACAAATCATATTTAATCACACTGTAGTCTTCAGAAGAAAAAAAAGCATCTTCTTTCAAATAAAAAGTCAAAGTAAAATCTCCTCAAATATCAAGCAAGTAAGTGTCAAACTGGCAGATTTTATAACATTACCATATGCACAAGCCAGAGTTCTGCAGTATTAATATTTCATCGCATCCATACGTACAACAATCTATTTTTAAAGATCATTTAATTAAAACAAATCCTTTCATCATAACAGGAACAGTGTTGAGTCGAGATTGTGACCTCCACGCATTCAGAGACGCTAAAGAGATTTATGGAGGATAGAGAGCCAGCGTATTGATTGGTGCAGTTAAGCAGGTCTAAAAGTTCACAATGCTTGGACCGCAGCCAAAAAGAACAAAAACATTTCTTCATTGTAAGCGGATTCCATGTGTAACTTATTAATGGGTCGGTACTGAGAACATATCACATTAATAACCAGGCAGTCACATCTTACTGATGTTATATCTAAACCATAATGAGATCTATAATGATCTCTGTACCTAAAATATTAAATTTGTATATGCTGGAATTCAATTTATTTGAGTCAGGGTCGAGAATTAACAAGGGGTTGGGGCAAAAATGCTACCGGAAGTGGAAAGAAAAAATCCCTGTAATGAATTATGATATTATCTATTTCATGACTGAGAACTAATTAACTGGTTTAAATGAAATATTGTATATAAATAAGTAGCATTAATAATAATAAAAGCTCTGACACAGGTAGTGGTTTAAATGAATGACATGAAAATTAACTAATTGGTGAAATTATTGCATCAGTCAAGTCAAAAAATACCACTTTTATATCTAAATAACTGATTTTGTTCTTCTAATTTAATCAGATTTCCTCCACTAAAAAATAAACTACGTAAAATTACATCTAGGCTCATTTTCGTCTTTGAAACATATGAAGTCATAGGAAATACATTACATAATTGAGGCACAAACTCTAGCCAAACAATCTACTGACACGTTTGTTTGCATTGCAGGGATTAAATAAACCTTCATCAAGGTAAATATTAAATTCCAGTTCCCGAAAGTTAAAATGTCATCTTCCCATATTTATGACAGCAAAACTATAGAATGCTAATTTTAATGCCCCTAAATCCTTTCACTCCCTAGTTTAATCTCGCTTAGAAATTGTGGTTGTAAAGCACACAGCCCTTGTTGACAACAATCTGAAGTTTGTTTTGGATTTAAACATCAAAGTTGAGCTGAAAGTTTTGAGCCAAAAGAGCGCTTGATCTCTCAGCGGTGGGACACAGTATGCAACCTAGTGTTTAGTATGCAATTCTACAATCTTTACAAATAACCCGTAATCTATAATCTAAAATATAACTTAGTCTATCACATGTTACCTTCAAAGTAGCTTTAGCTCTGCTAAACAGTTATAACAGGTCAGTATAGCCTGGTTTGACTTTCATTTTCTTTCAGTGGTCGTGTTAGGACAAGCTTGAAGTTCTGACCGCAAATACATTTTATTACATAAACATACTTTCATTACTGTATTTGAATCAACGAATAACTACCCAAGCTAAGTCTTTTGTTCATAAACCGTATGAGGACTTCTAGAACTGCTTCAAAAGTGCACATATTCCCTTCTCCTTTGGGGAAATGAACTTTAAAACAACTATCATTAGAAAAAAGAATAGTAACTTACCTCTTGCTAATTTTGTGAAACATATTCCAATCAGAGGCAGTATAAGCAGCGCTCTACTGGACCAGTTCAGTAATGGAGCCATTCCAGCAGGCGAGGCAATCACACGCTTCCAGAAGTTATGTGGAGTAGTAAGTACAGTACGCTGTAGTTTAGTTTGTGGCTGCAAATAGTCAACTACTCCAAGTATTCATTGACTGCGCGGTAGCCAATGTCACGCACTTCCGGGTGAACGTTAGTTCTGGTAAAAGTGTTCTAAAGAATTTCGTGATTCTTGTTCGAATTTCCTTTGAAGATTCCAGTTCCTTTTATTACTCTTTCAGTACGTTTAAAGGGAAAAATGTTTGAAAGAGAGAATTGTAATTTCCTATTATATTGTCTGCCTGCCTGCTGATAAATTATGATCAAATTCACAGAGTCAAGAATGTATAACAAATCATACTAGGAATACAATTCATTCAAAAGTTTATTTTAGATAAACTTTACTTTTTAATGACTATTTACAGAGGCAGCATAATGCAATCACGTTGTTCCTAAATACGATATATATAGCTATAAATAATATATAAATATAAACAGTACAGAGTACACTTTAAAAAAAAACGTGTATCTCCAAAGTTCTTATATACAGTCAGTAACTTCATTTATTGAAGTATCACGGTTAATTCTTTATTTGTTTCGAGACAGACATGATAGTAATAATAAAAAGTAATAATTTCTTCCATTCTGATACGGCTCATAAGAATCATTGGTTTGAGAACTAAGATAATCTGGTCGCGGTGTATGTTTCGATTCATTTAAAAAAGAACCGACTCAGAAGAATCATTTATTTGGGAATCGAACTACCCTGTTTTGCGCTGTTAGTATTGATTCACTAAAATGAACCGGCTCATAGAATCATTCAAGGTTTTTAGCAAGTCAGTCTTTAATAGCAAAATCGATCTGAATTCAAATTCAGACTAATATTGTAAAATCGATTATTTGAAAAGGACTGACTCAAAAAATGAGAACTGGTTCACAAATCACTAATCCCAACAACTTTTCCAGGCCTGGAAATCACATTTCTATTCATTTTTATATCAATTTTCTGATTGTTCCTGATTTTTCATGTAAAATCCTGCTTGCGGCCATGACGTTCAGTTTACTGGAACTGGATTTGTATTCTTTAGTGACTCACTGCTTTTGCTTGCCCTTTGGAATAGATGGTCTGTATCTATCTTTAGAGGAATGATGATTCACCTTTAGAGGAAGTATTAATGAGACTTAAACACTTAAATCCACAGGGGCACAACTAAAAAAGTAGGTGCAAATGTTGCAGTGATGTCCAAAGGCAATCTCCTAGAGCTCTCTAAATGGATTTATTTGGGCAGGGACAGAATCTTTTATGCAGTGGGGGAATATAATGTGTAAAGATCAAATGTGTAAAATTCACATACTGTACATGCACACTCCTATAAAACACAAACTGTATCAGACACACAAACACACACTTATAGGAGTTTGAAGGTATTACATTTCCACAAGCTCTGTGTGGTTGTTTGTAAAATGGGAAAAGAATGTGATTTGTGCATATTTAGGGCACAGGGTTAAAAGTTTAATTATTTGTGTAGTAAGGAGTCAGTTTTCTTTTGTCTGCCTGTCTCAGCAAGTCGGTGCTCACTAAGTCTAGACATGTGGTCTAAACTTTTTTTAGTCAGGGGTTGGACACAGTGGTCAGGTCACATAAATAAACGGACAGTAAACAGAGTTCTTCAAATCAGCCTGTTCATTTGTTGCTTCTGCCCTGAGTATTTTAATTTTGTGTTTATTTTAGTTAACTAGAAGTTTTATACTGTTGAATCTGGGCGTGTTTGGATTTGTGTATTTAATACCAACCTATTTCTCTATTTTTTTATTTCACTACTTCTTTCTCAACTGTAAACGCTGTAAGATGTATGTCTATACGTGTGTATGTGTGTGTTTATATATAATACATATGTTAATATGATCGATTGTTCAGTTTTATTTTATTCTCAGATGTAATTTTAGAGCTTAAACTTTCAACAAAAATGAGAAATGTAGCTTTGGCAACTACTGAAATAAAAAGTTTTTAATCTTTTAAATATATATAAATATATAAGTTTGGGATCAGTATGATTTTATTGTGATTATTGTGAATGTTATCTTGCACTTATCCATTTTTTACAGTGTATTCCAAACTGGAGAAGTGGAAAATTTTCTTTGGCCTTGTTTCCCAGAATACAGCAAATCTTGCATTTTTTTCATCACCCTTGAAAAATGCGTATCAAAATATTCCATGCACCAGAGCATAATGTGCAATCTCAGTTCAGACACCTATCCCTCATGAAATTGTATACTGCTCTCGTAACATTTCTATGCAAAGATGAAAAATTTAAAGAAGTGAGCTTGATTTATGCTTTATGTTCTCAGGAAGCTCTAATTACATCAGCAAGAAAGTATTAAATGTACCACCAACATCACTCAGGATATTATAGAACAATACAACTTAACATATTCATAGGTAGATAGATAAAAATGCATTATGTTTTTTTTTAGTGGAAGTGACCTCAATGTCTGTTATTGAGATACGGTTATTCTTCTGAGAGGCTTGAAACATTCTGGACGGTGCATAGTCTGGATAATGTCTTTGTGAATGCGTCCTCGTTCATCTCAGATGGGTCCCACAGATTGGTGTTTACCAGGAAGACAGGGTAGAAAATATGATTGGGGCAGACGTGCTCTCAGTCCCCTGTGCTGTGTGTTGGCTGATGTTGCCTGGAAACAGATGGAGAATCACAGTCCATCATGCATTTATGGTGGTGATTACCTTGAATATCAGCCTGCAAGGCCACATACAATTAGTCTGCAACCACAATAACTTGAGCAGTTTACTCCAAGGAATGTACAAAATCAAGAGAAATTTGTAGACATCCTGTTTAAAATTGTTTTCTCTGAGTCAGCCAGTTAGAATAACTAGCCTTTTTTAGCTAACAGTCTGAAACTGCCCTATTAAAACGAGTCTTCAAATGACTCACATTTAATTTTCCACCTGTACATCCACTATTTCCTTTTACATCATAAGCTTCATATAAAAGCTAGGACAACCTCTCAGTCTAAATCTGTAAAAGTCGTTCAATGTTACAACATACTTTCCATTCTTTAACATTTAAGCGGTTATGAAATTTCCAACCAGAAGAAGAAATTATACACTTGGGAGACAGAGAATTTCCATTTTTTCCCAACATGCAAAACACACTGAAATTCCCTGGTAGCAATTACATCACCTATGTCAAGATATAGAAAAGTTGCTAATTTAGCACACAAGTAAATGCTAATATTCATTAATCTTATTTGTTATTCTATATGTATATAACAGTGTTGCTATTTGATACTGAATGAGAGAATCACCTCTCAGTGTCTGAAGGTCATTATATTATTTGTGCTGGTTATAATAAGCTTCCTCTGCAGTCATTTAATGCCACAGTATACCTGTGGGCAACTCGGGTTGCATCTCATTATGCAATGCATTGACATTTACAGAAAAAAAAGCCAGAACACTGAGACTGGAATGTTTTTAGTTGGTGAAAACTGTAAAGTGACTGGAAGATTGCTGACTCACTGTCGTTGAACATTATTTTGAGCAAACATTTGTATGATAATTTATTTCCCAGGTTAATCTTAGAAAATATCACAACTTGTGTTTGACCTTTCATGCTTAAATATAAAGGAATATAGTGCACCCAAAAATAAAAATGTCATCATTTGTTCATCATGGAACAAAAATAAATAAATAAATAAATAATAATAAAAAAAAAAATATATATATATGTATATATGTATATATGTATATATATATGTATATGTATGTGTGTGTATATATATATATATATATATATATATATATATATATATATATATATATATATATATATATATATATAGTAAAATGTTGACATTGCTCTTTTCTAAAGAATAAAAATGTCAGTGAGGACCAGATGATGTCATACTCATAAAAGCAGCCTATTTCCAAAAAATTAAACCAGATCTCATGTAGCTAGATCTCATTCAAAACTAACTTTTACATGTTGTTTGAACATTAATGTGTGTTGGCAGTTTGTGTACACAACCACCCTACAATGATAAAAATCCACCCAGTGGTATTTTTTTAATCTTTAAAAGTATCCTCTTTTTAAAATCAGGTCATTCTCAGCTTCTTGTCGGACGCAGAGAATAATGTTACTTTCGTTTTTGAAAGGAAGGCGCAGATTCAGGTCTACATATGTGTCCATGTTCGTGTGAATCGTTCCTGATGCAGCTTCACCCTCAGCAGAAGTGAGTTTTTATGCATCTTTGCAAATGCCCTTTCTTAATGTGCTTGTTGGCAAGTTTCACCACTAAATGCAGCTAAAGTAAACATTACAGCTCATCATCCCAGGCAGAGAGGGGCGGGTTGAGCAGAGCTCATTTGCATTTAAAGGACCATGCAATAAAATGAAAAGATATTTTGCAGAGCTGATTTTGACAAGGTAAAAGGGTGTTTTTTTACACTACTTTTGAGAATTTTTAACCAAAACTTTTTAACCTTTTCATTAATACCCTAAAGAATCATATGAACTTGTGGAAAATGGGCATCTGATGACCCCTTTAAGAATTTTGATTTCTGGTTAATCTATTCATTTACGATCTTCCGAGTGAATGTTACATATGATAAACCTTCTTGGTTTTGTCTTATAGTGAATATTAAACACGTTCTTACAGAACTTTAGAGGGATAGTTCCCCCCCAAAATTAAAAATTTTGTCAGAGTTTCTTTCGTCTGATGGGCAAAAGAGAAGATATTTTGAAGAATG
This sequence comes from Garra rufa, assembly GCF_049309525.1. Classification (NCBI taxonomy): domain Eukaryota; kingdom Metazoa; phylum Chordata; class Actinopteri; order Cypriniformes; family Cyprinidae; genus Garra; species Garra rufa. The sequence goes on along the minus strand of NC_133368.1, from coordinate 30,659,015 downwards.
TTGGTAACCAAACAGTTGATGGTAGCCATTGACTTCCATTGGAAGTTCAACAGGGTAGGAAATTAATGAGGGCTTGTTTGCAAAAATGCCACGAAAATTTACTAAAATGCCCCACAAATTCAACACAAAGGGACAAAAATTGCATTGATTGACTCACACTGCATCAGGTTGCTTTTATTCTGTTTTGTGCAGCGTTGAGCCTTATAACCAATCAACATGTTTCTGTTGAATTTAGGAATGCATTGGCCAATCAGAGGCGCTTATAATTTCCCTCATCATAAACACATTGCAGATAGAATGTAACTAAAAGATAAATTTCATAGCTTCAGTGGTTTATAATGGGATAGTTTGATAAAAAGTCGCAAATACCTTTTTTATTGTTTATTCAGTGGTGAAAATGGGCTTTCATAGTATGGTAATTATAATAAAAAGGTGATTATAAAAATTACCCTCACAAATGTAAACAAAACACCCCTGGAAATCAATTCCAGGGGGCAAATATTACCAATTAATGGAAAACTTATTTTCTGGCCCTTGTGCTCAACAGAAGAAAGAGACACAATGTCAGAATTTTGTTTTGCTGAACTATCCCTTAAATCCACTGACAAAAGAGAGCGAGTGAAAATAGCATGAGAACTTACTATCTCTGAAGTGTTGTCTCTCTTAATGCAAAATAGTGCAGCTAACAGTTTCAGAATGCCATGCAATCAGACTCAACAACAGCTCGGTACACTGAGATAGATAGAGGATAGAGTGTCAGATCAGGTTACCCACTTATCCATCTTATGGAAAACAAACTGCTTCAGGTCACCTTGAGCAATGGTTTGCCCAAAGCAGATGATCGCTTTTCCATTTGGCCCTCGGAACCACTGTTCTGCGATTTCCTTTAAGCAAATTTTGAAAGAGAGAGTTAACTGATTAATATGTATTTAGGTCTCGTGTTCATGTTATGTAAAATGCCTGTAGGGTTTAATTCATTGCCAATTATCCTATACAGGAAGTTGAGAACAAAGGCTTGCTGCTGTAAGAGTGATTCTAGCATAAAAATTCATAATCTGATGAATCTGAGATTATTGCTCGAAGACACTTATCATGGGCAGAATTTAACCAGCACTAGTCGACCTGTTAAAGTCTTTAAATTAGTTTTTTGCCATTTATAAAGAAACATAATTATATTTTAGAGTTTAAAACAAACTTTTTTTCTGTAATTTTTAATGTAAATATTTATATGATGAACACAGATTATGTTTTACGAGAAAATACAATTTTATGTACTTACAGTTTTTCTCCTTCAAAGTTTTATGTATAATTGAATGTTTTGAATGTTTTTTTTTTTTTTTTTTTTTGACATTTTGAAATTAGTGAGTAAACCTTTTTTTTTTCAGTGTAGAAATTGTGTTTGTTATACAGCTCTGTTTTCACATGCGTTTTGCTGATGTGTACACAGGCAATTTTGGTGCTCGCACTTGCTGTTTATATGGCTGATTTTATGTATTCATATTTGCTTGTAATCCATTATTTAGCCCCATCTTCATTGCTATATTATATTTTATCTTTAAGCAAATTTAGACAGAAGTCTTTTTCTTCTCACATCTTTTTTTAATAAAATGGAAAGTTGCCAGAAACCTTTAGCCTGTAACTTTAACCCTAATTCTTTCATTCGGATTGTTTTCAGGTAAGATATTCAGTTGAAATTGAAAATATTTTTTGTACTCAGATGAACCTGATTGAGGCATCTCCTCCTCTCTGGTGCTGCATTGAACACAAAAGCCGTATCACTGCATTTTACAGGGCTATTCTATTTTCAACAGCATCATTTGAGGATGTAATCAGCAGTTAAATCACTCATAACATGTGGAATTGTTTTGTACATAAAAAGGCAGGCATATTTTTTATGTAAAGTCATTTCAGAGGGGTTGCAGAACAGATCAAATATAAGCAATGACACACTGGGGAGTATGTTTTGATAAAACAGCAGAGATGTCGATTAATGGTAAAAGCGCGATTTCAATTCTACCCACGCCCACATCCCAAGCTATACTCGAAAACAGTTTTAAAATTGCGATTCCACACATTTTTGCCTTGTGAACTAGTAACAAGCAAGTTTTGTGTTATAGTAGAGCAAACGTTTTAAGAGAATATAGGCCTACTAAGCAAGTTAGTTAAAGTAGGCTAATGTTTAAAGCGATTTACCCGAATAATGACAGTACTGACATCTAAATGTAACTATATCGCCCCCCTGAGTACTGGATGGTTACCGCCACACTTTCGAAAATTAACCATTGTTTTATTATAGTAAAATTGTAGTAACCATGGTTTTTTTGGTGTATTGAATACCATTTGTACAACCACAGTACAGATTCCATGATTAAACTATGGTTAGTATAACAAAACCATGGCTATTTTTTAATTACCATGGTTTAACTATAGTAAACATGTTTTGGTTTTTTTTGTAGTTAAACCATGTAGTTAATTTAACAGACCAAACTCATAAGTACTGTACTGTATTTTACTAAATCGAGCGTTAGCTAAATATATTGCCTATATGCATACAAATCTATGATTGTCCATGGCAGCGTCCCTGCTGAAAAAAAAAACAGCTAAAACCAGCCTTAGCTGGTTGGCTGGTCTTAGCTGGTTTAAGATGCGAGTAGCTGGTTTAAGCTGGTCTCCCAACCTGGCCAGGCTGGTTTTAGCTGGTGGTCTCCCAGCCTGACCAGCTAAGGTTGGGAAAGTGGCCAAAACCCCTCTAAAACCAGCCTGCTGAACAGCTATGACCAGCTAAAATCAGGCTGGTTGACCAGCTAAAACCAGCCAACCAACCTAGGCTGGTTTTAGCTGTTTTTTCCAGCAGGGATTGCTGGACTGGTCTTCTCGGGAACTAAAACTTGTGCTATTTTCTATCACAACATGGACTACATTGCAATGGAGTTGTTTCTCTTCTTCCTCTTGGTGGAAGACAAACAGGTATAGGCTATAACTATATAATAGTTTCCATGTTTTTATTTATTTGGTAATTAGCCATTGTAGTGAGCTAATTCATGTACGTATGAATACATTATTCATTACCTACTTTTCCTGTCCTATTTTTCATGTTAGGCTATATGAACATCCCTGCTGAAAAAAACAATAGACGCCATCACAGAATTTGTAATTGAACTTGTATTGGTTTTTATGGAAACTGTATTGAACCCTGTGAGTTTCTAATGATAATTGTCACCTTCCATAGGTGGCTTGTTAAACTCACTAAATCCTGAATATTGTCCCAAAAACACACAACAGAAAACAATTTCTAATGGTTTTAATGGTTAAAAGTTGATGGTTTGTAATGGTATTTGTAAATCATTCGAATTTCTGTTTTTTAGCAGGAATGTTTGTAATGAGAGTGGTGACTAACAGCAGGTTGCCACTTTTTTAATAGTAGGACCTAACAATCACATTAGTCTCTGGGTGTTTGGCAAAAAGTATGGATACCCTAGAGAATTTTTGTAATTCTGACACATATGTGGTAAACAGTTACTCGTTATTTTGGCATACTAATGTGATTTATGTAAGTGCATATTTTTCTTTAACACCTTCACGTTTAACATGACCTGACATCATTAAAATAGATTTGTTTAATTGGTAAAAGGCCCTATTAAATATAAAAATTAGAAAAGTATATGCAGAATATCTGCCCATAGTGCTTTTCAAACATTACTAATTGCTGTGTTTCTAGGTGGTTACCTAATGCCCAAATAAAAAGGTCCATCCCAAGGCTCACCTTTCCTAAACAATGATACAAATTGAGGTAGCACAAATTAAACAAAGCATATTTAATATTTTGATTTGGAGGCTGGTTCAATCTTCTTTCTTCAAAATTAATATTAAAGCTAGTCTTCGAAATCACCACTAATTCTCAATTTCTAATTCTCCTTTGAAAAAACAACTTGGGTTATGTTTTGTCTTTTTGGAATGTTTTAACTGGAAGGTGATGCATCAGGCTAATAATGATGCAGTTTTAACTTTATTATGCATAATGCTCTTATTGTGGTGCATAGATGAACATTAAGCACTATAATTATAATTACCGGATTAAGATTTAAGAAAGCAAATTTATCATAGTGGAAAACAAACAACAATTCCAGCATATGTTCGCAAAGAGCAGCTGGAGTTTGGACCTCATGGGGGATAAGAGCAAATAAACACTAACTCAGGCCAAATCTAATAAATGGCACGTTTATATCTAGTTTCTTCTAACTTCAACAAAAATATTGACTCTAGCTGTGGCATTTGAACATGATCTTTTTAGACAAATAGATTTATCAGATTTATTTTATTGAATAGTGTACATTGACTATATTGTTTAGATTCAAGACAGCATTAAACGTAAAATCTTTCAGAACTTGTTTAAATATGAAGTAATTATAAGTGCTTAAATGTGGCAAAATCATCCATAAGGAAGCATTTTATTTACTGACAGGTTTACAGTGCTTAAAATCTCACAGGATGTCCTAGTTTGAGAACACCCGAGCCAAAATTATAAAATAATGCTATCACTTTATCCCAGAAAAGCAGGCTCTCTGATTCATCTTTAGTAAGTATTCCAATGCTTATTTCTCAGCACTTTTCCTTTGTTAATCCCCTTTTCATGAGTAAGTGTCTCACTGTGGCCGTATGGCAGCGATGCACTGAATGTTTTATTACTCTAAGGCCGATCCGTCCCTACACCTCATTGTGCTCATCACAATATCAGAGTATGTTAATATCTAAACGGTTCTGCCTCAAATATGTCTGGGTAATGTTTTTTTTTCTTTTCATTAAATTCCCACTCTTAAGCAGGCTGCCATCTCACAGTGCCCACCCAGATGAGCACAGCTCAAAAACTGCATTCCACAGAGAACTGGATGATCTCGCAATTTCCCTCCTTAAATTCAGATACCCATTGAAGTGAGACTCCCATAAGATGTCTAATGAAGCAGATAACTGATTCAGGGTTGGTTTAGAAGAGGCAGGAGAGAGAAAAACATAGCGATGCTAAGGCTGGAACCCACAAGACAGTGCTGTCGACTCTTATTTAGATGTCTTACTGGAGACAGTGCCAAAAGTGTTTTTCTACATTTGCTTGGAATAATCACGGAAAACTCTCTGAGCTCAACTTTTGCTTTGAGGAAGAGGAAGCAAAGACAAAGGCATGCCTGCCAGGCCCAACACAGATCTGGAATACTAGTTTAGCAAGTCTAATGAAGTTCAGAGTAGTGGTACTGTAATTAAATTTAACAGATTAGATCATCCAAAAATGACCGTTGTGTCATTTTTTTTCTTCTCCATGGAATGAAAGCACTCTTGTGAATTCTAAAACTAGTCATAGAATAGCTTTGTGTGAAATCTAAATTGTTATTCACTCATTATGTTCACCACTAGAGGGCTGTTAGCTGCTGGGTTCAGAGTCAATGAGTTAAACTCAAGAGCCAGATTAGGTTATTGATTCACAAATCGATCATCCAGACCAGCTTTGTCCACCGTTGTGAACTAAATCAAATGATAATAAAGCTAAAACTTTTCAGATATCACTGCTTTTCTTATAAACTATCATGGTCTCTTTCAGTGAATAGATTTTTGGAATTAACTATTCCTTTAAAAACATGTTTTTTAGAATAATTTTAGAATCAGTGAAATACAGTATAATTACAATACAGTTTTAATTTTAAGTAATTTTCTGTTGTTGTTTTTATCATTATTATTATTATTATTTTATTTATTTATTTACTATGCATTGCATTGTACACTGTTTTAGGGTTGAAGTGGCCGAATACTTAACAGGTAATTTTCTGCCAGGACATGATCTGTTTTTCTGTGGATTTTTTAAATAATATAATTTACTATAATTTGCTTTTCAGTGTTATTTTCCATAATTGTAGAGCAGTTTATTGTTTTGAATTAGTCCATTTAGGCTATGATCCATTCTGTAACTTCATATTTTAGCATTCATCAAGCTCAAGTTCAAGTATGTTTACATGTTATTTTAGAGAGAGCTCACTGACATGATACAGAAAACAAAAAGCCCATTAATACATTTTAGCTGGAACTCTTTATCTTACGAATGAGCAATTTTCCCATAAACTAGACTCGTTTGGCTAGTTAGTATATGTGCTGGGATTTTAAGGGAAAGTCCAGGAAGTTCACAAACTTCTGGCTGAAAAGTCAGTGCTGGGGAACAGTTCCAGCAGGCCAGAACAAAATCAATCTTGTGGGAAAGAAAAAAAGTATTACTAAGAAGATTTCCCCTGGACAAATTTACCGTTTCTATGACACTGCTATCTCTTATTTCAGTTGTTGGAGAAAAGCCCAAGACTCCGTAGGTTAAGCAATCCAGTGTTCTGGAACATTCAGTTCAAACCTTTATTATCTGAAAAAAGAAATACAACTGTCAAACTCTGACCAGTTGTAAGGAGAGAGGTGAGTCAGCCTGCAGACAGCAGATTTGATTGAATACACAACATTTATGTAATTGGGAAACTACTGGTAAACTGTTATGACGATGAAATAAAAAATAAATAAATAAAATACTTGTTTTGTCCTTAAGTTGCCAAGACAACATTTCTTGTTTTTTTGTTTAGTTTATCTTAAAGTACTAAAATAACTAATAAATATAGGCTAATCGTTTTAGAAATAATTTCCAGAAATTAAAAATAAAAACTAACAAAAACAATTAAATTACTGCTAGTTTAACTAATATTAAAGTAAAAGCAGAAAATATTAAAATAATTAATTGAAATATTAACAAAAGCTACAATAAATATTACTAAAAAGGCACTGTTTGAGAGTGAAATGCCTTTATATATAACAATTTAAAACAAGCAAATAAGCTAAATATTAAATATGCACTTACAGTTGAAGTCAAAAGTTTACATACACCTTGCAGAATCTGCAAAACGTAAATTGTTTAACCAAAATAAGAGGGATCATACAAAATGCATGTTGTTTTTTGTTTAGTACTGGCTTGAATAAGATATTTCACATAAAAGATGTTTACATATAGTCCACAAGAGAAAATAATAATAAAAATCACCCTGTTCAAAAGTTTACATACACCTGATATTTAGGCAAAATTGAACAAGTAGGAAAAATGTACATTCATTCTGTTCAAAAGTTTACACCCCTGGCTCTTAATGCATCAATTTCCTTCTGAAGCATCAGTGAGTTGTCCTCAGTGTGAAAAGATGGATCTCAAAATCATACATTGTTGGAAAGGGTTAAAATACACAAAAATGCTGAAAAACCAAAGAAATTGGACGACCTGAAGGATTTTTCTGAAGAACAGCAGGCAGTTTAACTGTTCAGGACAAACAAGAGACTCATTAACAACTATCACTAAACAAACAGCTGTGGATCATTCAGGGAACAACATAGTATTAAGAATCAAGTGTATGTAAACTTCTGAAAGGAGTTTTTTTTTCTTATAAATTCACCTATTATTTTCTCTTGTGAACTAAATGTAAGCACATTTTTAATGTGAAATATCTTATTCAGGTCAGTACTAAATAAAAAATAACATTTTGTATGATTCCTCTTATTTCGGTAAAATAATTAACATTTAGCAGATTCTGCAAGGTGTATGTAAACTTTTGACCTCAACTGTGAATTGGTGTTAGCTTACGTATTTTAAAGATTATATATTCATTAATGTTAATATTAATTTTGGTGGGACATGCAAAACAGATTCTATCAATCCCTTTGGAACATTCAATAACTGTTTTTGCTTTCTTTGTCTGTTGAAACTGCACTGAGAACAGTTCTAATATTTGGCTCTGAAGGCTTTAGGTAGTGCTCAGCCACAGCCATAATCACCCGAGAGCAACTTCAGTATCTTATTACTTAGCTGCTTCTGGGTTGTGGACTTCTATGAGTGATGCGGTGTCCTATAACTCAATTAGAGGAGACACAGTCTAAAGATTTTTTTTCTTCAAGAATCATTTTCTAATTCAGTTTATTAATCTGCGCAAAGACATCGTGAGCTGTCAGACTAGAGAATCCTCATTATTCAATACACCTGAGGAAACTGACAGGCCCTGTAATGAGATTCGCACTCTGTGCTTTTGCAGTTTCATACCAAACAGCACAGGGTGCCGCTGAGTAACTCTCTAGAATAAAAGCATGTAAAAGGATCAAGAGAAATGTGATTAAGTTGGTTCAATATGCCCTAGGTGCCGCATGACTGTTTCGCAGTTGGCTCGTTGAAACAGTTTCACTCTCACTAATGTTATAGACCTGAATTAACAATTTGTTTTAATTGGATAACCACCCAGTGCTCCTTTGTTTTATTAAAATTGGGTCACTTTCAAATTATAGGGACAAAAATATCCATTGACTTCTCAGTTATGAAAAGCATGAGAAACTAGATTGAATATTTATTAAACCATGTGTTACAACAGATGTAACTCTGATGTAGATGTAAGAACTTTCTATTAGTGAAAATTTGCACTATATATAAGATATATAGAATTTTTAAACAATTGTTATGTAAAATAAATGTCTTAAAAATATATGTATTTACATTATGTATGTATGTATATACATATATATACCGTATATAATTCTTTAATTCTATTTTAATCCATTTACCAAAATAATTTATTCAGATTCATTCACTGACCTTTTCTGCGGGTTTACATTTTACACCAAGAGGTGGCGCTAGAAACTCATAAGATTTATGAGTCATTTGATTCATGACTTTATGCCTGATTTTTATGCCTGGTCATGGGTGACGATCGCATAATCTAAATTATTGGATCTCAAAGAAGCACTGACGCCTAAGAAATGTTTTGAGGGCTAAATATCTGGACGTGTTTTTGACTCTTGCTCTTGCAGTGTGAAATGTGTTTTGACTGGAAAAGACATTGGCAACAACCTACAGCCAATGAGAGAGCTAGATACAGGGCAATGAAAATTTTAGGGTGAGTAGTCTTTTGTGATTTCCTGTAGGGGTGGGCGATATGGTAAAAATATCATATCACGATTTTTTCAAGAAATATCACGATTCACGATTTTATCACGATTCTTTGTCATGTTGGTTTTACTTTTTTACAAGTTGTCTGAGTAGTAGCCTACAGCCAAATAAATTTTTCTATTTTAAAACCAAAACCTTACAAGGTAACAAAATACAAAATAAAAAGAATGGCAGATATTTAAGCCAAACTGGGCGAAGACAAAAAATCTTTGTCATTATTTTCTTTGTTTTTAAAAAATAAGAACAAAGATATACTATACAAATAAAACAAACAGTGCTTTAATTTTCAGGTACAGTCCATGTATTTATCAGTAGCATTCAAGAAATTTAATTAACAAATATAAAAATAAAACACTATATACATTATATACATAAATTATACATAGAAGCATCATTTAAAGCAACTGTATTGAAGTTCTTCAGTCAAGAGCAGTGAGTGATTTTGTTTTGTTTTGTTTTATTAGTGTATCATCACCCAAAAATGACAATTCTGTCATCATTTACTCACTCACATTTTTTTAAGCATAAAACATGCTGAACATAAAACTTATTTTGAATAATGTGGGTAACCAAACAGTTGCTGGGTCCCCAGTTACTTCCATATATTTTATTTATTTATTTTAAGTCAGTGGGGACCAGCTACTGTTACCCACATTCTTCAAAATATCTTCTTTTGTGTTAAGCACAAGAAAAAAATTAATAGAGATTTAGGACATGTGAGTGACAACATTTTTGGGTATACTGTCCCTTTAATGACAATCGACAGCATGTTTAGCTCTGTCGCAGAGCTGCACGCATCTATACAGGCGCGCATCCGTTTTTCTCTTAACTGTTTACTTTCACTTTAGACCACCGACTGTGTTTATATGTTAAACGCCAAAGATAGCTCAGTTTAGTAATCAGGTGCTGTTTGACAGGCTTTTAACGCACGTGCTTCAGGTTTACGCGCTCATGAAGCGCATGCCAGAACAGCGCGCGGACCAAATGGCGTAATTTTACCGGGCAAGACTTTGAAGCACATTCAAATAATGTACTTTTGTGATCGCGAATATGAATAAGTGCAGTGTCCCGTGAGTGAATGTACAGTATATTAAGACGGAGGCACACTGTAGCACGATACTACGATATTTATTCAAAAGCAGATCGTGGAGACATTTTAATCGTCCACGATCAAAAATCGTCATATCGCACACCCCTAATTTCCTGTATCACTTAGGCTATGTTTTGTAAACTAAATAGAGTTGTCAGGTTTCCTAGTGAAACACTGTGTAATCCTAATGTGTAACTGCAGTCCCTGATGCATTGAATGTGCAAACCACGTTACCTAAAATAGTCAAGTATACTGTATAGTGAATGTGTACAGGACATAACCTGACTCAATAACAGCCATTCATGACCAAAACAAAACCTACAAATGACAACAAAGCAGATCTAACATTTAACATTTAATTAGTTTTTTGTTCATAATTCGTTTACTTAGTAACTTAGTGTTTTCACGACACGTCATCAATTGGACATATTGGCACTGAAAGTAAATAATGTCACTGAACCGAACGAAACTCGCGTATTTTGCTGATTATTGCTGCTGAAAATGGTATTATTGTCATGTTTTAGGCTGTCGGTCGGAACGGGAAAAGCATTTGGAGTACTATAGACTGCCAAAAGTTATAACAAATTAAGGAGAAGAGTGCAAAAAATGTTTGAGGAACAAAAGGTGTTTGTGGTTGGCCAAAGTGAACCAGGATTTCCAGGGCAAGAATCTTGACAACATTCGTGTTTGTTCTTATCATTTCCGGTCATAAAAATATGATTTATTAATATTTTTTTCCACTTTCGCTGATGTCGATTTTTTAACCAGCATCTGTTCTATCCGTAGATACCAAACATTCATTAATTTTAAGAATTTTAACCCTTTAAATGCTGGTTTGCCACAGGTGTTTTTTTTATGAAAAAATGAAAAATAGTAGTAATTTCCATACACTAAATGCTGAGCAGAATTTTTTTTCTTTGCTTATTAGATTCTTGGGCGTGTCAGTGAAGAACAACAACATTAATTTTGAGGCATTTATATGTTTATGTAGTGTTAGATTTTTGCTTTTTTAATGTATATGCCAAATTTGAAAAAATGGCACAATCTAGTAAAAAATGGTAAAAATGTCAAATTTGAAGCCTTGACGATAGAATGAATGCCTATTAGCAAATATTGCATCATTTTATAGTCAAATGACCCTGGGTTAAAAATTGCAGTTTTAATGGGTTTCATTGTGGACATTTTTGTCCAGATTGAATTTTTTGTACGGAGGGTAAAATTGATTTTTTGAAGGAAATGATGGTGAAATGATTTTTATTTTAACCAAAATGTATGCAGTTTGCATTAACACAGGCACACTTATAACAAAAAACAAAACTGAAATGGACAAAAATGTCCATAAGGTCGCACAAGGGTTAAGTTGTTAATGGTCAGAGCACCGCTAACAACATTAGCGCGTATGCTAATGTGTGTGCTAACTGTATGTGTGTGCGTCTGTGAGGGAGAGAGAGTGGGAGAAATAGAGTATGTGCTTTCCGTACATAATAAAATTTAATATTGTGGCAAAAACATGGAAATAATCTGTCCTTTTTATCCTATTGTTTACTGTATTTATTAGTTTGTCCAGTGTCATAGTGAGTTTTGGTTATTTTGATGTTTTAGGCTATAAGGACCTTTGAAATAACTGAAATCGTGTTGCGAAGTGATCTAAACATGTAATGTGGTCAAGTGCTGACTGGAACAACGTTCGCCGTGCATTTCCCTGAAAATAATGCACACCATTAGAACGCTCATCAGCCAATCAGATTCAAGCATTCAACGGCCCTGTAGTATAACACCTATTAACTTTAGTTTGTCAAAATATTTTACCCTTTCCTGCTTACTAAGTCCTTCTCTTTATGATTTGGCAGCTTCCACACATTTTTTCCATGGTTTAGACAGCATAAATTAGCAGAGCGTATTCAGTAGTACGTTAACTGTGCAATCCATGCTGTGGTTTACATCCGAGTATCGCCAATATAGCCGCGCATCCGTGTAACTCACTAAATCATGATGTAAGTGCAAACCCTCTGTCCGTTCACAAGCAAAAATAAAATACAATAAAATCACTACTGGCAGAGACAGAGAAAAATGACCACAAACAATTTCAAAAAGTGTCAAAAACAAATGATAGAGTATCTTAGTTTTTTTGAGATGCACATATTCTACGCAATAAAAGGAGAAAATCTGCAATGTTGTTGTTGGATTTTAGCTTCAGATTACACCATGCATAGTTTCATTTATTCATATTGGCTACATAGACAACATTGTGCAGTAATTTTAGGTATGTTGATTATTATGTGCTTGTCTGGCAGCCTAACAAATCAATCTAACAAATGTTGTTATTCGCTTGAATTTGTCAAAGTCATTATTCCTGCCTTTTCAAATGAGGTAGGCTATTAAGCATTAGCCACATCCATAATGAAATGCTTTGACTCTATACTTGTTTTGCACATTTTAATTATTTGAATATATCAAGTGGCTTTTTTCTCTAATTTGCATGGTGGTACATTTGTTATAAAAGAGGTATGATATATTTTAGTCTGCTTAATAGTGTGTTTTTATATGCTACTGTTGCTGTTGCCATCTTAAAAATATAAATCTTTTTGGCGAATTCGTCACCCTTGCTTACGTTGCTTAAGAAGTTGTCTTTTATGATTAGTAACAATGCCAATATGTTAATAAATGTTTAACCCCCAGCTTTTTAGAAGAATGCTGTACTAAAATCAAAACATCTAACATTTTATATATATATTAGGGCCGGGACTCGATTAAAAAAATTAATCTAATTAATTAGAGACTTTGTAATGAATTAATCGAAATTAATCGCATTTTAATCGCATATAAATATTTGACCTGAGAACAGTGAGAAGTAAGTTTTTTCATATGGATTTTTAGAATACCATTGAATAATGACTGAACACATAAACTTAAGCAACAAAATACTGTTTATTTTTGTTCAACCAAGTCCAACAGACCAGTGCAATATTCAGGCCTGATAGTGGAAAAAATTCCTGAGCCTGAACTTTTTTTTCCCTTGCCCCCGAGGTGAGTGGGGTGGAGGTACTATGTATGCGACGCACTTTTAACACATAACTTGTTGGTTCAGTTCAGTCAGATAAAGGTTTTTTACAAAAAAAGCTTATAGATTGGCATTTCAGCCTTTATCCCATTAAAATGAATAAATCAAGTATATAATGCATAACATTTATTTAAAACAATGTCCTAATTGTTTAGATTTTTAGAAAGCACATTAACTTCTTTCACATTTACAACTCTGTGTTTGCATAAAAAACATTGGTCGAGATTTGCAATAATCTGACCAAAAACAGCTAAAAATTTGGACGTGCAAATTAATTCTATGTCACGAGGGGGCGCTTTAGGAGCGCTGAAATATTACGGTTTCCCTAAGAATGGCTGAAAGCAAAGCAGCATTAACGCTGTTTTATCAGTCATGAAATGAAAATGCCAACGACACGTTTCTGAGGACAGTCGCTTCCCTTCAGATTAGGGCTGTGCAATATGGACAAAATAATCATATTGCGATTTTTTTGAACAAATATTGCGATTGCGATTTTATTTGCGATTTTTTTTTTTTTTTTGCTTTTTCAAACAAGCTACATACATACATTCTAAATGTATTCAGTGCACAAGAAGTGCATAACAAAACATTTCACCATGAAATAACAGTATTAAGTTTAATAAAAAAAAAAACTGTAGTAAAATTGTCTTTAAGACAGAGAACAAAATAAATAAGCCATTTTACTTTTTTTCCCCCGGTACTTTAGCCTACTTTGTGCAATAACGAATACATTCATTTCAGTGGAAAAATAAGTCCAAAACTCTCTATTTTAACATTTTGAGGGTTCTAAAATCTTTTGCTTTTTTTTTTTTTTTGAAATTCTTATGTGTTTTAATTTTTCTGATAATTAAAAAGCATAAACATTTATTTTTAATCAAATGAAAAATAAACCCTTTTCATTTTTGTCAAACAAACAGAAATTTACTGTTAAAATCAATGCGTGGAACAAAAATTATATTCAGTTTAAAACGTTTAAATAATAATTAAGTGGTTAATCTTGTTGTAATATTTTTTATCATATATATTGTTTTATGTAAATTATTTAAATAGGAATATATAAACACCTACATTATACTGTACAATAGTAATACAGGACTAATATTGATCTGTTACATGTTAAACCGTACTTTTATTTTGACAGGTTGCAGTGAAGTTTCTGTGTGTATACCGTAGTATGATATGATGCTAGTTTTCTCAAATGAAACGGTAAAAGTGAAACTCACAGCAGCGATTTGGCGATTGAGTTTATCTGTTCATGTGAGATGCAAAGGCCACAAGTTAGCGGGAGCGTCACGTGTGCTTCAGTCTGCATGTAGTAAAGAAATAAAACGCTCCCCACCATTCATACATACAGAAGCAAACGAAACATGCAGGATTCATATTAAAACGGTCTTTCTGCATTTCAGTTTTCACAGACACTAGTCCATATCGCGATTTGAATTAAGTGACAGACCAACTTTTGATTTATTAATCCAGAAATCGACGAATTACGTGGCATTCCGCGCTATAGTAGATTAGGTTTTTATGAATGGAGTCCGCGATCCAGTCCGTGTTTTCTTGGAGGAGACATTGTAATCACGCGACCATGAAGAGACAGAAATGCCATGCCTTAGTGTTTAATAAAAGAACTATGTATAGACCTGTTCTATAGGAAAGATTACCTTAAATGACTTCTATTGTGATCTGGCGCTATATCGAAAATAAAATGAACTTGACGTTCAAGGGGGGCGGGGGTGCCGTTGGGGGGATAGATAAAATCGCAGCCTTGTGCGGTTTAGAAATCGCATGTGCTTAAATCGCGATTTTTTTGCGATTGCGATTAATTGCACAGCCCTACTTCAGATACATTCATATAAAGACAACAGTGCCGCGTTTTGACTTTGAAAGTGCAGTGAGCATATTTATTCAATGAAATCATTGCCTCTTAAAGTTTAATCCAGCTCTATCGCGATTCTCGTCTTTCCGTCCCCAACTGTAAGACCTCTTAAAATAATTAATCCTCTTCTTTTACTATTTAAAATATTTACCACTTTTTATGGCCTTAAATTTGATACAACTAAATTGAGGAGTTTTAAGGACCCCATGAGCACTCTACTTCAGGATAGCCCGTCGGGCAGCCGGTCAAATAATGTTGGTAAGCCCCACTGGAAAACCCAATAGCTCCGGGACGTCGGGCTAGCGATTTTGCGAGCCCTGTAAATATGCCTTTATCGAAATCCTTAATGTCTTCCCCTGGCTTCATAAACATAGCCATGACTTACGGTTTGAGTTGCCAGTAGGAGACAATTGTACAGTATGGGAGCTAAAAACACCTTCGCGCATGGAGCATTGCCTTAACCTGTATCAATCTATTTGACAAAGACACAAGGCCCGCCCCTTCCCTACTTCTGATTGGCTCATCGGCTAGAATGTGACTTGTTTGAGTCGTTGAGCGTCAAGCTGCTCTCTGACCTGCACATCTCAGAGAAATGACAGATCAATATCCGCGAACCTGATTTTTTTTTTTTCCCCGCAGCCACAGTACGCCGGAAATCCGGCGTGGTGCCGGAACGCTATCACCCCTGAATATTTCCATTAACTGTAGCAATAGGATACAGTGTTTCCCCTAGGTTTCCATACTTTTTTTCTCGGTACTTTACCCTACTTTGTGTAATAACGAAAACATTTATCTCAGTGAAAAAATAAATCTAAAACTCTCTATTTTAACATTTTGAACAATAGGGCTTTACAATCTTTTGCTATTTTTTTTTTTCTAAAGAAATTCTTGTGTTTTAATTTTTCCTATAATCAACTGAAAGCATAAACATTTATTTATTTTTAATCAAATGAAAATAAAACTTTTTAATTTTTGGCAAACAAACAGAGGTTTGCTGTTAAAAACAATAAATAATAATAATTTAATATTTAAATAAAAATCGTAGTATTTTTTTCTACAATTAAGTGGTTAATCTTGCTGTTATATTTATTTTGTATCATATATATTGTTTTTTGTCAATTGTTTAAATAGGAATATTGTTCTGTTTCATGTTAAATCGTACTTTTATTTTGACAGGTTGCCGTGAAGTTTCTGTGTGTAAAGTATGATATGATGCTAGTTTTCTCAAATGAAACGGTAAAAGTGACACTGACAGTAGCGTTGGAGATAGAGTCTATCTGTTCATGTGAGATGCAAATGCCAAAAATTAACGGGAGCATCACGCGTGCAGTAAAAAAAAAAGCGCCTCTGCCATTCTAACATAAAGAGGAAAACTTTACATGCAGGATTCATATTAAAACGGTCTTTTTGCATTTCAGTTTTCACAGATACTAGTCCATATCGCGATTTGAATTAAGTGACAGACCAACTTTTGATTTATCAATCCAAAAATCGACGAATTTACGTGGCATTCCGCGCTGTAGTAAATTCGGTTTTTATGAATGGAGTCCGCGATCCAGTCCGTGTTTTCTTGGAGGAGACATTGTAAACGCGCCCCCCTAAGATAATGGTAGGGGAAACACTGGGATATTTAGAAATATACTAGCCTAGACTTCAGAAATTCAGGTACCCTATAGTTAGGTAGACCTTCTGTAAAAGCATTGAGGTGATACTTGAGGCTCGATGTGCTGCGGTGATATGCGCATTCCTTTGTCTGAACCACTGATCTATATAATGACTGGATTGCTCATTGCGTTCTAAAATGCCGTTAGGCAGTGAAGCCACCGGAAGTGTTCGATCCGCCATCTTACTATTCCCTACCGGCAGAGTGCGCCATTGAATTCGCATGTAAACCACTGACCTAAAATCACCCGATTTGAAGCGTTTCATTCACACATCATTAGTTTTGAGGATATGTGTATGTAAATAAATTATACTTAAGATGTTATCTGGAATGTTTATGGTCTTTTCGGGCTGGATAAGCGATATATATTGAAATCGTTTAGGTGGGTGTGTCAGCCGCGCACTTGCAGACACAGGTGAGTTAACTGAACCAAAACGAAAATATATTTATGTACCCAATTATGCAGGAAATTATAAACAAAACCGTGTATATGGTATTAGTAGCCTACCTGAAATTGTTTCGATTGTACAATATTGCTCTTGTACTATAAATTAAAATCTTTGAAATAAAGCTTAATGTCTTTAAGTAGTCAGCGCGGTATGGTGCGTTTTTTTTTAATGAGCAGCATCTATTTCAGTCTCTTCAAATCACCAAATTCTGTAATGATTTACTAACATTACTGTTTCCATGTGAGTAAAATGCTGCGTATATATGTTGAATTAATTATTAATTTAACGAACAAATCATTACCTGCTTCAAAATTAATAATGTTATTAATGAATATATAATAATATAACATACAATAAACGAATTAATAACAAAAGTATTGTTGAAACATGCAGTTAGCCTACTGTACGAATAAATACAACAAAATGACATAAACAGTGATTATTCAGATTTATGAGCACATTTTCTTTTGTAAACATATGTTGAACGCCCGATGTTTATGCTTATCTGATGTACATGACTGTAATGTAGGCTTTATGAACGTACATTTTTAATAAGCAGAGGGAATTCCCGACAATAAACAAATAACCGTTTACATGCTTAGGACGTTTGCGTTGTAAAAATGCACAGTGAGACTTCAGATATAAAAACGCTGACTTGTTATGTGATGTTTTCTCAATGAAATCGTATGATCTCCTATTCATTCAATGGAATGTATGCGAATAGTAGGGAATACTAATATGGCGGCGCGGTGGCTTCACTTTTATGACGTCATGAGCAATCCAGTTCTCTATTATAGATCAGTGGTCTGAACGCTAGTTGGTGCTCCAGTATAATCGGTCCGCTGAAACTCATCCAGTGAGAAACGTTCCGCGGTGCAAAATTAAGTGCGATTAAAATGCGTTAAAAAATTTTAACGCGTTATTTTTGTGTAATTAATTAATCTAAATTAACGCGTTAAAGTCCCGGCCCTAATATATATATATATATATATATTTCTTTTTTTTTTTTTTTACCAGTTGACCCATTTCCGGCAAACTATTCAACTGAAACCCCAAAAGGTCTTTTATATAAATCCAGAAGGCGGATTAATCCTAGTCTTTGTGCTAGATCTATCTATTTATTTGAAGTTGGTCTTGAGGTATTAAGATCTTCCTTTAGGCTTTAAGGTGTTGATATGTGCTCTTTCTTTTTAAGGGGCTTCTTATCAGAATCCGTCCTTGGCCTTTTTCTCATTTTTAGTCTCAACACGTACCAGGTTCACCTTTATGAGAATATCACTCCCATCAAACACGTAGACAAATGTCATTTCTGAGATGAAGTTTGTCAAAAGCTCTGGCTATAACAGTGATGCCTATAAAAAAAAAATGATTGTGAGCTTTGGGGAACTGCATTGAAGGCAATGAGTTATTAGCACAGCTAATGATACTGCTGCTGCATCAAACTACAAAATGTGGAGAGTTGGATCTAGATAATAAATGAAGACTGAATTCAATTTTGGTTGAAAAATGGCATTTTTAACTTGGACCTGATGCATTGTGGCTGAATCTCTCCATCATCCGTGACATTCTGTCAAGGTTAAGAATTTTGTTTACCAGTCAACTTATTAATGTCACTGTTCTCATCTTTTCTATCATTTTGTTGACAGTCACCCAATTTATAAAACTGGAGATAAAGTTAGTAATTCGACAAGAATCAGACAGACCTCTCTGTCTTTGCAGACTCTATATCAGAGGCCCCAGATAAGCTGGTCACATTCATTTTACATTTGTGTTCTTCAGTCTGCTTTCATACTTACAATATCTTGTTTAGTTGGACAGTTATGCTAGATATAACATATTTTGATGTCTTAAGTGAACTGCATTTTTAATTCCCATTTGACGTAATATTTTCTTGTCAGAGTTTTATGTACAACCCTTGATATTTCTGTACACTTGTAAAGTTGTATAAAATACTAATATTTTGTGCTTTTATCTAAAAGTATGTGTATGCATCAAGATGACCTATTGGCATATTCTCTCAAGGGTAGCATAGCATTTAAACAGCAAAAGGTTAATGGCAATACAATGACTTTCTCAAACAGGTTATTGATTAAATGCTCATTAACGTTTGGATGTTTCCCAGCTGATGCAGCATATAATATAATGCTCCAGACTCTGCCTCATGGCCATATGGACCTATTATACACATCTGATAGCCAGTCCAACAGTTTTGTTGCTGTAACATTTTACTGCTTATAGATTTCCTCCTTTCATTGGTGTACCACAGTATTAAAAAAATATGACCCACCGCGTGGGAGCAGAAGCACTCACAGTTAAGTGCGTGATTAATGCATGACAATATGTTGAACGTGAACTACTTAGAATATATATGAACTTGTTCTCAGTGAGATGCATGAAATACAGACTGTGCTATGCTATCAGAGTCCAATATTTTTAGTTATGGTGGACCTTTTTTTGCATTGCTTTCTGTTGTTTTGTATACGAAGCTTATGATATGTTCTAGCCATCAAATCTAAAATCTTCACATTTTCAATCATTTTACTTTTTTAGATTTTTAGATTTACGTTAAGACATTGTTTATTAAACGTTTCTAATAATCTATTCCCCGCATTGCATCAATGGAGTATTTTTAAATACCAAGCAAAGACAATTTAAGTAACAAACTGAATGAAACTCTATAAATTTATATGGTTTCTAAATGTAACTGTCGTATATAAGCAACATATCAACGTTTACTTTTTAATTTGTTTTACAACAGCATGGCTTTGCTTCCAACCAATGGAAATAACTTTTACTGTACCTTTTGATCACGCTGCAAAAAGTAATGTTCTTCCTTAGTAGTTTTGTCTTGTCTTCCAGTACAAATGTCTAAAGATTCTTAAATCAAGACACATTTACTTGAGTAGATAAATGACAATAAGACAAAATTAATTGAGTTTGAGAGTTTGTTTTCATACTTCATTGACAGATGTTTATTATTGGTAATATTTTTTTTTTTTTTACAAAGTCTTTATTTTGTTTTAGGGGTGCATAAGAACATGCTCTAATGCTTGGTGGTTTGAAAAACGAATTATTTTTCACATAATTTACATTATAACAATAGTTTTTCCCCCAGTCTGGCGCAAATGGCTCAATTAGTTTGATTGTTAGTTTGATGAAGGCCTGCCTTTTGAAAAAACTAAATGTGTTGTGATTGGTTAGCAGTCCCACTGCGTTGCGATTGGCGAACAGCTTAGAAGGCGTTTCAATCCTGCCACACCCCTTTCCAAAGCAGTAAATTCATTGTACAACTGTTAGTGCAAGCTAGATTAAAGTGATTTTTAAGTTTTAAGTATGGATATTTTTCTTACAAAACACATCGGTTCACTACAGTAGGCTTTTATTGACCCCCCACCCCCCCCGGAGCCATGTGAGGCACTTTTTATTATAGATCGATGCACTTTATTGAACTTGTTTTGAACTAATGGAGAGAAACACCAGTTTATCCTGTTGTAAAGCTTTGAAGTGCCAGGATAATTTTTTTATATAACTCCGATTGCATTCGTCTAAAAGAAGGAAGTCGTATACACCTAGGACCAGTTACAGATGCATGGATGGTGAGTAAATAATATGCTACAGTAGTGTTGGTCCTATCATCAGCCTCCGAGATCGCTGATATATGATATTATCATTATTGTGCTAATGTATTTAATTATTTACTTGCCTGAAACCAGCTCCAGTGTAAGGCTAGTGAAGCTATCTGCACTGTATGATGATTAAATCTCTTAACACACACTTCACTCATCTACAGCGCGGCTCTGATGATCATCACTCTAGTCAGTGCTTGTGTTTACATCAGCCGCGGCTCCGCATGTGCTTATACACTCTGTCAACGGCACGGCTCTGACACGGTGACCGTAGCAGTTCATGGACACTTAAGTCAACGCTTGGGTTTATACTAGCCGCCCTGCGGCTCGCTGAAGCATTCCAGAAGCGGCTGTCCATGCTACATTGCTAAAGTTAGGCTAATCCGGGCGGGATATATTTGAATGATTTTTTAATGAATTTATGGTATCACAACATCCGGAAAACAATGCTGTGTAGTTCAAAGGAGCCATTCGGTGTAGTTCTTGAAAAGGCAGTTTTTAAAAACTAAACATGTCCCTTTGGAGTGGACTTTGAGATTTGTAACTTTGTAGATGTTGAATGAATATGTCCAAACATGCGCACCACACACTGACTAAAATTCAAAAAGTAAAAAAGAATAATAAGAAAATAAGACTTATCTTCAATTTGCATCTCAAGTTAGTGTATCTTGATTTACGGATGTTTAGAGGAAAAATACAGAGGAAATTTGATTGATTGGTTGATTGTGATGCATGCAACATTTAATGCCTTGACATTATTTCTGCTCTGATTTAAAGGGGTCATTGGATGCTCATTTTCCACAAGTTCATATGATTATTTAGGGTCTTAATGAAACGTCTATAATATACTTTGGTTAAAAATTCTCAATAGTAGTGTAAAAAACACCTATTTACCTTGTCAAAATCAGCTCTGCCAAAAATCAACTCATTTTTTTGCATGTTCCTTTAAATGCAAATGAGCTCTCCCTGCCCCTCTCTGCTGTGGAAATATTTAGCCGCAAGCACATTATTAAGAAAGTCTGTTTGCAAAGATGCATAAAAAACCCTTTTACTCACTTCTGGTGTAGGTGAAGCTGCATCAGGAAAGATTCGCACGAACATAGACACATATGCAGATCGGGATCGGCGCTTTCCTTTTAAAAACGAAAGTAACGAAAGAAACCGTGATTCTGGTCATGGGATCTCAACATTTCTGCCCCTTTGAGGTGACTCCAATCATTTAAAATAAATCCACTTGTATTTGGCTACTGGTATGAATGTCTACTTTGTTTTAAACATAATTTAAAAAGTAAAAAGTTTTTTGTGTACAACTTGTTTAATGAGAAAATAACTACTGAGTGCACATTTAATTTTATTGTCCATGCCATGTTTCTGTTGACCCTGTGTGTGCTTAGGCTTGGTAACCATTGTCTGTCTACAGAGGCTCTGATTACATTGCAGATTATTAGAGTTATGATTGCAGGGTTATTCTTCTTCCTGGCATGTGTCATTTTAAGTAACAACTATTATTTCAACAGCATACAGTCATTAATCACTGAAGATCTTTAAATCAAATGAACACCTTATACTCGCTGCATGATAAATTAATTTATCTAGTGAGATAGAACCTAGTGTAAGTATAATGTATTAGGCCTGTGCGCCAATGAAAACTCAGTCCAGGAAAGTACAGGCAATTCGCTGTACCCTCCCTGAAATCAAAGAATCCACAACATCCTAAATATATTTTAGAAAAACAAATAAAACGATCCTCTGCTCTCATCTGTGTTTCAGTGACTGAAAGGAGCCATTATGAGACCTGGCAGACTCCACAGCTTGCTGGCAGTTTGAAGCTGGGCAAGACGTTTTGGTCAATGGGTTTTGCAGGGGTAAGAACTTTCTGTGCCAAATTCATAATTGATTGCAAAGAGGCTCATTTGACATGTTAAATGGAAGTCTTAAATCTTTTGCAGGGTCCAAGCATGGCAGGTAAACAGTACACACGACCTTGATAAAAAGACTGTAAAAGGCAAAACACAACAGAGGATCTACTAAGCAATTTATAGGAATTGAAAGTGCTGTAATCCTACTACCTTAAGGATATCATTAAAATTAATGCTCTGAGATATTACACTCATCTACAGACTCTGTAAACCAAAGAGTTTTAATATACCTGGAGAAAGCTGTTAGCAGAGAGTTTGTGTAAAATGGCCAGTATCAGTTACTGCACCATTAAGCAATTAAAAATTGTCAGAACGTTATTTAAAGACACCGGATTGTTTAGTCTATCTAAGTGCTGATGTGAAAATACTCTTAATGTTTTCAGCAATACCCATTTGGACAAATTGCCTTTGAATTGCCCTCTTGAGAGAGCCAAGACCTGATGGATATATATCATCTTCTGTCGATACAAATCCCACTGCAACATGTTCTTTCATTGTTTTGCAATTTGGAACAAAGACTCATTGTCATTATGTTTAAGTTAGATACAAGTCACTTAGAATGGAAAAAAAAAGTTTTCTTTTTTAAAAGCCGTTGAAGCTGTGGTTCTACCTCTGAGGACAGACTTTCACTTTTCACTCTGCAGGATGTCTGCATTGACCTGTAGCAAAATTAGACAAAATGGACAGTTGGGCTGGAGGGGATACACAGGAAAGGTATTCTGTCAGATTCAGCAATCATTTATTTTATAACTAAAAGTCCAGGAGTTGTAGGTCATCCTGTTCTTTCAGACACCAAAAAAATAAATGCAACCAAATATCAGACAGTTAGGACAGCAAAGGCTTGTCAAGTTGTCTGTTTAATGCTAATATATTTGCTTATTTTGGGACCTTTTTTAATTAGGATTTTTGTTGACTTTTATATGATAAACTGTGACCTCTAATTTCAAATCTGGGTTCTGAAGAAAAAACACTTGAGAATCACTGACCAACAAGTTAAGGTTTTCTTCGATTGTTTTCATTCAACAGAATATCTCAGAATTTGTCATAGCCTTTAGTCTAATGAAATTATCTGATGACTTTTTCAGGAACATGTTGAAACAAGTTTTGCTTTGCTGGATATTCATCAAAGCATGGTGGCTGTCTGTTTGCAGTTTATTACAATTTCATCTCTGAAAATGCAAAAATAAATAAAATGCAGAACACTGCTGACTTAATGCAGTATACAGAGCTTCTTGAAAGTTTGTGAACCCCTTTAAAATCTTCTATATTTCTGCATAAATATGACCCAAAAGATCATCAGATTTTCACATAAGTCCTACAATTTGACAAAGAGAACCCAGTCAAACAAATGAGAATATTGCACATTTGTGAGTGGCAAAAGTATGTAAACCTCTAGGATTATCTGTTAATTTGAAGGTGAAATTAGAGTCCCTTTGTTCAGAGGTGTTTTCAATCAGGTGTCATTGCCTGCCCTGTTTTATTTAGATTACAGGGATCTATCAAAGTCTGATCATGTTTGCAGAAGTGAATCATGGCACAAACAAATCTCTGAGGACCTCGGAAAAAGAGTTGCAGTGGTTCATCAGGCTGGAAAAGGTTACAAAGCCATCTCTAAAAG
Source organism: Garra rufa (assembly GCF_049309525.1). Taxonomy (NCBI): domain Eukaryota; kingdom Metazoa; phylum Chordata; class Actinopteri; order Cypriniformes; family Cyprinidae; genus Garra; species Garra rufa. The sequence goes on along the minus strand of NC_133368.1, from coordinate 30,634,724 downwards.
GTTTGGACTCCACAAAAGTCAGATGGAGTAATTTCAAGACTATTGTTACCCTCCCCAGGAGTGGTCAATCAACAAAGATCACTCCAAAAGCAAGACGTGTAATAGTTCAAGAGGTTGCAAACGAACCCAGAGTAACTTCTAAGCCACTAAAGGCCTTCCTCACATTGATTGTCATGTTAATGTTCATGCGTCCACCATTTGAGAACACTGAACAACTAGGGTGTGCATGGCAGAGTTGCAAGAAGAAAGCCACTGCTCTCCTAAAAGAACATTGCTGCCCGTCTGCAGTTTGATAAAGATCATGTGAACAAGCCAGAGGACTATAGCAGAAATGTTTGATGGACAGATGAGACCAAAATCATCAGAAGTTTTATGCCTGGAGAAAGGAAAACACCGCATTGCAGCATAAAAATCTTATCATATCTGTGAAACATGATGGTGATAGTATCATGATTTGGGCCTGTTTTGCTGCATCTGGGCCAGGATGACTTGCCATCAGTAATGAAACTATGAATTCTGAACTATACCAGCAAATTCTAAAGGAAAATGTCAGGACATCAGTCCGAGAACTGAATCTCAAGAGAATGTGGGTCATGCAGCAAGACAATGACCCGAAGCATACATGTCGTTCTGCCAAAGAATTGTTAAAGAAGAGCAAAGTTAATGTTTTGGAATGGGTGAGTCAAAGTCTAGACCTTAATCCAATTGAAATGTTGTGGAAGGACCTGAAGCAAGCAGTTCATAGGAGGAAACCCACCAACTTCACAAAGCTGGTTCTGTACTGAGGCATGGGCTAAAATTCCTACAAGCTGTTGTGGACTGATTAGCAGTTACAAGAAATGTTTACCTGCGGTTATTTCTGCAAAACGGGGGTCACAACAGATACTGAAAGCAAAAATGTACGTATTTTTGCCACTAACAGAAATGTAACACTGGATCATATAAGTATAAATTTGTCTCCTTTTTTGATTGGGTTATCTTTGTCTACTCTAAGGACTTATGTGAAGATCCGATGATGTTTTTTATATGTATGCACAAAATATAAAATTCTAAAGGGTTCACAAACTTCCAATCAGCACTGTATATACAGTGACTTGCGAAAGTATTCATACCCCTTCATTTTTTTACGTTTTGTGTTGCTGCTTAATGTTAAACTGTTTTAAATTACTTTTTTCCACATCAGTCTACACTCTATTCACCATAACGACAAAGCAAAAACTGAATTGTCACAATAAAAAAACTGAAATAAGCACATTGCATAAGTATTCATACCCTTAACTCAGTACTTAGTTGAAGCACCTTTACAGCCTCAAGTCTTTTTGGGTATGATGCAACAAGATTTGCACATCAACATTTGGCAGTTATCTTCCATTCTTTGCGTCACCTTTTCACCTCTCAAGCTCTGTCAGCTTAGATGGGGTCTGGCAGATATTTTCAGTTTTTTCTAGAAATGTTTGATTGGATTCAAGACCAGTCATGAACCTTCTGTCAAGATTCTGAATGCTCTGGAATGGGTTTTTATTAAGGCTATCTTAATATTTTGGTGCATTGAGCTTTTCTTCTACTTTGATGAGTCCCTCAGTTCCTGCTGCTGAAAAACAACCCCACAGCATGAGGCTGCTACCAGCACACTTTACTTTTGGGATGGTACGCTGCAGGCGATGAGCAGTGTCTGGTTTTCTTCAAACATGATGCCTGGAATTTAGGTTCATCAGACCACAGAATCTTGTTTCTCACAGTCTGAGTGTCCTTTAGGTGTTTTCATGTATCTTCACTGAGGAGAGGATTAAGTCTTGCCACACCATCATAAAGCTAGATCGGTGGAGTGTTGCAGTGATGTTTGTCTTTCTGTAAATTTCTCCTATCTGCATATATGATCATGGAGCTCAACAAGAGTGACCATCAGGTTCTTGGTCACCACTCTAACCAAGGTTCTCCACCAACTGCTCAGTTTGGCTAGGAGGCCAGCTCTAGGAAGAGTTGTGGTCGTTTCAAACTTCTTCCGGAGGGTAACGGAGACATACTTCAGTGAACCTACAATGTAGCTAATTTTTTCTGAACTCTTCCTCAGATGTGTGATTTGATGCAATCCTGTTTCTGAGCACAGGCACTTCTTTACCTCAGGGCTTGGTTGTTGCTCTTATTTGCATTTTCAGCTGTTAGACATTTTATTAAGACATGCATGCCTTTCCAAATCATAACCATTCAATTTAATTTGCCACAGGTTAACTTCATTTGTAGTGTAGTAATATCTACAAGCAATATGAATGCTTCTTAGCTAAATGTCAACTGTTCCAGATAAGGGTATGAATACTTATGCAATAGAATCATTTAAGTTTTTATTTGTAATAAACTGGCAAAGAAGTTAAAACCCTGTTTTTAGCTTTGCCATTATGGTGTATTGAGTGTAGATTGATGTGGAAAAAAAGTAATTTAAAGCAGGTTAACATAAGGTAGCCATATATGCTACTCATAAGTAGCATAGGCATTTTAGTATACATATGTCGGCCTTGGTTAACAGTTTGCAGTGTATAGCTAGCTTACTTACAGTTTTGTTTCCCATAGTGCATTTGATTCTTCTTTAAATGATTGTCATTGAACAAATTGGTATTTGGCAGGTGATAGGTCAGTTGACATCATATTACAGAATAAGTAGTACAATTTATGTCATTTTAAATGTACGACAGCCTTGTAGAGAAATATGGCAGAGATGAACATTGTTAGAAGTAGATGTTAGCGATTGTGGGCAATTTCACTGCACAGGCATCAGACACTCTCTGTGTGGGACTTTCTTATTTATTTATTTCATACCGTCTTTACAACATCCATATCTCTGAGGGGTATGACACAGATTTCATCTTTATAGTGAAGTCAAGGACAGGTTCTATTTTAATAAATGTCTCTGGAGAGTTCAAATTCATGCCTCTTAGGAGGGTGACACCGTAGCAGTCATTTCGAAGGTGGATGTTGGATGAACACACTCACAGAAGCTGGGAAATGTGTGCACAAGCATGTACATATGGCTAATCTACTTAAATGAGGGTAGGGACATATTTTTCTGCTCTTTGAACGCCGCCTAATATCATCACGGCAGTTTGCACAAGATAATTTACTTTCAGCATTATGTGCGATATGATATTGAGCTTGCTCAAACATAAATTCTCAAAATTGAATCTCTTGAGTCAGGGACTGTCATATCTCTCTATCTTTTGACACTTTAGAAGCCAATCATCAATCTTATTAGGAATTTTGATTAAAATGATAATTTTTCTTTGACAGATAGTAGGTTTATGCTCTATGCTCTTATAGGGTACAAATATGGCCTGAAACTCTTCTAAAAAATCTTAAACCAAAAAAAAAAAAATGGTTAAAGAAAGGAAGTGCTTTATCTTGATAACATGTAGCTCATTATCCTCAGAAGGTCAAACTAAAAATATTTTTTCTTGTTCTTTTAATCAATATTTTTTCTAAATTAATTTGAGATGATTTCTAAATAAAGTTATGCAAGTCATATGAAGAAGTGGCAGCTATTTTGTTCTTAGAAATTAGTTAATTCATATGGAATTAAATGTATGCAATTTCTCAAAATTGAAACTATTGAGTCAGGTACAGTCATATCTCTCTATCTTTTGACACTTAAGAAGCCAAAAAATAATTAATCCTACTATTAGGAATTTTGATTAAAATGATTTTTTTTCTTTGGCAGACAGTAGGTTTATGCTCTATGCCCTCCATGAAGAGGGTACAAAATAGGGCCTGAAACTCTTCTAAAAAATCTTAAACCAAAAAATGTTTAGTAAAAGGAAGTGCTTTATCTTGATAACATGTAGCTCGTTATCCTCAGAAGGTCAAACTAAATATTCTTTTTTGTTGTTCTTTTAATCAATTTTTTTTTTTCTAAATTAATTTGATCTGATTTCTAAATAAAGTTATTCAAGTCGTGAAGAAGTGCTGGCTATTTTGTTCTAAGAAAATTAGTTCATTCACATGGAATTAAATGTATGCAATTACTTAAAATTGAAACTCTTGAGTCAGGTACTGTCATATCTCTCGCTCTATCTTTTGACATTTTAGAAGCCAGAAAATAATCAATCGTACTATTAGGATTTTTGATTAAAATTATTATTTTTTTATGGCCGATAGTAGGTTTATGCTCTATGCTCTAGGGTACCAAATAGGGCCTGAAACTCTTCTAAAAAATCTTAAACCAAAAAAAAAAGGTTAGTGAAAGGAAGTGCTTTATCTTGATAATATGTAGCTCGTTATCCTCAGAAGGTCAAACTAAATATTCTTTTTATTGTTGTTCTTTTAATCAATAATTTTTCTAAATTAATTTGAGATGGTTTCTAAATAAAGTTATGCAAGTCATATGAAGAAGTGCCATCTATTTCATTCTCAGAAATTAGTTCATAAGGAATTAAATGTATTATATAAAAAATCTGTAGAGAGCTGAAATGCAAAGCATTTTTCTTAAAGGAGGAAGGTAGAAAGCTCATGGAGGTGTGCACTTTAACAATGAGTAATTTTACACAATACTTTAATTCCTTTTCACAGTCACTTCTCTCTATTTATGTGACATTTATTTGCAAGAATTATATGATTGGTTTGGTTGAGCTGGGAGCTCTTTTCACAACAATCCTTCCCGAGGCGCTTACATTGTTCTGCCATTAGCTAGCTAAAGCTGGAGAGATTATAGCATTAGTGTTTTAAAACAGGCATGTAATTGGCTATTTCCAGTATAAACAACCATTTAGCCCAGGGGATGCTTTGACCTCTATAACTGCCATGTTCCATATGAAAAGAGAGTGGGCCGCCTTTGTGTGTTTTCTGTGTCGGTCCCTGAGAAGTGTTAAATGTTTTCCTGAGAAGATAACATTCTGCCACATTTCGGTGCTGGTTCCTATAGCGTGCTCGAAGAAACACAAAGGTGATGAAACTTATCTGTAGTCATCAACAGGAAATCGACCCTGTTGGTCCCCTAAGTGAGCCTTGGAAAATTAGATTGCTGAAATGATATCATGAAAGCTATCACAACGACTTCTGCTTGGCAGTTCACCAAAGCCCACGCCGATATAGCCTACTCCCAGTGGGCTTCAAACATCATACAGAAATGTGTTTAAAAAAAGGAATATATATTTAGCAGAAGTAATGTTCAGGCCATGAAAGCCCATTGCGATAACCAGTACATAGATGAATGGTGCTTGTTTTCAATGTTATATGTGAGAAAATAGACCATGAAGCTCTTTGAGGGTCTGTGAAAAACATGCTTACCACCTACATATAAGCTAGCTGGAATATTACTGACACATTTTTCTGAATGGGGCAAAATAAAATAGCCTTCGAAAGGCTGCATCATACTATTTTTCACTGTGACACTTGTAAGTGAGCTGTTTTAACCATGGCAATGCTGTGTGTGTCTCTTTTTTAAGTTATCATTTTCATTATCGGACATTATATTGGCTAATTACATGCCTATGTGCACTAAATGCATGTATTTAGAGAATTATTTTATAATTTTATACTAATGTTGCTGCAAAACACAATGTTGGACAAACAAAATTACATCAGTAACACTGATGTCCTGTGGTGGCATTTTAAAAGGATAGTTCCAATTCTGTCATTAATTACTTTCCGTCATTTTGCTCCAAACCCGTAAGACCTTTGTTCATCTTTGGAATGCAAATTAAGATATTTTTGATGAAATCCAAAACGCAACTACCACGTAGTCCAAACTGTAAGCTAAAGCCCTGATAGTAAGATCAGATTTCTAGATATCGGACCACCACTTGAGGCTCACCGTTGGACCATCATCATATATTAAACTTGCTTGATCATTAATAGAATAATATTGATTATTATTACAATACGAATTAAGTGAAATAAGAAGTATTTTTTAATGATCAAAACTCATAAAATCTGTCCCCTGTAGACCAGCCTTTTATGTGGGAGATTTTTCAGCCACTTTGACATTGCAATATACATTAACATTAACACTGCACTGTGCTTACACACAGGTAAATAAAAAACTGTTAAATTAAAATGTTTTAACATTAATTTATATTTAATTGAGTGATTCCTCTGCGTACCAATAGAGGGAGCCTGAGTACCACACTTTGAGAACCACTGACCTTAAATTTTAAACGATTTAAAGGGATAGTTCAGCTAAAAATGAAAATGTGATGTTTATCTGCTTACCCCCAGGGCATTCAAGATGTAGGTGACTTTGTTTCTTCAGTATTCAGTATTGCACAGACTGAACATTTTGTGTCTTAACACATCAATGCATCATCATGAGCCTCAGGGTTTAATTTGGTTTTGTCTGTGTGTTTTTTTTTTACTCTCAAAGATTTGGTGCCCATTGAATGCCATTATATGACTAACAGACTGCAATGGTTTGAGTTAAAAATCTTTGTTTGTGTTCTACTGAAGAAACAAAGTCACCTACATTTTGGATGCCCTGGGGGTAAGTAGATAAACATACAATTTTCATTTTTGGGTGAACTATCCCTTTAATCAAAGAGATTTGTGATTAAGGCAATCACAAATATGGCTAAATTGCATCTGGGGGAATGATGACAATTGGCATTTCATGTAGGCTGAGCATGTATAAAATTTGTCCATTTGGCTTATTTGTCTTTTGAAAAATTAGGCAACACTCTTCTTTTTGCTGGCTTCATCTTTCTGGTTGTGCCAGGCACACTACAAGAAACTGTTGTTGCAGCTGAGACAGGCACAAGTTAGTATAAGTTACTAAATTTCCTGCCTGTTTAGGACCTCTATTGGAAGCACCATTAGAAGATGACCAGTGTTGTCAAGTCCTTGGGAAATTGGGCTACTTTATCACTGTTGAAGTGACCCCAATAACTTGATATTTAGTTATTTAGGAGCGTGATTTTTCCCCCATCGAAATGCGGTAGCTTTGGGATAGTTTTGAGTAGCAATTGGGCGGGTTTTGTTGTGAAAACGACACAAGGTTGAGTAGTTAATGACAGAATTTTAAATTTAGGATGAACTATCCCTTTAACTGTTGAATGCAATTTTTCCAGAGAGCTGTGCAATAACAAGAAATTGTTACTCTTTGGTGTTATATCCTTTTTTCTTTAAAATACCTGACCCAGTTGTTTTGATTTTAATATTTCAGCTTGCTGCACCTAGCTTGAGATATTTTACTGCCTCCCACTGCAGAAAGTCCCAATGTGTTCATTTATAACTGGGGTTGTTTTGGGTCAGGTATTACATCACAAAGTAGCAACTGAATTATATTACACTGTATGTTCTAAAACCCTTTTAACTTTTATTACAGCTGTAGGGATTTTTTGCTTATACTAGCGCCCTCAGTACAACATTTGCCTCATTTAAAAGGGTGTTTTTTTTTTTACTTCAGTCTTAAAAAGGAAAAGATCCCCACCTGCAACAGTCCAACAAATCACAGACCCGTGTGGACTCCCACATCTCAGACTCCTTATGTTGATCATTAGGAACATGACAGCAGCATTCCTTCCTCCTAACTAGCTTCACATTTGTCCATGCTGCAGTGGTCTTGCTATGGGTTGCTGTGGGTAGAAGCAATAGTGAGGTGTGAAATTCTGAGCCACTTTGAGCAAACTGTGATCGCCTTATCAGTGGACCCTTTTTAATGGGATTTTCTGCTCTGCCCGCCAGTGCTGTTTTGCTGCTTGTTGTCTCGGTGTCTCAACTCCCGCTAACATGCAAAGTTTGTTCCTTGAGAGAGAAGATTAAAGCAAAGAGCACATAGTTCAGATGGGGTCTTGGACCTCACCATATCTCTCTGCATTAAACAGACATAGAATATATTTAAGGCGATATAAGGTGGCCAGCAATATATTTAGAAATCTCCCGTTCTCTATATCAGCAAATGAAGTGGTTCCATTAATTATGTTGCAGCAGATAAAGAAATAATACTTGAAATTTAATTATTCTTCATTTACAGATTTTTGTGAGGGTGCAATTTAATTTATCCTTACGGGAAAAAATAGGAGGTTTAATGAGCACAGAGCACTTGCTACTGAGATAATGTAGTACATTGTTAACGTGTCTCATGACAATGAGCTCATTTCAATTAATCATTGGCTAAATAGTTAGGCTAACAAACTTTTCCTGTTTGAATTAAAATGCATTTCTGAAATTAGATATGTAGCACAATAATGCAATATTTGATATGTTGTTCATATAAATTTCAACCTATTACATTGTATCATGTTGGATGAACCTGAATGCCTTAAAAAATATGCTTATCTTTCAGATTTGTGACATATTTCTGATTGATTATTTACAGATTCATTCCAATTAATTTAAGTAAAAATGTTGATCTCAATGACATTCAGTGATTGTTGGAAAGGGTTAAAATACACAAAAATGCTGAAAAACCAAAGAATTTGTGGGACCTGAAGGATTTTTCTGAAGAACAGCAGGCAGTTTAACAAACAAGGGACTCATGAACAACTATCACTAAAAAAAAAAAAAAAAAAACCCAGCTGTGGATCATTCAGGTAACAAGACAGTATTAAGAATCAAGTGTATGTAAACTTTTGAACAGGGTCAGCTATTTTTTTTCTTGTGCACTATGTGTAACTTCTTTATGTGAGATATCTTATTCAGGGCAGTACAAATAAATAAATAAAAAAATAACGCATTTTATTTAATCCTTTTAATTTTGGTAAAATAATTAACCTTTTGCAAATTCTGCAAGGTGTATGTAAACTTTTGAGTTCAACTGTAGTTAAATGTATGTTGATTTATTTACCTTACTATGTATAATTTAGCTGATCACTACGAAATGTGAATGTTTAACAGAATAATAATGCAGAAAAAATCACTTTTGTGCATCCACTTATACAACATGTTGTAACATGAACATGAAAGCGAGGGCTAAACAATTCACCAGATCCTCCTCAAATCATCAGTATCAATCTCATTTTTATTTCATCTGTTATGCTCACAAAACAATTAGTTCAAAGACAACCAATTTAGTTTCTTTGTGTGGATGAACTGCTGCCTATATTGAATTACATAAAGTTATATATTTAATGACTGATCAAACAAGACTCCTCCCAATACATCAAAAGAGATTCACTTAATTAAAAAGGGGTTGTTTGATCTGCATTTTAGCTTGCATTGCCATGAGTACCTGTCCTTTTCAATTTGTGTGTTCATCAGACCTGAGTGAGTTCATGAAAAGATTATTATTATTCTTGCACTGCATAATCATGTGCAGTTAGGACTGGCCTGTATACATGGTTCTCTTAGTATTTAGATTTAGATTTCCTAGTAAATAAACATGTATGTCTGTTGCCATGTCAAATGCCATGACCAGCCCATAATAAGTGGAAGTATTATAGTGTATTATGAAAAGATAAATACCGGTATAAATCCTGAGAAGTAGTATCCAATGGAATAACAAAATATGTTTTCTCATTCTTTTGTTTTAGCATTTCTATCCAACACCATTCTTAGGGCAAGTTCATGGCACTCAAGTTAAATGAAGTTCAACCTTTAAAAAAACATGTCTCAAGACCATTGCTGCGTCTTCAAAGCAAAAATGCATTCTGTATAAGTGGCCTCTAGCTGACACATTCTTTACATTAAATTCCTCACATTCACATGCATACAATGCCATAATTTTAGCCCATTTTCCTTTTTTTTCACTCAGTAAAGCCTTCCTGTTCCTGGGATTATCTAATGGCCTATAGGTCTCTGCTCCGAAGAAAAGGATTTTGTGGCTTACAGCTATCTGATAGCTAGGCTATGTAGGAGCTTTTTCATTAGAGACAGTCAATTATCTTTAAAAGGCTTGTTGTGTAAAATGAGATGGACACACAGCCTCTTGTCTGATTCAGATTCTTAGATGTGATCTTTGTACATCAGCACTCTTGTGAGAGAAGTCATCATCATGATTCATGACTATTGGGCAAAATACATTCAAATTCATTCCTTATATGAAATTCCTCCTATGTTAGGAAGGAAGAGGGAAAAAAGTCAATTGAATTTCTAATTATGTTTGCAATTATTGCAGTGGAACAGCATGGCACTGTAATACCAGGTTCATGGATAACTGATAAATACTTCACATGCAATATAAATACTTAAGATTAAAATGTCTACTGAAGTCCTCAGTGGTTTTGTCATTTGCTTAATCCTAAGTGAGATCTTTCTTCTGATTAAGAAATTATTTTTTAGCAAATTCAACTTTCATATTGAAAGTCTTCTGAGAAGTTCAAACGTTTTAGTTACAAAAAGCAAGAATTTCAACCTGATTAAAGGTGCCATAGAATGGAAAACTGTATTTACCTAGGCATAGTTGAATAATAACAGTTCTGCACATGGACATGACAGACTGTGAGTCTCAAACACCATCGTTTCCTCCTTCTAATATAAATCAGGTGTTTGCAAAAGACCACTGAAAAATAGGCCAATCTTAACATAACAGCGACTATTACGTAAGAGTCATGATCATTAATAGTTACGCCCCCAACATTTGCATAGCCGAATCATCAGTAGTTCTGCAGCTAGGCTATTGTGAAAAAAACAAAATAAAAACAAAGCGAGGACAATAGCGAAAATGGCAGATCACGGGAATAAATGTTATGTTCCAGGTTGTGCAGGGGAAGTTAAGTGCAAGGATGGTTGGTGTCTGTAACTTACTCAGAAAGGCAAGGAAAACAAATAAGGCGCTCTAATAAAATAAGGTGAGTCACTGAAGGGACATGGTTAGCTTAATACAAGCAGTAGCCTGTTACATTGCAGTACATAAGATTTCACTAACTACATAAATGGACACATGACTGCATTGACGATGGTGAATGATTTACAGATCCTGAGCATCACTAACAAGCATCTAAACTTATGTGGTAAGTACTGCCGTTGTAGTATTACGTTACACAGATCGTGCATTCAAAACATCAGTTTTAATGAACCGCATATTAATAGCTCTGTGATTAAATATATATTTTCCTCCATGTTCGAGCTACTGAAATGAGCCGCTCTGTGAAACAGCCAATCAGAGCAGAGGTCATCATTATTATTCATGAACCTTCCAAATAAGGTAATAACAGACCATTTCATTCTAGGGACAAATCGTAGGGTTGTAAATAGACCTGTAAAACCCTTTCCTATGCCATATTCCTTCTATGTAGATATCAGAGAACAATTTAAAATATTGTATCAATGCATTCTATGGCACCTTTAAGTAAATCTTTTGGATTTGATATAAATCTATTCATTTTCAAGTTTTCTCGAACAATATTGTAAATTTAACTTGAAAAGACAGTAATTACACAAAAGTCATTTTGGCGTTCTTCGTTATATTTCCATGGTTTGCCACTGAATATTGTAATCAGTGTGATTAAAGCGGAGTCTTTCTCTTGTACTTTTTACAATGATAGTAATAAATCTACAGCTCCAGCATTTATGTTCGGTCATAGCTAGCCAAAACTAATGTCTAAAACCTCACTTACACTTTGTCCCTGCACCACTTGGCTGGCACTGTGCTCAAAAAATCAGCGTGATCTCTTTGTGAGAGCTTCTTTTGTAATGCTAAGACTGCCATTCTCATTCTCCCTGGATTCCTCATCATGCACCTGAGCATGCCACTCATCCGTTTTTCATTGACAGTTGATGACAGGCCTTTTTATAGCACTGATGGCCTTTCTACAATAATAAACTTAATGTAGGCCGATTACTTGCTCACATCATATCCCTAGTGAACTGTTTTGTACATGATAACTAATAGAAAGAAAAACAAACAGGTGAATTTAAAAATGTAAGACACATTGTTCAAAGCAATTTAACAAAAACTGAACCTGTTTACATTCTTTGTGCACATTCCTTTTGATACTGTTAATCAGCGTTTGAAGGAGTAGTTTACTTTCAGAACACAAATTTACAGATAATGTGCTCACCCCCTAGTTATCCAAGATGTTCATGTCTTTCTTTTTTCAGTCCTAAAGAAATGGTGTTTTTTTGAGGAAAACATTTCAGGATTTCTCTCCATATACTGGACTTCTATGGTGCCCCTGAGTTTGAACTTCCAAAATGCAGTTTAAATGCAGCTTTAAAGGGCTCTAAATGATCCCAGTCGATGAAGATGGGCCTTATCTAGTGAATCAATCGGTTATTTTCTAAAAATTTTTACAACGTACATACTTTTTAATCTCAAACGCTTGGTTTGCTGAGCTAGACAAGACGAGCATTTGAGGTTAAAAAGTATAGAAATTGTAATTTTTAAAAAAAAGAAAATAACAGATCGTTTTGCAAGATAAGATCCTTCTTTCCTCTGCTGTGATCGTTTAGAGCCCTTTGAAGATACATTTTGGAAGTTCAAACTCGGGGGCACCATAGAAGTCCATTATATGGAGAGAAATCCTGAAATGTTTTCCTCAAAATACATAATTTCCTTACGACTGAAGAAAGAAAGACATGATCTTGGATGACAAGGGGGTGAGTACATTATCTGTAAATTTTTGTTTTGAAAGTGAACTGCTCCTTTAAACACCCACAATCTGTACAATACTATATTTTGTCAATTTGCTCAGTCCTGGTGGCTCAGAACTTTCGATGTTCAACGGTCAAGGTTTTGGCAAGGTTCTTTCAAGGTTATGAACAAACAATCTTACTTAATAGAATGTCCATTCACAGTTATAACTTTCATAATGTTCTTAAAACGTTAGCACAAAAACATTAGTTATACAACTTTTGTGGGACGTTTTTGTGAAACGAGAGTTTAGAGAACATTCAGAAGCAACATTGCCACAATGTTAGCAAAATAATAAAATGGAACATTCCTCTTAAAAGGGACATCAGACCCATTTTCCACAAGTTGGTATGATTTTTTAGGATCTTCATTGAATATCTCTAACATACTTTGGTTAAAATTCCTCAATAGTCAAGTAAAACAGTTTTTACCTTGACAAAAACAGCTCTGTTTACTGCGACCTGTTTCGGTGCCAGACTCTTTAAATGCTAATGAGCTCTGCTCACCCCGCCCCTCTCTTTTGTGGAAGAGAAAGGCGATTTGCAAATAATCATAAAAAATATCAAATGTGAGAAAAACAATGTGTACTGATCCATCTTCGAGTAACCTTTTTAGCAAAACCTGCCTTGAATTATCCCTCGTTCCAAACGCAGTCTGGAGTAAAATGATTTGTGCAAATGTAAACAAACTTAGGTGTATTCGGTGGCACATTACCATCGAAAACAAAACAAATCCCTACCTGATCTCATGACAAAAACGTGACTGTGGGAACTTTTTTCACAAGATGTGAAATAAGTACTAGTAAGTACATATCACTGCAGTTTCCAACAGAAATGAACACTAGAGGTGGTAAAACAGTGAGCACTTGTAATCGTTTTCATACACAGTTATGATTACAGCTCCATATGTTTCACAGGGGGTCAAAAACTTATGCTCTTATGTTCACTTTTACATTCAAGTACAAAACACCTGCATTGCTTACGAGACATTGTTGCTAAATTAATTTTGCATTTGATGTCCCCTTTAATGTTGTCTTTAGCATGAATATAACCAAGAAAAAAAAAAAAAAACATTTTTTAAACATGCAAAAAACTTTTTTTTGGGTTTGTGGTATAACAATGTTTTGAACACAATGGGAATGCTAGCAAAACGTTTTTAGAACATATTTTTGTTAGTGAGGGAATCAAATATTATTGCTTTTCAGTTCCACGGGGAAATGCATGTAAAGCAATCAGTCTGTTGAAGCCTTAAGAAAATACGAGGCATGTGTTTCAGTCGCAATAGAGTCACTTTGTGACTGAGCGTTTGTGAGCGCACCAACGCAGATAACTGTTCCGAATGGCTATTTTGAGATTGATTGCGTTGTGTCATGCTTCATTACTTGTTCAGATAAATCATTTGCTGCTGGAATCCATCAGCCAATGCCCATTTGTCTACAATTCAATTAATTGCTATATTTATGTTTCATTATTTCATTATAAGTGTTCTTTCACTCAAAAAATGTGTCAAATTATGGATGTAAATTGGTTGCAACATTTCTTAATTTAATTTCTTTATTCTTATTGTTGTATTTTTGTATCTAAATCATCATTAAATAATACAAACAAAAAATTTTATAAAACATCACACTGAAAATATTAAAAAGACAAAATGTGCAGCCAAAAAAACAAAAACAAAAAACTCTTAAATCATAGTACATTTTTTGAACTCTGAAATCATATCTTTGCTATTTGTATCTGCATATTTGTCTATGCAAATACTGTTTTTAATATTGTTTTATATTAGGCTATTAGAATATATTTCAACTGAAAACGTATTTTAGACCATATAAATGTGATAATGCTGTTGCCTAAAACAATAGTTTTATATTTTCATACATTATCTTTTAAAAGGTTTGCTGTTTTGGTAATAATTTTAAATTTCAAATGTGTTTTACTTGCTGAAAAGTCTATATTTAAATGTTTAGTAACAGTTTTAATGTATTTGTTTTTTATCAAGACAATTGATATTTACAGTTTACAGTTTATTCTCTCAAAGTTTGCTCTTCCTACAAGTCAAGAGACCTGAAAAAAAAGTTCATTTTGAGCTTAAAAGGTATGTATTTATAAATTAAGCTGCAGAATCTAAAATGTGTAACAGTATTGAGACATGGGGTGTTTGTTTGCATCCTAGCAGCATTCATCACCTCTCTTCTGGCCCTTTAAACCTCCAGCTGGTTGGCGAGACTCCTGCGGTGGCATTTAACTGAGTGGGTGACGTCACTAAACTTTCCAGCGGGCTGTGTGTGTGTGTGTGTGTGTGTGTGTGTGTCTGTGTGTGTGTGTGTGTGTGTGTGTGTGTGTGTGTGTGTGTCTGTGTGTGTGTGTGTGTGTGTGTGTGTGTGTGTGTGTGTACGCGCGCGCGCTCACGCGAATGTATGTGTGGAAGATGAGGGAGAGCAAAGAGTATACTCTTTGGGGAGAGTGAGTGTGTGTAGAAGACAGCCTGTGCGTGCACTGCTCTGCTCAGGACGCGCAAAGGATTCCTGTTTTTCGGTGAGTGGATCGTACTTTTGCTTTGGAAAGTAAGCGTTTTCGGGAACATGGATTGGGTTTGTTACGTCGCTCCTCTTTGAAAAGAAACTTGAAGTCTTGGAAAGTGAGTCAGCTCTCGTAAAGAACGCTTGTAAAACTTTCTTTTACATTCTGTTCGTCTGATGAAGTAGTTTCAGCCATGATGTAAACATGCGTTTGATTAAAGCTGTATCCTAGAGGAATGTTATGGACGGAATTTGTAAGGATGGAATGCGCTCTTGCAGGTTCCTTCTGTAACATGGATGCCCGAGTGCCAGCAGGCGGGATCTTTCGGCTCTTTACTGTGATCTGGAAATTGACAAGTGGATTTAATGATGATGTAGTTGGCATTTGCTGCTGGACGTAGATGTTGCATCTCCTAAAGCTTTGCTTTGCTTTTTAGTTTGCAGAAAAAGTGCAGGTTATTGATGCGTCTGACAACTGTTCCGTCTTCATGTTTGCAGACTGATGCTAAACCTATAGTTACAGTATATTGCAATGGATTATTGATTTAAAATCTGTCCGCTTTTAAGCTGAATACAGGTAAAGTGGAATACAAGTTTTTACATGCAATATCCTTGTTTTTTACTCTGTGTTGTGTGACGGAAAAATATATTTAGCAGACAGTTTATCAGACAGTTTACTTCACCTGTATTCATTGTACTTGCAAAAGTCTGTTTGTTTATTAGTCTGTTTTTTATTTGTCTATCTGTCTGTGTATCTGCTAATTTGTCTATCTAGCTGTCTCAGCTGTTTACATTTGTCTGTCTAGCTGTTTGTTTCACATCTGATAGGTGCTGTAGATATTGTCTACTTGTCTTTCTGTTTATGTGTCTGTCTACTGTATCTGCCTGTCAATCTTTATCTCTGTCTAGCTACCTTTCAGTCTGTTTCACCAGATTTTCATGTCTGTTTATTTGCTTATCTGTCTATGGCCTCTTTAAATAAATTAGTGTTTTCTGTATATGTTCTGTATTTTATGATTAGACAAATCATATTATTTAGCTTTTTCTTTAGCTTGCACAAGATTTTTTTTTCAGTAGTAGTTAAAAGTCCTATTTGGCCATGTAGTGCCCCTGGGAAGGACTGGCGAGGTCTGTCCATGGATACCTCTAGAGGCCATTTCCAGGCTGTAATCTGCATGACAATACCCTTTCCTTCAGTGCGAGCCAGTCAGATTTACTGGATTTACAGTCCCTCTCTGAGAAAAGCAAACTGATCACAGAATCTCAAAAAGTCTACCATTCTGCTACAGCAAATATTCTGCCAGTAAGGAGACTTGAATGAATTCTTCCTGCCATCCGTTTTCTATCCATTCATTTGTTTGCACAGCATGAGGTGCCAATGCGTGACTTTGTAATATTTGCTTTTGGCCAGTGTGTTGAATGAAGAAAATGACAATGCTTTAAAACTGTATGTTTCTTTTTGTCTTTTCCTAAAGGCTTTAAATTCCCCATGATGTATATTTTTGTGAGCAATAAGCGAAGATCAGTTTTATTCAGTTTCTTGCACTTTGGATAGACAATGAGACTATTTATTATGAAAATGGCAAACAAAAACATAAAACCTTTTGACAGTAAATGGAAATAAAAAATACATACTTTACTTGTGCTCAAAATATTTAATATTTCTGTTAAAAATTACTTATAACAAAATAAAATAAAATAATTGTGTGCATTTTGAGAAGCTCTGAATGCAAAACACAAGTCAACCCCTTAAGTGTCACCTGTAGGCCGCTTGGCACTCTTTTTTTGTGGTCTTTTCAATGTGTTTTAGTAATCATCATAAGGTGTATATATAATTTGAAAGCTTACAACCTCAAAATGTTTAAATCGGACATTGCTTTACCATGGAAATAGTATGCTAAAATATTTTGGCGGTCTCCTCCCCCTTAGTGAGTGGTGTCAAGTGTCATATTACAAAATGTATTAACGTATTTTACAATTAATAATCTTGACAAAATACATATCGTTGGAAAAATCTGATTCTCAGGATTCCACATTTTGTGATAGGAGTAATATTGACAACGGAATTTAGACATTTGTGCAAAAAAATTCTGTGGAGTTTGCATGGCACCCGTTGGTTGTTTATGGTATAACGCCTTAAAATCTCACAGGAACCTTAATATTTTTTTATGTCAACTTCAAATTTGGAACACAATGTATTTAGACATAAGACTTTAATTTTACAGCAATTTTGGATTCAAAAATAGTATGCAAAATATTTATTTTGTATAAAATAATATAATTGCACAGTGCATTTTCTTTACAGTAAATTTAAACTTCTATAACTTTTTGATACTTATTTGATCATATTTTAACTTTTTGATCATATTTTGAAATAATTCCACTTCTGCAATAATCTGCTTATAGTCTTTTTTTAAAAACAGTCCAACTTGTCTGTCCAACCTGTAACAGTCAACCAATGTCTGTATTCCAAAGCGTTCATAAATTATAATAATTTAAGTTCAGTGAACTCTATGTTCAAAAATAGGGGGTGATACAAAAGGGGTTAAAGCGGTAAGATGTTCTTCATGTTCAAGCAAAGATTGCTTCACAGTGATTAAAAATAATTGACTAATTAATTAATTTAGAAAAGGGTGAGAATATCATTTTTAAGAACATTTTTTTTTAAAGGTGGTGTGTGTATTTTTTAGATAGTAAATGCTTTCTTCTCTGAAATGCAAGGTTGCCAGATTTTCACAACAAAACCTGTCCAATTTCTACTTAAAAATAGCCCAACACTAGCCCAATTGTGTTTGGAGGGGGTTCCCTGTTAAAAATCGTGTTCTGGGACTAAATGTCACATTATTGGAGTCGCTCCAATCCACAGACATGAAAAGTAACCCTGCAGCAACAGTGTTAAAGTAGCCATTTCCATAAAAAAAAAAAAACTGTGGACTTGGCAACACTGGTGGAATGGCATGATGTTGAAGAGCAGAGGGGAAGATTTGCACTGAATAGCTTTAAAAGACCTTGAATATGAGCACTTTTTTATTTACAGTTTTTGTCTGATGATGGCTGGATGAACTTTTTTTTTTTTTTTTTTGAAGCAAAAAGGGGTAAATTAAAGCTAGTTTTTATTTTCCTTGAATTTTTTCCTTTCAAAGGAGGAAAAATATTACACCAAAAGGAACATTTTGATGTTTTCTCTTTTTTTTCCCCTAGGCTTGTGTTTATGTCTACTACTGTATATACTTTGTTAGTGTGATGGAAAACATATACTGCATCCAGAGACTTTGCAAGGTCTGCTGTCTTGCTTTTATGTGTAATGACATCTTTCAATCTAAAGCATGTTATATTTTTTCATAGATTCAACTGAATGCATTACTGATCTAAAAGCATGTTTTCCTCAAACATGAGACTCCAAAGCAATTTTTAATTACGAATGCCCATTGCCCAATGTAGTTCATCATTCAAGAGAGATGGTTTTCCTTTTGATATGCAATTTATAAAAGAAGAAGAGGGGAGGTTTTTTTTTGTTTGTTTGAAAAAACTGTTTTTAAAATGTTCTCAGTCAGAACTGGGAAGTGTGCAAGCTGTTCATTTTCAGTGATTTGCTGATCTGCAAGTTTCATAGCTCTAAAGAATTGAAGGTTCAGTGATGCTACACGCAGGTAAACTTAGCGTATCCAAATGAGGACAAGCCATAGACTTCTATTGTGTTTTTTTTATTTTATTTATAAAGCTAATTATAAATACTACTGACTAACCTTGACCCTTAAATGGAAGCGTTTGCAGTTTTAAAATAAAATATATATTATTTATGCATGAATAATTTTATCCAATTGAGGGCATCCCTGAATATCCCCAAGGAAGAGTTTGTCAGATTGAGCTCACTTCTGAGGACAAATCTGTCCCTAAAGTATAGCAAAATAAATCCACATACACATATTAATGTGCATTCTTTGGAGTACATTTAGTCCTTTAGAAACCTTGAAGAAAGAAAAATCTAATTAACAATCTGTTAATGGGCCTAGCACATCTCACAATGCATAACTGTAATTGCATTACAAATTGATTATTTCAGGGGTGTTCAGTTCTCCCATTCTGCCGTCCTTTTAGCATAAATATCACGCTTGAATAAAAAGTATCTAGCTTTTTATGCCCAATGCTATTCATGACATGACTACTCTTGATTTCTCAATTTAAACTCTCTTTGTGCTCGGGTACAGTGAACTTCTTGTCAAAGAGCAGTTTTAACAGTACAATCAGCTCTAGTTTCTGGCATCAGTAAATTTGAAAAAAAAAAAAAAAACAGAAATCTTTCATCTGCAATATGTATTTTTGAAAGCACCAAATTGCAAATGAGGGCATACATAGAAAAGGATGAGGCAAACATCCAGTGACCTCATTACTGGTACAGACAGTGAATTGTCTGAATATAATGGCTCTGTCATGAACAGCATGAATTTTTTACTTCATCGTTTTTTTTTCCACAACTACAAAGTCCAGATTAGAGGAAAACCATTAGAACTTAGAAGTGCAATTTAGTATGATTGATTGAAATACTACTAATTAACATGAAACTTTAAAAAAAGGCCTTCATGTCATTTAAACATTTAAACGTGACAGTAGGAAAGACCAACCAGGTTAGGAAGTTCTTCAAAAATGTACCTTTTGTGTTCTATGGAAGAAAGGAATTTATAATAAAATTTTCGTTTTGGGTTAATTATTTATTTATGATTTCCCGCTAATGCTGGTGGTGATTTTTCTTTTTGTTTTCCACAGAACTTTTAGACTTTCATGGCATTTCTCATGCCCATTGACAAACATTTGCTTACCCAGCATTTTTCTCCTATAAATCTGTCATATCTTAATGAAGTAGTTACCTTTTTTGACCTCAGAGAAAATGCTCCCCTGAGGAAATATTGGATGTATTTATACTCAGGTGCACGATATGGTCACTGGAGTGTTCTAATCTATTCTTATTGTTGTGGCTTTTACCAAATGACTGTGGAGGTTTGAAGTTCATGCCCCCAAGCACTTGGTTGTACTTCTGACTCTAAAGCACAACTTTGGGAGGGCATAAGACATCGCTCATGGGAGATAAATCTTATTACATTGGTTGCTTCCAGGCACAGCCACTATTTGGAATTTCAGGATTTATCCATCTTTAAGATTGCTGACTGCATGGGCCAGTTTATTCTCAAGCCCATTATTGTTCCTTGAAATACTGTGTCTAGACTGACTTTTAAATTAGTTTGGTGATGTACTTTTAAGATTTAAATAAGAGAACCGTACATGAGTTTTTGTGAATAAAAGTTTCAAGAATGATTTAATTTCTGTTAGTTTTCAAATTAGTTTGGAAACCTTTCTCCCTTTCTCTTCACTTGAAATGGCAAGTGACATGTTTGCTGACATTTTCCAAAGCAATTTGACAGTGACCTTATAACTGTGATTGAAAAGTTCTTGTACCTCAAAAATCCTTTTTCTAATTAGCATTTTTGTTTTGTTTTCCATCAAATTTATCTTAATACAAGATTCTTATCTACGTAATTAGCCATTTTGCAAGCAACAAATTACTTGCCTTTCTAAACTGGTAGTTTCACAGATTTATGCTTGAATTTTAATGAAACTTTACAACAAAATATGTGACCCAGGGCCACAAAACTAGTCATAAGTGTCAATTTTTCTAAATTGCGATTTATACATCACCTGAAAGCTGAAAAAATAAGCATGATTGATGTATGGTTTGTTAAGATAGGACAATGTTTGGCCTAAATACAACTATTTCAAAATCTGGAATCTGAGGGTGGAAAAAAAATCTAACTATTGAGAAAATCGCCTTTAAATTGTCCAAATGAAGTTCTCGGCGATGCATATTACTAAATAAAAAATCAAGTTTTGATGTATTTACGGTAGGAAATTTACAAAATATTTTAACGAAACATTTATTTAATATCCTAATGATTTTTGCACAAAAGAAAAATCAATAATTTTAACTAGGGGTGGGCATAGATTAATTTTTTTTAATCTAGATTAAATCTTGGAATTAATCTAGATTAAAATGGCTAATTTGAATTCTGATGAAGGCATTCAGAATATGTGTGCTACCCAAATAATGACTAAAAGTAAGTCTTCGAGAACGGGCCAGGTGAAGCATTAGATCAGGCGCTCATGTCCTGTTTCCAAAATGCATCACAAACTGCTTGACAATTGCATTTACAACATAATTACCTATACAAACTTGTGTAACCAAGTACTTCTGCGCAAAAGGCTGCACGACGTGCGCGTTGCCGTTAAATACACAGACGCGCACGAGCATGGATTTCTGCGTGCATAGTCTTCCATTAAACTGTGTTGCTTTTAGAAGCGTCAATTCAGTTGTTGCATATAGTTTAATGTCTTTATTTCGGGATTATCAAAGTAAATTATAACTCAAACTTGAGATTTTACTGGGGCACAGCAGATTTTCACTGGGGCACGTGCCCCAGTAAAAAGGGTCTAGCAACGCACCTGCCCTGAAGCAGCTTCATAGCTGCATCCATGTTGCACGTCTCATCTGATGTGGTAATTTCACAGAAGTTGAAGACTCGTTCTCACCCCCTACAGTGCAATTCGACTAGGTATACGTCATCCGCGCTAAAATATCAAAGTGAAAGTCATCATATCTTGCGTAGTTTAGACCCAGCTCCCAACCCAACTTTGAGAATAGATTAACGGCGATATTTTTTTTATCGCCCGATAAGAGTCTCACATTAACGCAGCATGTTAACGCCGATAACGGCCCACCACTAATTTTAACCCATGTAATGTATTTTTGGCTATTGCTACAAATTTACCAATGCTACTTAAGATTGGTTTTGTAGTCCGGGTCACATATATCATCTGGAATGTTGTCTTTGCAATTTGCTTATGAATTTATCTTTTTTTAATGATGTGTGTTAAGTAAATGTCCCATCTGTTCTTTCATGTATATGATTATCTTCGTATTAGTTGTTTAAAATCATGTTCATTAATGTCAGTCTTCCTTATTTTCTATTAAAAGTATCTGAAAGCATTATTTTTAAGAAACACTATTGCATTGCGGCTTTTGCTATCTCATATCTCATTATTTAAGCTCCCATTAGAGCCTAATCTATCAGCCAGCTGAAGCTACGTTGTTTAAAAAAGAACAAACAGTTTGTATCTTAAATATTCTGCTAGAACTATATAACTTGATTTGAAGTTATTTATGTAGGTGCCCTAATCATTATGTGCCAAGTTCTTCCCCAGCTAGACCCATAAAAATCATTCCCATGAAACCCAGTGAGATTTATTTTTCTTCATTACAAGGCTTGTCTCCATTGACAATAGTTCTGGAATAGGATTTGCCCTGATTTTATGCAGCTGTTGATGCCCAGTCTTGAGATGTCAACACAAAGCAATTTACTTTCCGTATCCTAATACGATAAAGAGATGATAGGCGCACCTAAAGAAGCAGTTGTTGTGATGCTGGACAGCTTAGTCCATCCAATGTTTATACTCTGTATTGATTGTGATTATTTCAAGGCATACTCTGAAGTCTAGACTACTTGGTACAGCATCTTTTACTGTAGTCAAGTCACCTTTATTTACATAGCGCTTTTAACGAAACAGATTGCGTCAAAGCAGCTTTTCAGTATTAAATTTGGAAAAATAGCATGTAATAATGCCAAAGGACAACAGTAAAGCTAGTTCATCATTGATTCAGTAATGTCATCGTCCAGCTCAGTTCAGTTCAACAATTCAAATAGTATCTGTGCAATCAAGTTGACGATATCGCTGGAAATTAAGTGTCCCCAACTAAGCAAGCCAGAGGCGACAGCGGCAAGGAACCAAAACTGTATCCAGACATATTCTGCATAAGGCAAGTACTTGTCAAAGCTTCTTAAAATGTCACAAATCACAGTATTAGCAACCCTGTGCTGAACACGATATTTCCAGTCATTTTTCACCACTCTTAACCTGACTGTAGATAATTCACATGTCACTGTGATTTCATCTGAGTGCCTGTTCTGTGCCACATAATTTCCCAAACCAGTGAAGCCATTATCATGTCTAATGTCACGCTTTTGCAGTAAAAGCACCGCTGAGTTATTTGCAAACTAAATTGCGCTTGCAGTTCTGTTGTTTTCAGATGGCTCACACTGGTGATATGCACACTTGTTGCCACGTAGTTCCCAATTTACATTTTTAAAAATGCCCTTTTAAATTGAGTCTTTCGCATGAGCAGGTACACCGTTTTAGTGCGAGTCGATTAAGGTCAAGTTGAAAAGAGAAGAAATGAAATCTCAGAAATATAATATGCAAAGGGTGTATGAATTGTGCAAGCTTGTGCGACATGGGAAGTGTATGCGGTTTTTAGATGCTGGAATGAAAAAAGGGCGAACTGGTGTGTGAGGAGAATGTGTGACCTCAGGTGATGGATTATTGAAAACCTCTCCCTCAGGACACTATTCTTCAGTGACAGGAATGGCTTAGACTTAGTGTATGCCAGTCAGCAAGTGTGTTTCATCCAGTGCTTTAGGTATTCTTTACTTAAGCCAGCACCTGGAGTGGCAGGTTAGAATGAAGGAATGAGCAAAAATAGTATATATAATAGAATGAATACCTTAAAGGATCCTAGAAATAAATGTTTACTCACCCTCGTCTTGTATAAAGCCTTTGTTATTTTC
The DNA here is from genome assembly GCF_049309525.1 of Garra rufa. NCBI lineage: Eukaryota > Metazoa > Chordata > Actinopteri > Cypriniformes > Cyprinidae > Garra > Garra rufa. Next base: position 30,611,044 of record NC_133368.1, on the reverse strand, counting down.
ACTTGAACATGAAAGGAGTATTTTGATGTGCCTTCGCACTGCTCTTTTCCATACAATGATAGTCATAGTTACCTTGGAATAAAAACCCATAAAAAGTAGTTCATACAACTTGGGTGCTATACTGCAATACATAAACTTCTAAAGTACAATAGCTGTATGCGGCATAGGGAAACACGTACCTCTACATTTGTCAAAATCCAAAAATGTGCAATTCACTGAACTTTCCAGCTGAAATGAGAATGGCAGTACAACTTTCCTTTTTTTTTTCTTTTTCCCCAAACAAGTTTTAATGATAGGTGAAATTATCGGTTAATAACCACACTATGTTGTGAACTCAAAACACTTGTAACTAATATGTTTACATCACATAACCAGTTCCATATGACTTTTCTGTTATAGTAAACTTGCTTTGTAGCTCACCCGGTACAGCATTGTATTTGCAATACACTATGAGTCCTGCAAAACGCATCACAATAAAACAGATCAAAGACTTGTAGAAGCAAGCTAAAACAGCATGGTTTCTTCAGGAAACATCTCCCGTTTGCTTTTGAAAACACTATTCGTTTAATGTGGGTGGTACATTATTTTTTGTGATGAGCATTAACCTTTTAGCACCAATTACCAGACATTTCATTTCCAAACTGCTGTGAATACAGTGAGGGAAAAAATTATTTAAGCCTTTGCTGATTTTGTATGTTTGCCCACTGACAAAGAAATGATCAGTCTATAATTTTAATGGTAGGTTTATTTTAACAGTGAGAGACAGAATAACAACAACAACAAAAAAACGCATTTCAAAAAAGTTATAAATTGATTTGCATTTTAATGAGTGAAATAAGTATTTGGTCCCCTATCAATCAGCAAGATTTCTGGCTCCCAGGTGTCTTTTAAACAGGTAATGAGCTGAGATTAGGAGCACTCCCTTTAAGAGAGTGCTCCTAATCTCAGCTTGTTACCTGTATAAAAGACACCTGTCCACAGAAGCAATCAATCAATCAGATTCCAAACTCTCCTCCATGGCCAAGACCAAAGAGCTGTCCAAGGATGTCAGGGACAAGATTGTAGACATACACAAGGCTGGAATGGGCTACAAGACCATCACACCAAGCAGCTTGGTGAAAAGGTGACAACAATTGGTGTGATTATTCGCAAATGGAAATAACTGTCACTCTCCCTTGCTCTGGGGCTCCATGCAAGATCTCACCTCATGGAGTTTCAATGATCATGGGAATGGTAAGGAATCAGCCCAGAACTACACTGGAGAATCTTGTCGATAATCTCAAAGCAGCTGGAACCATAGACACTAAGAAAACAATTGGTAACACACTATGTCATGAAGGACTAAAATCCTGCAGCACCTGCAAGGTCCCCCTGCACAAGAAAGCACATGTATATGCCCGTCTGAAGTTAGGCAGTGAACATCTGAATGGTTCAGAGGGAAACTGGGTGAAAGTGTTGTGGTCAGATGAGACCAAAATCGAGTTCTTTGGCATCAACTCAACTCGCCGTGTTTGGAGGAGGAGGAGGAATGCTGCCTATGACCCTAAGAACACCATCCCCGCCATCAAACATTGAGATGGAAACATGCTTTGGGAGTGTTTTTTCTGCTAAGGGGACAGGACAACTGAAAGCCATCAAAGGGACGATTGACGGGGCCATGTACTATCAAATCTTGGGTGAGAATCTCCTTCCCTCAGCCAGGGCATAGAAAATGTGTCGTGGATGGGTATTCCAGCATGACATTGACCCAAAACACACGGCCAAGGCGACAAAGGAGTGGCTCAAGAAGAAGCACATTAAGGTCCTGGAGTGGCCTAGCCAGTCTCCAGACCCTAGTCCCATAGAAAATCTGTGGAGGGAGCTGAAGGTTTGAGTTGCAAAACGTCAGCCTCAAAACTATAATGACTTTGAGAGGATCTGCAAAGAGGAGTGGGACAAAATCCCTCCTGAGATGTGTACAAACCTGGTGGCCAACTACAAGAAAAGTCTGACCTCTGTGATTGCCAACAAGGGTTTTGCCACCAAGTACTGAGGCATGTTTTGCAAAGGAGTCAAATACTTATTTCACTCTTAAAAATGCAAATCAATTTACAACTTTTTTTTAAATGCGTTTTTCTGGATTTTTTTTTTTTTTTGCTGTTCTGTCTCTTACTGTTCGAATAAACCAACCATTAAAATTATAGACTGATCATTTCTTTGTCAGTGGGCAACCGTACAAAATCACTCGCTCTATGTACCTTAAACCACCAAAATAAAACACTGCCACATTCACATTCATAATTTTTGGATGAAACCCAATGTGCTTTTAAAGGAGTCATGAGAAACCAATTTTTTTTTTTTATCTTTTCACATATAAGTGGTCTTTGTACTATAAAAACATCCTGTAAGTTTCAGAATTCAAAACCTTTTCAGTAGTCTAAAATCAGCTTATGTTGAAACTGATCTGCCAAAACAACAGGTTGTAGAATGTGCCACTTTATGACTTAATAGTGTGGCTGAAAACCACCTCCACAGAATAAGACCAATGGCTGCTTCTACATCATTGCCTGTGTATCCCCGCCCATTGATTCAATTCATCGATTTAAAGAAACCAAATGATAAAAATGGCTCCCAGGACAACAAGATACTGTGCAGTGCCAAGCTGTGCAAGTTTTTGCCATGCCTTCCATCTGATCAAAACATTAGGAAAGAGTGGATAAACTTTTCAGACCGCATCAGTAAGAACTCGTCCTTTGTTCAGTTCATTTTACCACAGATTTGTTTACAAACAAGGCACAATTATTCGACACAGAAAGATTGAAACTAAAAGACAATGCTGTGCCAACCATATTGGATATGCCAGTAATGTTGCACCACACAAGTTTGAGTAACTGTTTTTATTACGTGATCATTATTGCTTTGCCTCATTACAGATTGTTTGATATGTACTGAGCATTTATACGTCCATCTGTAAAGGGTGTTAACCAACCATAGTAGTGGTCGTTTACTTCTGAGTCTACAATCCGCCATGCCTATTCAAACAGAGCGTTCTGATGAGGGAGGTCAAAAAGCAGACAGAAAGTAGCCTATTACTTTTAAATTATGATGTATTTTGATGTAAAAGGCTTGATAATATTATAAGTGGACCAGTACAAAATAGTAATAAAAATGGCAGTTCATGACCTCTTTAAGACAACTTGCTGGACATTTGAACTTTGAAAGTGTCCTGAAAACGTGCAAAAATCAACATAATTGTTGCCAGAGGAAAATTTTTTCCAATGAGCTTGAGTTGGCTTTGATTGTGTGAGGAACAGACTGCAATTTAAGCCGTTATTCACTGACAATTTCCCCCTTCAGTGAGCTGTTAACTTGAGAACTGCTGAGACCATATAAATGAGTCGGTGAGTCAGAAATCGAGCTGATGCAGTTTGTGATTTCGACTCATTGATTCTGTCTTCGACACTGGGGGCAAGATTATCAGCAAAATAATGACAGTACTTCAGTTTCATCCACACGTACTGTAGCTCAAGTGGAATGGACTACGTTTTATTTTATTTTATTTTATATATGTATTGACAGACATGGTCAATAAGAACTGTTGTTGTATTCTGTTCCACAGAAAGAATAACAGCATACAAGTTTGGAATAATAGATAAAAGGCAAGTAAAGTGGAGTTTGAAAAGGAGTTTGCAAAAACAGAAAACACCTTAAGTATACTAAGAAATTAAATCAAGATAATTGCTACTGGCGAATGTCATTAAAATAAAAGTTGTTGTGTGTGTTTGTATATTGTTCCCCACGAAATGAGGGGGGTGAAAAAAAAATCAATATCTAATCTAAAATATCTAGCATAACAAATCTGATGCTGGCTGATTGAAGAGAAGACTTTTTCTTATGTTAAATTGTGCAAGAATCAAAAGATTTTAGCTTGACATTCAATGCGCGTCTTTGCGTTAGCTTTTCTAGATGAGTTCATGGGAATTTTTTTTTAATGTGCTCACATTTTACCCTTATTAGATAGCCAAAAACTTTGAAGTCTGTCAGGCCCATACTTAGCTGACAACCCACCAGTGTAAAATGTACTTTGTGTGTACAGAGGATTAGCAGTCTAAACTGCCACTGTAATGTCTTTTCAGGTTCATATCTTACTCAAGGCAAGAGAGTCTCGCAGCTCTAGACACACAAAGTTATTAGATTCATTCAACCCTGAACTTGAGCTGTATTTACCTTCAAAGTCTCTCTCAAGAGGCTTTAAGTCATGCTTGCACACGATTCAGTTGATGTGGAGTGAGTTGGACCGTGGTGCTGTTTCTAAAATGTAATCGTTTTAGAATATCCATGTGATGCTTACCTGAGGCACTGACTGTATTGATAGATTAATGGCATAGAAACTTAAATGAGATTTCAGTTCTCTGAACTGTTGGTAGAACTGAATTTTGTCTAATTTGATGCACAAGTATACTTAAATAACATTTATGCTTATTTAATCTCAAGACCACGTTCCTGTTGTGTGTGTAACTCTTTTCAACTTTGACAAATTCTTTGTTTTTTTTTAACCTACTGTCTCAGTTAGATGGCTTTTTGCATCTGCTTGTCTGAGCTATGGTATAATTAAGGGCGCAGTGTGGGAAAACCTGCGTAATGCATAATCACAGTGTTTATGCACTGTGTGAATACCCTCTGTTTCACTTAGTGCTTGACCTTTGAGAAATTGGACAAGAATCCCACAGCTACCCTAGAGTTTTATCAGATGTGCCATATTTCACCTTCAGGGGGTCCTTAATCAGTCAAGGTGATGTGTGTAATTTCCAGTACTTTCTGCTTACTCAATTTAATATGCAGACACAAAAGAAACAATCTTAAGCTATCCTTGGCTTTTTTGCTTGTGTCTGCTTTTTTAACATTCTGACCAGCCTGACACACCAATGGTTGGAACTATCTATTTGTCAGGCCAATAGCAATTTAGAAATTTTCAGTTTAGTTTGATGACACTGGTGGCACAGAAATTACATGCTTCACCTTTACATGAAAACAGAGACTTACAGAGAAACAGAGGGCGTTCAGAAAGACCTGCAAACACTTTTGTCTACTGGAATGTTCTGTGCTCTAGTCCATCAGCAAAATAGAGTTGAACCACAAGAGACCTGGGCATTTGACACCTGCTATCCAACGGCAGTCAGCCCTGTTACCGGGCAGTTTTCTCAAAGCAAGAGTGTTTAGTACAGCATGGCTTTTTACCGCCATTGACACAGCTAGTATTCTGTCAGAAAAGCAGATCACTTATGGCATTGCTGTTTCTTTATTGCGGAGTCAAGATAAAGAAACCCATCACCACCCACTGCTGCTTTATGCTTCCAGCCTTTCATCTCACTTCTGGCCCCATGCTCCCTCTAGCTGGCCTGGCTTGCTCTCTCTTCTTTTGTTCTGTGAGCCAGGACATTTTGTTTTACCTTTGTTGCCCTTTGTGAAGACAGCTGGGCAGGGTGTACATACATTGCTGTGCGTTTGGATTAATATTCCAGTCATTTGATTTGACAAATGTATACTGCATGTACTCTTGGATCATGCATGTTTAATTTTATAACCACAGAAGGGATTTATTTTCTATTCCATTTGAGGATTGTACTGAGGGAGTTTGGAAAATTGACTTCATAGTTGAAATCTTTATTTTTATGCACTGTTTTTCAGTCTCATTCCAACATTCCCAATATTACAACAATGAATCCTTTTGCTTCCAGCTAAAAACAGTAATATCAACGATCAAAAAGAAAATATGTATTTGGGGAGAATACGCTTTTTCCATCTTGTGCTTTTCTACATATAGATGTACTCTGAAAAGCTGTTTAAAGGAATAATTCACTTCCAGAATAAAAATATCCTGGTAATTTACTGATTCATCCCCCATGTCATCCAAGATGTTCATGTCTTTTTTTTTCTTCAGTCAAAACTTAATATTTTTGAAGAAAACAATCAAGGATTTTTCTCAATATAGTGGAGTTCAGTGGGAGATAATGGGTTGAAGATCCAAATTACACTTCCAATGCAGCTTCAAAGGACTCTAAACAATCCCAGCCAAAGAATAAGGGTCTTATGTAGCGAAACGACCGGTCATTTTCTAAAAAAAAAAGTATACTTTTTAACATGAAATGCTTATCTTGCACTAGCTCTGTGATGCACGTCCACAACTTTGCATTACATAATCACATTGGAAAGGTCATACGCGTTTGGTCTTTGTCTATGTACTCTGGTTCAAAAAGGTAGAGTAGGGTGAAAACTCCATCTAATTTTCTCCCCCAACTTCAAAATCATCCTACACTGTTGTTTTATCTTTTTTTGTAAAGGGCATTTGACTTTCTTTGCAAGTTTACAGGTAAACGCAGTGGGTCAGTACTTCCTCTTAAGTTGTGTGTGACCTTTCCAACGTGACTAGTTAAGTTGTGATTAAAAGGAATATAAAAGTATATTGTTTCATTTTATAAGACCCATATTTTTTAGTTGGGATTGTGTAGAGCCCTTTGAAACTGCATGGAAACCACAATTTGGACCTTCAACCCGTTGGTTCCCATTGAAGTCCCCTATATGGAGAAAAATCCTGGAACGTTTTCCTCAAAAACCTTAATTTCTCAAGAATGAAAGACATGAACATCTTGGATGACATAGGAGTGAGTAAACTATTCTGGAAGTGAAATAATCCTTTACATTTATAAGGATCACATGTTTTACTGTGAATAAATTAAAAAATGTAGCTGTAGTCACATTAGCAGTTAACTATACTGACCTTGTGAACTTTGACGTTGCCAGGAGGCGGTTGCATTTACGGACTGCTGGATTTTTTGCTGGAAAAGGAGTGTGTAATTAGCATGAGCATATGCCGCTAACCACGGGAAATGGGGAAAACCATTAGTGAGGCCTCTGCATCATTTATTTATTTATTTTTATATGTAAAAACCATTCATCCACATGAATCAGAAAACTCTATAGAGTTTTATCAGATGTGCCATCTTTTGTGAAAGATGGGCATGATGTAATTTCAAGAATGATATTTTAGTTATTTCTTTTTTTGTGCAGTACAGTTTTGCAGTTTCTTTTATCTCACCATCATGTTTTGATAAATTCAAAGCTTGAATCTTAAGAGATTCATCATGTTTCAGTCAATAGATTTGAGTCATGCCATGATACGATTATGTGATAAATGCTTCTGTATTCTCAGAGGTGCACAATAAACCCAAATGCGGTTCAATCAATGCCGTTCTTAGATAAACCCTGTTATTCAACCTAATGGTGTGATAGATTTTTTTCCCCTTGTGGTTTCGTTCTTCCAAAATTAGTTTCTCTAGTTTGTGTACCAACTTTCTAAATAGCCTGTTCTTGTTTACATTTGCATGAAAAATGTGTGCCCGAAGTAAGAATACATTTTGCCATTTGTAGGTTATTGGGTTTTACTTCTAAAGTTACATTCCCTGTTTTTCAGGGAAAAACTGCTGCTTGTTAGCTGGGTAACATTAATGAGTGTCTGAGTTGCAGAGAATGAAAGGATGTCAAAGATATACAGTATGTTATTCACTCTCCCTGAGCACTATTTTCCGTTATTTATTGTGCACACTTTGACTCCGTTCCAAAACTTAGGGAGTTGCTTGGGCATTTGCCCGCTAAGACAGTATTCTAACTGAAATGGAACCTTAAAAGTGATTGCATTTGAACACTACATGGGCAGAATCCCTAGCACTTACAATTGATTTCAATAGAGTATAATGTTGCTAAGCTAATGAAGTAAAACTGGCACCCAGAAATATTAAATAAAACAATTTTAATCATTTAATCCTTTTTTCAAATTGAATTGATGGTGCCATAGAATGGAAAACTGTGTTTAGCTTGGCATAGTTGAATAATAACAGTTCAGTACATGAACATGACATACCATGAGTCTCAAACACCACCATTTCCTCCTTCTTATATAAATCTTGTGTTTGCAAAAGACCACCGAAAAATAGGTCAGTTCCAACATAACACCGACTATTACGCAATAGTCCCGATCGTTAATAGTTACGCCCCCAACATTTGCATCGCCCAATCATCAGTAACGTCAGTACATCAGTAAAATAACGCGAGCTACTGAAGGGACATGGTTAGCTTAATGCTAGCGGTAGCCTGTTACATTGCAGTACAGATGTACATACTGTTACATTGCAGTTAGATTTCACTTACCACATAAACGGAGAGAGATGACTACGCTGATGATGACGAATGATTAACAGATCCTGAGCATCACTAAAGCATCAAAAGTTGTGCGATAAGTCCTTGTGTCGCTGCAGTATAACGTTACACAGAGCACATGCAGTCACTATAGTGAGAGTAAAATGTCGGGGATTCAAAACGCCAGATTCAACAAACCGCATATTAAAAGCAGCTGGAGCTCCGTAATTAAATAAATATTTCCTCCATGTACAAGCTATTGAGATGAGCAGCTCTGTGAAACAGGCAATCAGAGCAGAGCTCACATTAATATTCACGAGCCTTCCAAATAAGCCAATAACAGAGCATTTCATTCTAGGGACAAATTCTAGGGTTGTAAATTGACCTGTAAAACCATTTCTGGAAATGTTTTGCCCTTTCCTATGCCATTTACCCTCTATGTAGATATCAGAGAACAATTTAAAATATTGTTTTCATGCATTCTATGGCACCTTTAACTTTACACGTGAATTAGGTCAAAAGTTTACATACACCTTGTAGAATCTGCAAAATGTTAACTATTTTACCAAAATAAGAGGGATCATACCAAAATGCATGTTATTTAGTACTGACCTGAATAAGATATTTCACATAAACGACGTTTACATATAGTCCACAAAAGAAAATAATAGTTGAATTTATAAAAATGACCCCATTCAAAAGTTTACATACACTTGATTCTAAATACTGGGTTGTTACCCGAATGATCCACAACTGTGTGTTTTTTTTTTTTTTTTTGTGATACTTGTTCATGAGTCCCTTGTTTGTCCTAAACAGTTAAACTGCCCGCTGTTCTTCAGAAAAATCCTTCAGGTCCCACAAATTCCAGCATTTTTTTTGTATTTGAACCCTTTCCAACAATTTAAGATCCATCTTTTCAAACTGTGGACAATTGAGGGACTCATATGCAACTATTACATAGTTATTTATCAGGTAATTTTATTAGGGTAAATTGAACTAATTGTCTGGGAAACATGCAAGTATCTTCTCTAGCCTCTGAAGGGAAGTACTGAAAGAAAAAGAAAATATGATACATCAAAATAAGAAACATGTATACATCTTCATTCTGTTCAAAAGTTTACACCCCTGGCTGTTAATGCATTGTTTTTCATTCTGGAGCATCAGTGAGCCTTTGAACCTTCTGTAATAGTTGCATAAGTCCTTAAGTTTCCTCAGTGTGAAAACATGGATCTCAAAATCATATAGTCATTGTTGGAAAGGGTTCAAATACACAAAAAAGAATTTGTGAGACCTGAAGAATTTTTCTGAAGAACAGCAACTGTTCAGGACAAACAAGGGGCTCACTAAAAAACTCACACAAAAAACTATATGTAAACGTCTTTCATGTGAAATATCTTTTTCAGGTCAGTACTAAATAAAAACAACAACATGCATTTTGTATGATCCTACCTATTTTGGTAAAATAATTACCATTTTGCAGATTCAGCAAGGTGTATGTAAACTTTTGACCTCAACTGTATATTAACAGTTATCATAATTCATAAAATATTTCACCTCCCATTTGTAATACATTATGAGATTGCTTTCTCTGCAAAGGATATGAGTAATACTGTTGGTCTAATGAAGCAAATCTGTGCTGCTTAGCTTTTTAAAAAACTTCCATTTGGGAAGTTTTATTGCTCCCTATGTAGACAACTAACAAGGATTTGGGACAGCCAAACATCAAATCATTTGAAATCACAATCAAACATTGTGTGTTCCAGCTTATGTTTAAACCATGCAGTCTAATGCATCAAATCTCTCACCAAAGTCTCACTTGTGGGTCTTTTGCACACTCATGTTTTGACCTTGGTTGCTTTCTGCAGCTCCTGTGGAGACTGAGCTGTGAGCAGCTGTAAGACATCTTGGCAGCCTGGTTTTATCTTGTACTTTATAGGCTGTGGTCTTCTTTTCCCTTATTGCCAGCTAGGGCTATGTGCCTCATTATTGTCCTCTTCATCTGTCAGAGCTCTAACAGTGTTTGGGATAAAAGCCTGTGATTGATGATAATCATTCTGTTCATGTGACCTTGCAAGTCTAGCAACATGGCATGTGTAGTTTCCATGTTTTGTTTTGTTTTGTTTTATTGCAATTCAGGCTCATTGTAAAATGTGCCTGTGATGAAATTCTGCTAAATTATTTTACATAGCTTCTAGCACTTTTTGGAACCCTTTCAAAGTGAAACGAACAGTGAGTTGTGCTAAAATCAAGTTTTATTCGATACAAATCTGTCCATCTTTTGTTACGCTGGCTAATGCATGTTTAGCAGCAATTCGAAAATAAATGTAAATGCCTTTAAAGGTTTAAATTCTCAATCTCATATGCAACTATTACAGAAGGCTCAAACACTCACTTAAGCTGCAGAAGGAAAAAACATTCATTAAGAGCCGGGGGGTGAAAACTTTGATTTTAAAGATCAGGGTAAATTTAACTTATTTTGTCTTCTGGGAAACATGTAACTTCTTCTGTAGCCTCTGCAGGGCAGTACAAAATAAAAAAAAATGATATTTACGCAAAATAAGAAAGTTCTGTTCAAAAGTTTTCACCCCTGGCTCTTAATGCATTCTTTTTCCTTACTTTTGAACCTTCTGTAATAGTTGCATATGAGTCCCTCACTTGTCCTCAGTGTGAAAAGATGAATCTCAAAATCATACAGTCATTGTTGGAAAGGGTTCAAATACATACAAATGCTGGAAAACCAAAGAATTTGTGGACCTGAAGGATTTTTCTGAAGAACAGCAGGCAGTTGAACTGTTCAGGACAAACAAGATACTCATTAACAACTATCACTAAACAAAAAAACACAGCTGTGGATCATTCAGGTAAGAACACAGTATTAAGTAATTTCTATAAATGTAACTATTTTATCTTGTAGACTATATGTAAACATCTTTTATGTGAAACATCTTATTCAGGTCAGTACTAAAAAAACAATAACATGCATTTTGCACAATCCCTCTTTTTTTGGTAAAATGATTAACATTTTGCAGATTCTGAAAGGGGGATGTAAACTTTTGACCTCAACTTATATTAAATGTGTTTTGTGGTCATAACAGTATAGTGCAAGGAACCACATGAATATAAGTGTTAATAAATGATAATCTGCCTTGTAATCATAATTTGTGCGAGAAGAAATAAATATTGTTGGTGTTTTACTGCCACTATAGTGTTTATTTCTGCTGGAAACTGCAGTGAATTGGATATATAGATACGTTTTTGGACAAAAATGTTGGTAGAGGCATGTTTTTCAATGAGTCTAGGTTGGTTTATGAGATGTTTCTGGTAAAACTTTCTATGCAGTTACAAAGGAAACTTAAAAGCCCATAAAAGTAGTCTGTATGACTTCTGTGCAATTTTCCATGTCAAACAATGCAGCTTGGCATTAGTAATATAAATGTATGGTCACAAGTCTTTCAGAATTTAGAATCAGAACTATCCGTTATATATCCTTTTTTTTATAATTGCTTAGCAAGGCTCAAAGCATTTACTACACCACTTTTACTACACCACTTTATGACATACATGGAAATCTACTTAAGGGCTAATTCAGTATACACAAGCAAGCATTGTGCAATCAAATCTTCAGCGCTAAGAGGGTTTCCGTTATTTCTGTCCGTCCCAGTCTCTTTGTCTTCCATTTCTCAGTCTCATTTTATGTATTGATTTCAATTTTGTGCAGTCTGTCCTTGTCTTTATGCCTGAAAATTTTGAACAATACATTATGATGAAAAGAGTGCCGGTCTTCCAGGTTGTTTGTAGTCGAGCCTCTATCTTATCCTGTATCTCACCCCATAGACCCTTTGGGGAAAAAAAAATTAAGAGTCTCTGCATAGATGTATTTATTTTGGTGTCATATAACGTCATTGGATTATTAAAAACATTTTGAGTTGAGGTCTGTGTGGTAGCGTGAAAATGTTCTACACCAGTCTTGGATCCTGATCCAATGATCGTGATCGTAATCTAAAGAAGCTCAAATCCTCAGTAATCTTTTGGAAATGGTGTTTCAGCCCCCCACACACCACTTTTTGTTCATTTTCAGCTCAATTTAAATGAAGCGCTAATCTAAAACTGCTTTTTTCTGGGGTGTTAAAGTGTCGCCATCGAGCGTTTGTTTGTAAACAGTAATTTCATCTATACAAATCAAAGTTATATGGGATATGTTGTCAGTTCTGCTCTTTCTGACTGCTGTTACTGTTGTTTACTACTTTGTCATTTAGTTGGCACTTTTATCTAAAGTGTCTTGCAGTACATAGACTGCAGCCTTGGGTTAAGTGTCATTCTCAAGGGCACAGTGGAGATAGTTTATTGATCGTTCCTTTTGGGGTTTGAATCTACAACCTTTCAGTTACCAGCTCTGCACTGACTTTCAGTATATGCGCACAATATGTGCCTCCAATAGACGTTTATCAAGTATGTAATTATTTTTCCACTAGGCATAGTCTGTAATTAATCTAATTACCACTCTAATTAATCTAAATTTAATCAGACCAATTAATTTCCTCAAGGAAATAAAGCTTTTCTAACAAAATTGGTATTCAGTTTGTGAGATATTACATGCTATTTGTGCAATTCATTGCCTTAGAAAATCGGTTTTATAAAAGAGGCCCCAGCAGAAAGTACATCAAAGGGCTTTTATAATGCAATATATTCCAGGATTTTCCTTTGACAATAGGATTGCTTTCATCTATGGATATAGTTATGAGTTTCTTTCGTAATATGGCCATTTTAATCTCCATCTCCTCTATATATATATATATATATATATATATATATTTATATATATGAGAGCTTTAATGTCAGAAGACTCATATAAGGAGTAGCATTACTGGCACAGAAAATGGCACGGATTGTTTTTCTTCATATATTCCGTGACACACTGTACACAAGATGAAGGACCTATAGCTACAGTGTTGAAGGGTAGCACCTCTTCACCTCTTTTTTTCCAAATTCTTATCGCATTCAGAGCACAAACATCTAGGCTAAGAAAATGTATGCATGGTTGGTGAGAATGTAAAACAGAAAATATTATAGCTGTACACGTCTGAGTGATCAATTTACACAAGTTAATATATTGGGTCGCCAGTCCACTATATGTGAGAAATGGCTCTAATTTCAGCTTTATAAGCCTATGATTAATAATAGACCTATTTTCTAGTTGGATAATGTTCTGCTCACATCAAAAGAAATGGAGGGAGGACTGCAGACAGTGATTGATAGATGCATTTAAATGGCGTTTCAGTTCGAATCATGGCTCAATCACCAGTAGCATGTTCTTGCATAGTATTTGTACTTTCTATTTATAGAGGCTGGAATTATTGCAAAATGAAGCTGTATGCTTTTTTCTTGTATTTCACGGCAGGTTGACATCCTGCTGTGAACAAGCAGACAGACATACTGCTGAAGGGTTTGAACTGAGTCAATTTAGGCTCATCAGTAGAGACCTGGTATTGAATAATTTTCTTTTTTGTGCTATTCAGATACTGTGGAATTTGATTCTACAGAAGCATCTACCCATACAAACAGTTTTTTTTTTTTTAGCAAAGTGGATTATGAATGGCACTTGCAGGAAGAGTTGCAACAAAACAATTTGTATTCTAGATTGGAAAAAAGCTGTACCTTTAGGGATGCAACAGCTTGTCACTGGGACAATAAAGGTACAGCGTTGTACCTTTAGCACACTTTAAAGCAACATAGGCTCATTGGAAATACGTGCTTCTACTGTATATACATTTCTGCAAAACTGAAAAAACGCACTACGAATCACTGCAGTTTCCAGTTAGAGGCAGTAAAACTTTTTCTCAACTCAACTTTTATTCCTTTTCACACAAAGTATGATTTACAGGTACAGAGTTTTGATTAATAAACCCTAATATTCACACAATTACCTGCAGAATATTATGTTATGACTTCAAAGCTATTTTAACATTCCGCACGATTTGAAAATTGATACTTTCAAACGTTGTCGTCACATGTACAGCTTCATACGAATGTGAATTAGTGATGGGAAGTTCGGATCATTTTACCGACTCGGATCTTTGAGTCTCGTTCAGCAAAATGAACGAATCTTTTTTCAAGTCATTTCGTTCATTTCGTTCATTTTACCAAAATATAATTAAAAAGCTACGTGTTACTTCCATAACACATGTACTGCTTATACAAACGTTGATTACACTACAAACAAGACAAAACTATAATACTATTAGAAAAAGAAAAGGTTAATTCATTGTTTACCTGGGTCTTCAGTCTATGATTAGCTCCCTCACCTCTATCTGTATGGGTTTGAGTCGTTCGTTCATCACGTGACAGCCCCATAAGCTTAACCTATGCTGCCTGAGCCGGAAACAGAATTGATAGTTCATCTCTCGAGTCTTCGGGTTTGAGTCGTTTGTTCATCACGTGACAGCCTCATACGCTTAACCTATGCTGCCTGAGCCGGAAACAGAATTGATAGTTCATCTCTCGAGTCTTCGGGTTTGAGTCGTTCGTTCATCACGTGACAGCCTCATACGCTTAACCTATGCTGCCTGAGCCGGAAACAGAATTGATAGTTCATCTCTCGAGTCTTCGAGTTTGAGTCGTTCGTTCATAGTTGCGCAATTGCGCGTGCGCGACTGAACGAATCACTCCCCGAGACGACTCGTTCTTCCCGAGTCACATTAAAGATTCGTTCAAAATGAATGAATCGTTCAAGAACGACCCATCACTAATGTGAATATGAATTCAGTTGGTTTGCTTGGTAGCTCACGCGATATGGTGTTGGACTTGAGTGATGAAGAGCTCCGGTACGAACCCTGTGAAACTATGGTTTGACAAAACAGCTCAAATCCGCATAAGAAAGTTAAAATAGCATGGCTGCATTAACAAATCCGTTTTTATATAATTATTTTGCATTTCTTAAGTTAACACTGTTTGGTAGGTTTAGGGTTGGGTTTGGTGTAGGGGATATTTTCACGATAGAGCATTAACCTTTAGCGACACTACCTGGATATTTGACTTTTGAACAGCCGCAATACGTACCTCAAGCTGCGTTATAAAAAAGCAGCAATATGCGCCTGTACCAACGAAATAAACATGGTCATGGTCACGTGTTTTAGCGTCAGTCTCTGGCCATTTCGTACAGTAAAGTACGTAATTATGGTGTTGCAGAGCCATGTATTTACATGAGCCTGGGTTGCTTTAAATGGATAGTTACCTCAAAAATGAAAATTTCAAATTTATTTCGTTCCAAAGCACCACATAATCCAGGATCACTATTGGTGCCTCCTCAGAAATATTTTACAGTGGTGTAAAAAAGTGTTGGCCCCCTTCCTGATTATTTTTTTTTGCATGTTTATCACACTTTAATGTTTCAGATCATCATTTAAATATTAATCAAAGATAAGAAGTAAACACAACATGCAGTTTTTGAATGACGTTTTTTATTATGAAGGGAAAACAAAATTCAAACCCACATGGACCTGTGTGAAAAAGTGTTTGCCCCCTAAACTTAATAACTGGTTGGGCCACCCTTAGCATAAACAACTGCAATCATGCGTTTGCGATAACTTGCAATGAGTCTGTTGCAGCGCTGTGCAGGAATTTTGGCCCTCTCATCTTGTCAGAATTGTTGTAATTCAGCCGCATTGGAGGGTTTTCGAGCATGAACCGCATTTTTAAGGTCATGCCACAGCATCTCAATAGGATTCAGATTAGGACTTTGACTAGGCCACTCCAAAGTCTTCATTTTGTTTTTCTTCAGCCATTCAGATGTAGATTTGCTGGTGTGTTTTGGATCACTGCTGCAGAACCCAAGTTCGCTTCAGCTTGAGGTCACGAACAGATGGCCGGACATTGTCCTTCAGGATTTTTTGGTAGACAGCAGAATTCATGGTTCCATTTATCATAGCAAGTCTTCCAGGTCCAGAAGCAGCAAAACAGCCCCAGACCATCACACTACCACCACCATATTTTACTGTTGGTATGATGTTCTTTTTCTGAAATGCTGTGTTACTTTTACGCCAGATGTAATATTTAAATTAGTTTGATGATCTGAAACATTAAAGTGTGACAAACATGCAAAAAAAAATAACACTTTTTCACACCAGGGTATGTAATAAATTCTACATTCTAAGAATAATCAGTGTTTACCAGACAATGGAATTTTTTTAATGGACAATAATTTTTTTTTTCTTTTTGTTTATTATGTTATGTAATTTTTTCTCTCTTTTTTATCTTGGTTAGGAGGAACTCACCTAGTTGAAACACTGAAATTTAAGTACAGTGTAATCGATAACTTGAATACCCCTTGTCTTTTGTGCCTGTGGAATTTTCATCCAGAGGACTCCCTGTCTGCAGTTCAGGGTTGAAGCCTGATTAATTCCATTCTGCTTCCTTGGAATTACTGCTCAACTTAACTTGACTCAGTTGACACATGAAATCAATTATTCTAACTGGGTCAGGCAGTAATGTAGCCCCTACCTCTGTTTCTATCCTCCCTCTTTCTCAGCACTCTAGACTTATTAGCTTTGGCTTTAAAAGAACAATAATGGAGTAGGGCCTCTTGGAATATTAGAATTCAGGCTGATTTGTTTCCTTCTCAGGCTGAATCTTTGAAACCGTTTACAGTCAGAATTGTCCATACTGTGCTCCCCAAGGTTGGTTGCTTGGCTCTGCTGACCTCAGTTTTAACAAGCATTTGTAACTGGTTTAATAGATTGGAAGGTTGTGTCTGGTTCTTGGAAGCTTGTCTCCAACAGCTCCTGAAATTCATTCTGTTGCGGTCTCTGTGGCTGGTTTTGAGGCTGTTATCTGCCCATGGCAGAACACTGGCATTGAGAATTGTGAAATGTGGCTTGGAGCACTTAGTAGGGTTAAAGGGCTTTACCTCGGCCAGTTAAAATAAGGACATTTAAAACCTTGTCAAATTATGAGTCTAACAACAAATGCTTTGCCCTGTTTCTTTAACCATGTTTTCCAAGCATGGTCCAACTTTGGCACATCTTCACATCGCTACTTTTAAAAGAAACATGTCATTCACTCAACCCATTAGTTTCCTTTCAGTGTTTGCAGGAAGCCTTGTCCATTGAAAAGAGCTGAAGGACAATTTCCCTCTTTCCTAAATGTCACTCACATTTTCCTCCTCTTCGCAAGTATAGAAATTTTGATGTGCTGACATCTTCAAGTAGTATTAAAAAGGCTCTGAACATTCTGCTGGTGTGTTTGTGAAGCCTCAAAGTACTTCATGGGAAGCAAATGAAGACAAAATGCCTGTCATATCCTATGGGCCTTTTTTGCTGATGGCAGCAGAAAGATCAATCTGTCTGGAACAGTCCTCAGGACGGCACCTGTGTCATAGTAAGGGCCTGTGCCTGATTCATGCTCTCAGCCTTTGCTCCTTTCAGTTTTTGCACCTCCTTGACTTGTTATCTAAACAATCTTTTTCATACATATTTGTATGAGGCTTGAGCAAAACGAATTTCTGTGCAAATTGTTTGCAAACCATTCTCAATTCGAGAAGGGACTTGTGTTGCGAATGATTTGCACAGAAACTACTTTTTGTTTTGCTGACATTTCACTGCTACATCTTCATCCCATCAGTCTTGGATTTAGACTGATCTGACCTAATGATCTTTAAAATGAATTAGATGCATATATTTTATATTTTGGACTGACCT
This sequence comes from Garra rufa, assembly GCF_049309525.1. Classification (NCBI taxonomy): domain Eukaryota; kingdom Metazoa; phylum Chordata; class Actinopteri; order Cypriniformes; family Cyprinidae; genus Garra; species Garra rufa. The sequence goes on along the minus strand of NC_133368.1, from coordinate 30,593,180 downwards.
TAACAGTCTTCACTAATCACAAAACTGATTCTCTACCGGTCTTTTTGAAGTAGAATATCTTAAGGTCACGTCTCAGCTAATTTCTATTAATGGCTGTATTTGATGTTGACCATGCTCAAGGCCATCCGGTTTTCTCTCTATAAAACATTCTGCCCCCTGCCTGAACATTTTTCTACATTTGAGGTGAATGCTTTCACCAGATGTGGGGGAACGTTGAGTTTCTGTGGGCAGGAAGTCAAAATGGCTTTTTCACATTCCTCTGGATTCTCAAAGCATGTACACAGTGTTTTTTACTTAATATTTGGGGTGAATGCTAAATTTAAGACTGGGTTTGCTGTAATTGGCAGTACAGTCTGTCTAGGGAATTTTTTTATACCAAAACACAAAACAATTCAATTGGTGCAGCTCTTGAGGAGAAAGTTTCAAGGGTTGAAATGTGTGGAAGCAAAAAAAGGATTTAAGCTTCTCGCTTTCAAATGCAGTCTAAATAGGAATGTTGAATACCTCCAAGTGTTTTAACAGAATCATCATCAGCAAATCTCTTTTCCTGTTTGCATACAGCAATGTGGTGTTTGCTCTGGAGTGTTGGAGTGCTGTGGCGTTTGTTGCTGACTACGGAGTGTTGTGAATCACTTATGGGAAAAAAGTCTATGGAAATTTTTAGTCTCAGAAGAGGTGCAAGTTGCCTGCTTTGCTCTCAAGACCATGAAATCCCATCTCATGCTTTATTAGCTGATGAAATCTTTTGTGTTCTTTGTGGCAATGTACTTTTTGACTGCAGCTTCTGGTAGTCACACAGTATCTTTACCTCCCACGGCTTCCAATCATGCTGTTCTCGATCAAATAAATTATTTGTTGACTTACAGATGATTATGATCTTGCTTAGATGAGACCCGATTATTCTGCATTGTATTGTAGGTTTCATGCACGTACGCCCAGAACTATTTGGCTTCACATTGCTTCTAAATAAGTGTTATAAGAATAAGAATTTCTCTTCTCAGAGCTGAGAAAGTATGAAGTCTGATTTTATTCTGAGTTAGTTTTGACCACTTGGAACCAGATTCTTCTGATCCTCTTTGCCTGTGATTTCTTCTTCTTGACCCTTTGGGATGAACACTGAGCTATAGTTTGAAGTTGGCTATGTTTGTCTGCACAACGGCTGCAAGACTTGGTTTTTCTTTTACATGAGTCTCAAGTGGCTTTGTTTTAGAGCTATGTCTTTGCACTAATAACAGCATTAGAATTATTTTTTCATTACTTGGTTGAAGTGATGCAAAGTTTTACAATTTTTACTAGGTCTTGTCCGTGGTGGCTAGGACAGTGCAGCTGTGCTGCTCTCAACTTTGGTTCTAGAATGATTTTATGTTTCATGGTTTGTTCCAGTTACATGGAATCTGAAGTCGAACTGCATTCTCCATATTTGTCCCATAGGAATTATGTGTCATTCTTCTCTTTTTCAATATGACAAAAGTTTTGACCTATATCTGCCAACTCCACTGTCAGTAGCAGAACTGGTGACACTCCAATCCTGACACTGATGTTGTCTTTACTAGTGTCGATTTCACTTATGTATAAGATTAGCAGATTGCAGTAAAGGCATTGGTATATGATAAATCAGATGGTCACGGAGATGATAAAAAATGACATTTCATATGTTGAAAGGTCCTTCTCATGTTAAAGCGTAACTTCAGTTGGTTCCACTGCAAACTAACTCTAATTGGCAATTAGGTCTCTTCAGTGCTGTGTTTACAGGTCCTATATTCCTCTCTCATTAGTGTTAACTGTTTGAAACTGAAATGCAGCATATTCCCATCTGTGGTCTAGACAGAGGTGTGTGTAAGGGAGAGAAAGGGTTAGACATTGGTGGGTTTTTCTATGCTCTAGGTTCACTTGATCATGATCCATTGGCTCTGTAGATGTGGGTACATTGGCTCTGACAGAGTGAGCTGGCTGTAATTCAGTTTTTACAGATATAGAGCAGGAGTCTCTGATTCTCTCGCTGATGGACCACGTTATGCGACCTTGCAGGGCAGAGAGAGGTAATCATGGGATGTGAGAGCCTGCATTTAGAGGGTTGTCAGACTGTATGTTAGAAAGAGGAAACTTCTCTATAAGCGTCAGCTTCGTTTGCTGTATTTTTGAAAACAATACATTTATTAAATATTGTGTATGATTAGGTATACAATAAAATGTAAAAAATAAAGTTGCTAGGCAGTTTAGTCAAAAGTGCAAAGGCAGCGCTCTGATATAAAGCATTAAAGGCATAATATGTATGATTTTTTTTTAATTAAATATCCAAAAAACACTAGAACAGTGTTATATACAGTATTTTGCTGACGTGTGTACTTGCGTTATCCCCAATGTTTCAAGCAATGTTTAAAACCAGAGAAATAAGCAATTTTAACTAGTGACATGAACCGTGTCCTTGCATCGCCATGTCCTTGACGTCATACACCCTAATCTTTCCAGTTTTATTTTGTAGAAAACATTGAAACCCCAAAGACACTTTGATACAAATGCACAGAGTAGCGTTATAACCAGTGTTGGGGGTTACTTTTTCCAAGTAACTAGTAAAGTAACACATTACTTTTTAATTGACAAGAAAACATTGGAGTTACTTTTACAAATAAGTACTTTCCCCCCCATTTATTGATTAAAAGCTCTGCTGTCTCCATGTTGAAAGAAATTGTGAGTAAGATGTTACTTTAGTTCTAGAATAAATGTGAACATGCAAAAAAAATCTCACTCACTAAAAAACAGATACAGTATTCCTCAAAATGAATAAAAACAGTGAAATTCAACGCAAACCTGCAATAATTAAATATGTTAAATAATACAAATATCCTTTATGTATTTAATCCCATTTTATTAACTGATGTCTTTGCTCCTGACCTTCAATGATCCAATTCATCCATACTAATAAGCAAAAATTACTCAAAATGATCTAACATTTTGTTTTTCTTTTTTTATTGCTGAAGAGCTGAATTTACTTTCCCTTCAGCCTGAGGCTTTTGGTGTGAAAAGGCTTTTACATATAAATAGAACTTTTTATATTAAAAACAAACAAGCAAGCCCTGCCCAGATTTAAAAAGTAACGCAAAGTAACGTAACTCATTACTTTCCATAAAAAGTAACTAAGTAATGTAATCAGTTACTTTTTAAGGAGTAACTCAATATTGTAATGCATTACTTTTAAAAGTAACTTTCAACAATCCTGGTTATAACATTCACTTTCAAATGTATCTAGTATGATAAAACAATGTTTTACCTCACATACGTATGACCAGAAGAATTGTAAGCGGTCGACTGTGGCATAATAAATGCTGTGTATCCATGGACACGATTTCTACCCAAGTCCCGACGAAGTGCATCGGCTGTGGGGATGAAGACTACAACTCCCATGATTTCACACTCTATCACGACGTAATGAATTTCTTTCTTTGTTTTGAATATGCACCCTCTAGCAGTGAAAACTTCCATATTGTGCCTTTAAATTTACATAAAATATAATGTGATGAGATTTTTACAAGTAATAGATTGAGACCAAACACTGCCCGTTAGATTTACCCAAAATAAATTATTTTTCATGTTTAACCACTATAGAGACATGGGAGTTAGTTGCAACTTCCAAAAGATCTGGCGGAGGTAAGGCTGCTCTCAATGGGTTCATTAACTCTGAATGGCCGCTAACGCCCTGGAGCTCACATCTCCGAAAATATTGAAGAAAATTGTCAAATAGACATTATCTTATTAACAAACCACATATTTGAAGTCTAAACAAATACATTCTCACCTAAAAACTTATAAAACTACATTTTGTGAAACAAAACAGTATTATTTATAAAATCATAGTGAATGTAGGCATCCAAAATGACACTCGCTGTGAGAAATTCTGCAAGCAGAGTGATACAACCATAATAATGCGTTTATTTGATTGATTTTTATTTGATGTTAAACTGTATTTTGTGAATTATTATTACAATTATTTTTATTACAAGACACTTTATAAGACACAGCATTCATACATTCATTTCTCAGTACGTTTCATTTCTCAGTACTTTTTACTCAGCCTTCTCCTGTCTTCCTGTTGCATATCAATTTTAAAAGCCTACATGTTTTCTGAAAGAAGCCACGTCAGTGTCATCTGGTCAAAGGAAAGCAAACATATATATTGTATTGAGTGTGTGCTATTTAAATTGAATGGGTGAGGACTTCATTTCCAGCATGGTATAGTCGGAATGGGCAGAGAGGTCAGCTCAATTTTCTCAGCTCTCAGCTGCAACAATTTGTAAGGGTATCATTGAGACCGAATCCCACATTTCCTGCTCAACATCCACTGGTGGTTGTAAACACATGTTCTGTCTTGAAGTGCAGCTGAGGCTTTTGCTTAAAAGATCATCATGTGGTTACTCTAGAAAGCCATGCTTTTGTTGATTTAGGTGAATGACCTGGGGATGTGGGAAAAAATAGTCCAAATGACCCCTACAGTAATACTTCTGTGTTAACATAAGCACTCTAGCTCATCCAGCACTGAGCAGATATCTGAAGTGTTGTGTTGATGTGTACTTCAGAAGCAGGATACAAAACTAACAGTGCGAAATACAAGTAAAAATTGGCACTGCAATTTAATAAATGCTTTTAAATTGAATTTTAAGAACCTTAGTCTGAACCGCGCTGATGTACTTTTTGAGAGAGGCAATTTCACAGAGAGACAGTGGGACTAGGTGCTGCAAGGGAAAACAAATCACCTTGACTGTTTTTCAGTGTATGTGCAAGGACAAAACAACCTAAAAATAATGCAGCTTCATAGCTGCTAAGAAATATTTATATCTGGTCTTTTTTTTTCAATTCACTTGACTTTAGTAGTTGTTGCAAAATGTTAACTTTGGACATTGCACTCGAGATTGGGGCTCCTAACCTGCAGTTTGATATTCGTCTATACTCTCTAATTATGAAGCACTCAGACATTTTTGCAGCAAAATGGCCTAGAATTTCTTAAATTATTTATTCATTTTTCCTTTGTCGTTTTTGTGTTCTTTTTATGTGAAGCAGCATGTGTCATTATAGAAACATATCAAGAGACATCCGTAGACCGTCGCCTTTCAAGCTGTCCTGAATAAATTCTGGTGAACTAACTTAAACCCTAAATTATTAAAGAGTGTAGACCATCTTTTCTTTGCTCATTTCACCTATTGTATGGCAACAAGCTCTGGTCTATTTCTTTTAATTGTTTCTTCGTTGGATGCCTCTGGCTCTTGAATCAAAGAGAAATGTCAACAGCTGACCTATTGAAAAATGCTCTGTTGCTCGACCTTGGTGTTGTGCTATTAATTGATGATAAGGTTTGTCTTGAAAAGTTCTTCTGTAATTACAGCTCATCAAGACCTGTTTATCCCAATTAATGAAGCAAACCACTTTAACCTCACGAGTGGCTGATTTGAAATGCTTTAGGCTGCAAATAGTGCTCAAATTATTAATAAGCAGGCGAGTGGAAACCTAGTGAGCCAGTTCTAGGAAAAACAAGCTTGGAGCTTTTTTAGTGATACCTTAAAGTGCTCCCTATGTTGGTAGCTCACTAGAAATTTTGGAACGGAGTTGCTTTTTGAGTACCTTTTTGTGCCATGATCAGATATACATACAAGTACATTCTTGGCAAAGGCTTGCTGGGGTGAAGCAAAAATAGAAATGCAAAGACTTTTACTTCAGCTAGCTTCCGACCTTAACAAGATTGTGCTCCTCTTTTTCCCAGCCAAGATCTCCTCACCCACTCCGTTTCTTTTCATCTTCTGCAAGTCCCTGAGTGAATGTATCTATAACCATAAACTCCCTTAGTCTCTGAGTTTCACATTTGAGTTAGTATGTTTGGGGAAGTTATTTAAATATGTATCTCAATATCTATATCTGTACATTTCGCTCCACCAGTGGAAACTTTTTCAAACAAATTAAGTGTTTTTGAAAGAATTCACTGACTCACTCATAAAGCCATTCACTTGTTTCATCCTTCAATGAATCAATGATTTTGAATGAATCGGTTGAATAAACAAACAATTAATTGACTCGCTTAAGTCAATTGCCACCACCTACTGCTGAGATGATGTAGAAAAAAAATCACTGAAAATCCTCCCAACTATCGCATAGTCTGTCTGGAATGTGCAAACCCACACTTCTGGAAATGTTTTTTTTTTTTTTTTTTTAATGGTAGCACTTAATAAAGGAGAACTTCACTCCCAGAATAAAAATACCTGAAATTGTACTCAACCCCAATGTCATCTAAGATGTTCATGTCTTTCTTTCTTTAGTCGCAACGAAATTAAGTTTTTTGAGGAAAACATTTCAGGATTTTTCTCCATATTGTGGAGTTCTATGGTGGCTAGTGGCTTGAAGTTCCAAATTGCAGTTTCATTGCAGCTTCAAAGGTTCAAAGCTCTACACGGAATTAGGGTCTTATCTTGCGAAACAATCAGTCATTTTCTTTAAAAAATTTTAATGTTTTTTTTGTTTTTTAACCACGAATGCTCATCTTGCACTTGCTTTGCGATGCGCATGCACAAATTACATAATCATGTTGGAAAATTCACGTGTGGTAAGTTCTTCAGGTGTGTACTTCTCTTCAAAAAGGTAGGGCAAAAAACTCCATCTCATTTTCAAATCCAACTTCAAATTTGTTTGACATTTGTTGTTTTACCTATTTTTGTAAAGGGCGTTTGACATTCTTTGCATGTTCACTTGTAAACACTTGGTTGGTACTACTGCTTAACACTGGGTAAACACTGAAACATGCCTAATGCATGACCTTTTCAACGTGAATACATAATGCATGAGGTAGTCCTGTTGTAAAATGAGCATTTGTGGTTATATGTAAGTATATAAATGTTATTGTTTTGAAAAATAACCAGTCGTTTCACTAGACAAGACCCTTATTCCTTGGCTGGGATCGTATAGAGCCCTTTGAAGCTGCATTGAAACTGCAGTTTGGACCTTCAACCCATTGGTCAACCATAATAGTCCACTATATGGCAAAAAATCCTAATGTTTTCCTCAAAAAACTTAAAGGGGCCATATGATGTTGCTAAAAAGAGCATTATTTTCTGTATTTGGTCCAATGCAATGCGTTTATGCATTTTGAGGTTCAAAAAACATTTTTTTCCCACATATTGTACATTATTGTTGCTCCTCTCTGCCCCGCCTTTCTGAAACAACATTTAGAATTTTTCCAAACAAACTGCATTGTGATTAACCAAATTCCTGGCTGAGACTTAACTTACATAATAAATATCTATTTGTGTTTGAAACTTTAAGCTTTGCAACTTTACAGATCTTCCCTGCTGAAAAAACAGCATATGCTGGTTAGGTAGGTTTTGATGCTGGGATGCTGGTTTTAGCTGGTTTATGCTGGTCCTTTGCTGGTTAATGCTGGTCCTTTGCTGGTTTATGCTGGTCCTTAGCTGGTCCTTAGCTGGTTAATGCTGGTCCTTTGCTGGTTTATGCTGGTCATGTTGCTGGTCAAGGACCAGCATAAACCAGCAAAGGACCAGCATAAACCAGCTAAAACCAGCATCCCAGCACCAAAACCTACCTAACCAGCATATGCTGTTTTTTTCAGCAGGGTTATCTATGCACAAACAGCTTGTAACACTCCAAAGACAAAGAAAAACAAGAAACTGCATCATATGACCCTTTTAATTTCTTTGCGACTGAAGAAAGAAAGACATGAACATCTTGGATGACATGGGGGTGAGTAAATTATCATTTTATTCTGGAAGTAAACTTCTCCTTTAATGGTTGAGTAACAGCTTGGAATTGATTCACTGAAATGAACAGTTGACCATTTTGTATCACATTAGTGTGTGCCTGCATTCATTATTAGTAGTCAATGTTGCTTATGTTTGTTGTTTTTCCTGTGCCCATCTGAAAGTGTTATCAGATTTCCTATAGATAAACATTTAAGTGTCAACATTTCTTGCTAATGTCGGCCAGGTGCTTGTAAGAGTATGACTACTTCTGCACTTTAAAACATATGGTCCAAACCACAGAATAACTACTTTTACCTCACGAAATGGAAAATGCCAAAGTCTTAAACGCTTTACTTTCCCCTCCCCACATCTGTCCACAAAAGGAGGGGAGGGGGGCTAGATGATGGAAAGGAAAACAAATTTTAGGATAATAAAGGAAAAGAATCCTTTAAAATATTCTCAGACCTGCTGATGCCAAGACTAACACAGCCCCACCCCACTCGATTTCTTCTTGGATAAGAGAAGACAGAATTAGATGTACTTTTCACCATCTATATGAGCTGTACATTTCCATGTCTGCTGTCTGTCTAGTGTCTTGGTCATCTGTAGCAGTTGTGACATGTTGAATAAAGCATAGGTGTCAGATTTCAGTGAGCGTAACACCGTTAGCTGCCAAAGTCCACTGTCTTGCACTCAAGTTGCTCTGTGGCTGAAGTATGAACCAGAATTTTTGTGGTTGACGTTTTTTTTTTTTTTCTGTGGTGGAAACTTTTGTTTTCATATGTTCAGCAAGTTTTCAGTGAGTTAATGTCCTTACGTAAATTACTAACACAGATGCTTCTTTTTTGGGTAAAATTGCAATTGTTGTTGCTATGGTTTGAGTTGCAAGACTGTGCCAATTGTGTCTTCTAATGTTGAAAATGTTGAAAAAATCTAAATGAAAAGAAAGCATCAGTATGTTGCCATGAACAGTGGTCAATTGTGCAGTTTATCAGTAATTATACAGAGGATATTTGACTCTTCAACTTTGATTGGCCAATCGAAAACAAGTTTTCCAGAGATATAAATCTAAATTTCTGTCATTCTCTCTTCCTGTCTCCTTTTCTCCTGTTCTTTCTTTCAAGAGGTTCTCTCACACTCATGAGACACCTAGTTTTGCTTGCAAACCCGCCGCCCCTGTTACTTTAGTACTTCACATAACCCCATCTGGCCCACAGCTGAAAACTATTAAGCACTGCTGGAACTTCCTCCTTAGTATCCCAGCTTGTGTGAAAGTGAATAAGTCGCCGGGCTCTACATTTCACCCATCTTTTAGCTTTCGTCTTGAGGCTCTCTCTCCGTCGGTTTTCTCATTTGGTTCGTCTTTGGCAGAAGACACTGGCTGGTGCTTTGGAAATCTCTTCTCATTATTGGTAAGAATGTTGGCCTTTTTTATGTGGAGAGGACTGACAGAAAGGACAGGAGTGTTTCCAGTATGGCTCCGAGCTCAGCGGAGAATAACAACTGATCCATGTAAGGAATGCTGAGGGTTGAATTAATAAACATTGTTTTAGAATGGCTGCTATTTGAGCTTAGTGAATAGGGTTCTGTTGGAAACAAAGGATAGTTCTATTTCATTCTGTGTTTCTCAGGGCTGTCGTGGTGGTGAAGCATAGTTTTGTTGTGAATGCTGGCAGGGTTCACTAAGATATGGGTCATATCAGTGGAATGCTCATCAGCTTTGAACGGCCTTAACTTTTTTGTGGATGTTTACATTTTTGTGTTTATCCTAAGCTGTTGCATGCTTTTTGAGCATTTGAAAAGTTGTGTTTTTTTTTAAACAACATCGTATAAGAAATTCTAATTAGAAAGCAGGTTACATTTTTCACCCTCCAAACAATAGTCTGATTATTTGAATATTTAAGGTCCTACTTACTTCTTACTTTTAGTTCTTGTTAAAGAATATTATATAAAGCATTTCTGAAATAACTGTAATCTATAAGATATAAGCTATAATTATTTAATAAGTGTTTGATTGTTGATTACAATACTCAAAGAATCACCATTTCCAGTCATTTCAGTATTTTTCTTTTATAAACCTGTTTTTTGTTTTCTTTAAGAACGAATGCTGCGATAGCTTCTGCTTTCAATGAATGTGAGAATGTAAAGAATTCTCTTAAAAATGATGTATGTGAAGTGCAGGTTAAAGTGTGCATGAAGTAAAACATGTTTTTCGGTTTTCTCTGAAGCCATTTTTAGGGTTACAAGTGTGAAGTGCTGAGATTATTATTGTCAAAATTATTATTATGCTTTGGCTTTCTTCTCTAAAATGGAATGTGCAAAATAAACTATAAATGGTAGAAATGTGAAATTTGCCCCGAAGGCCTAAATGTCAGCTAGAACTCAGTTGTGTATGAGTTGGAATATTGGTGCAACTGTAAAGCAAAATATGAAAAACGGGTTTTTATGATTAGGGATTTGAAATCTCATGCTTTAAATGTTCTCATCTGTATTTGACAGATTTCAGAACATTGTATGGCCTCTGTCAAAATGGCTTATTTCACCAAAACATAATTCCTGAATGGAACATATCAGTTAAATGACAGCAGTTATTGTTTTAGAATATTTTATGAGCTTTGAGCTGAAATAAAATTTGCTGTTGGGTCCTAATAACTGTTATTTGCAACTATATTTTCAACTTCAAATCCAGCTAAAAGGACCCAGGCAATCTCAGACTTCAAATCTGGGGGAGCGTAGCTTCTCCACCCAACAGTTATAAATTGCTTTGGGTTTTCTCAGACATGCCTAAGCTGAAGTTCACTTTGAAGATACTAAATATTATCAGCAGAACTTGCAGCTCAGCATAAAGGAAGGTCTCAGGGTGTCCCCTCTGGGACAGAGTGACCAGCCAGGAAGTGATAAATGGAGAACAAACACAGCTGCTGTCAGTCAGGCTGGTGGACAGCACAGCCAGGTGTTTGCCCAGGTGTGACCGGGCAGCAGATAATATTGCTTAGTAGAATAGGAGTTGGAAAGGCAGGGGCATTATAACCAGAGTTTTTTTCACTCACTGTGGAATGTTGTGATGAAATGGTCTGGGCGGTTTTCCTATGAAGCTCTGGAGCAAATGTGTTAATAGGTTAGG